>NW_020192294.1:0-311721 GCF_002263795.3 Bos taurus | reverse complement strand
TTGGTGTTTGGGTCTTCCGGGAGGTAATCAAAGTCAATTAGGTCATAAGGGCACAGCCCTAATCTGAAAGGACTGGTGTCCTCAAAGGAAGAGACACCAGAGAGCTCCCTCTCTGCACATGCATGGAGAAGAGGCCAAGATAGCAGCTGTCTCCAAGCCAGCAAACCAGAGACCAACCCTGATAGCACCTTGATCTAAAGCTCTGACCTCCGGAACAAAACAAGTTTCTGTTGTTTAAGCCCTTCAGTCTGTATTATTCTGTTTGGCAACTCAAGCAGACTAATACACTCACACTTTAGAAAAAGAGCTAATTTCTTTACTATATAAATAATTTCTGCAAAATCAGTAACAAAAGAGCAATACATTGTATTGATGAAGGTGTGGGGAAACACATGCATTCCAAGAGGGACAGGTCAACTGGTATAACCACCTATTGATGATAATTTGGAAATACCTATCAAAGATAAAAGCAACTTCCTCTTGACCCAGTCATTTTGATTCTAGGTGTTTATTCCATAGATGTGCTCACATGTGAGAAACAATGTGTAAATACAATATTACTCAATGCAGCACTGTTAGTAATGGGAAAGTATTAGAAACAATCTAATTTGTTGTTCACCAGTAAGAGACCGGTTACGTAAAGTATATTAATCTATACAATGGAAGAGTGTACAACTGTTAAATAAAAACAAAAGGGAACACTTTACACATCAATATGGAAAACCTCCAAGATATCTTAACTGAAGGAAAAAGAGAATAGGTGTAATATTGCATCTAACAGGTCTGATACATTGCAATAACCCCTAATTAGCCTTTAAAGATCAATTCATGGTGATGTTTGTACATTATAAATGTATTTAATGCCGCTAAATTGTACACTTACTTAAAAACACCCAAAATGGCTTTCAAAAAGACAATTCAGAGGTCATCTCCTCCAGAGTAAAGGCAATAAAATGAAGTCACTCAGTCGTGTCCAACTCTTTGTGACCCCATGGACTGTAGCCTACCAGGGTCCTCCATCCATGGGATTTTCCAGGCAAGAGTACTGGAGTGGGTTGTCATTTCCTTCTCCAGAGGATCTTCCTGACCCAGGGATCGAACCCGGGTCTCCCGCATTGTAGGCGGATGCTTTACTGTCTGAGCCACCACGCTAAATACATTTTCTTTATACTCCCACAGTAAGCTTATAAAGTAACCACAATGAATGAAATCACCTGAGGATGTATCTGTCTCAGCACCTAGAGTACTGGTGAGGTGGCAGGGAATGTGTCCCACCCATCCCATGGCCTCCAAGACTGGCCCCATATCCAGCATGTGGTAGCAGCTCAGGAAATATTTCCTTTGCTGATTTCAGACTCAAGCCTACAACGTCAACTTCTGCTGAGTGTCCAGCCTGCTGGCCTGCCCTGCAAATTTAAGATTTGTCAGTCCTCACATTTCTAAGGATCTAGCTAGTTATACCTCTTATTGGTTCTGTTTCTTTGGAGAACCCTGATTTGGGGCAAAAGAGAACTCCTCAGATAACCTCATGCATTAGGCTTCCTACTAACATGGCTGCCTCTGCTTCTGATGTAACATCAAGGAAAGTGCGGCTGAAGAGGAACCTTGAGCAAATTAGTAGAGAGGCTCCAGAGAAGAGGAGCAAGAGTATTATATTTTAGCATTTATGTTGACAATTTATTGCCTAACAGGCTCTTTTGTCCATGGGATTTCCCAGGCAAGAATACTAGAGTAGATTGCCATTTCCTACTCCAGGGGAACAAAAGCCACATGGGAAGCCCCTTATAATTTATAGTATATTTCTTTGGCTATAAAGCCTTAAATTGCCATCGCTGGAGAGAAAAGACAGAGAGACAGACAGAGAGAGAGAGAAAGAGAAAAGGAGAAAAAATCCAAATCTTTGCTATATTCTGATTATATCTTCCAAATATGTGTACCAATAACTCTGCACTTAGAGCCAGCATATCTTTGGTTTTTATTGTATAAGGAGATCATGCAATAAAATAATATCACAAACATCTGTATCTAGGATTCAAGAGATAAAACATGAATTTTAATATCCCCTGAAGCATATTTCTTGGAAAACTGTGTCTGATGTGGTGGTGGTAGAAGACTGGTTTGTCAACTTGTCTTCTCTGCCTTTAATTCCTTATCCCCACTTTCCAGTGAATCCAAACCACTTGAGAGAGCCTTCCCAGTCCTTCTCCTATAGCCGCTTATAACTTACCTTCTTGACTTTCCTTCCATTTTTACTTTTCTTCTCTCCAATTTATTAATTCATAATGCTTACAATAACAAATAAAACTGATGAAGAGGCAGGAATATGTCTAGGCGGTTGAGCCAAGCATGCCCTTCTGAGTAGGGAAGCTCAGCTAGTCTGAAGGCTCTTTAGTAAATATGGAATGATAGCAAAGAAAAAAGCCTTGAAGACTACCACCATTCACATTTGTGGTTTTACCAGCCAACCACACCAGATGACTTACAGTTCTTTATTTGCAACCAGCACTTACTTTCCTGAGTTTCAGTTCTACACTCCGAATTGCTTTTTGGATTTCACTGCTCATAGCCATTGTCATCACAATGGCAGTGTGTCCAACACTGAACTCATCTTGCCCTGAAACCTACATATTTCTCAAAATCAGCAGCCATTTCTGATACTCCCTCTCATCTTACCTTCTTACGCTTAGCTTTCTCTTTACACAGTAAATTGGTAATTTCAGACATAGCCTACCATATTGTTGTTCCCCTTCAAAAGAAAAATTATGTTAGATGGTCCTTGGCTATAGTTTATACTTTAGAAGTGGACAGCAAATCCAACACCTGCAGGAAATTTCATTAACAGAACCCTATTATTGCTCCTGGAATGTGAAGTCAAGTGGGCCTTAGGAAGCATCACTATGAACAAAGCTAGTGGAGGTGATGGCATTCCAGTTGAGCTATTTCAAATTCTAAAAGGTGATGCTGTGAAAGTGCTGCACTCAATATGCCAGCAAATTTGGAAAAATCAACAGTGGCCACAAGACTGGAAAATGTCAGTTTTAATTCCAAACACAAAGAAAGGCAATGCCAAAGAATGCTCAAACTACCGCACAATTGCACTCATCTTACACACTAGCAAAGTAATGCTCAAAATCCTCCAAGCCAGGCGTCAACAGTACATGAACCATGAACTTCCAGGTGTTCGAATTGGATTTAGAAAAGGCACAGGAACCGGAGATCAAATTGCCAACATCCGCTGGATCATTGAAAAAGCAAGAGAGTTCCAGAAAAACATCTATTTCTGCTTTATTGACTATGCCAAAGCCTTTGACTGTGTGGATCACAACAAACTGTGGAAAATTCTGAAAGAGATGGGAATACCAGACCACCTGACCTGCCTCTTGAGAAACCTATATGCAGGTCAGGAAGCAACAGTTAGAACTAGACATGGAACAACAGACTGGTTCCAAATGGGGAAAGGAGTACGTCAAGGCTGTATATTGTCACCCTGTTTATTTAACTTATCTGCAGAGTACATCATGAGAAATGCTGGACTGGATGAAGCACAAGCTGGAATCAAGATTGCCAGGAGAAATATCAATAACCTCAGATATGCAGATGACACCACCCTTATGGCAGAAAGCGAAGAAGAACTAAAGAGCCTCTTGATGAAGGTGAAAGAGGAGAGTGAAAAAGTTGGCTTAAAACTCAACATTCAGAAAACTAAGATCATGGCATCTGGTCCCATCACTTCATAGCAAATAGATGAAGAAACAATGGAACCAGTGAGAGACTTTTTATTTTGGGGGCTTCAAAATCACTGCAGATAGTGACTGCAGCCATGAAATTAAAAGACGCCTGTTCCTTGGAAGAAAAGTTATGCGCAACCTAGATAGTACATTAAAAAGCAGAGACATTACTTTGCCAACAAAGGCCTGTCTAGTCAAAGCTTTGGTTTTTCCAGTAGTCATGTATGGATGTGAGAGTTGTACTATAAAGAAAGCTGAGTGCCAAAGAATTGATGCTTTTGAACTGTGGTGTTGGAGAAGTCTCTTGAGAGTCCCTTGGACTACAAAGGAGATCTAACCAGTCCATCCTAAAGGAAATCGGTCCTGAATATTCATTGGAAGGACTGATACTGAAGATGAAGCTCCAGTACTTTAGCCACCTGATGCGAAGAACTGACTGATTGGAAGAGACCCTGATGCTGGGAAAGTTGAAGGCAGGAGAGAAGGGGATGACAGAGGATGAGATGGTTGGATGGCATCACTGACTCAATGGACGTGAGTTTGAGTAAGCTCTGGGAGTTGATGATGGACAGGGAGGCCTGGTGTACTGTAGTCCATGGGGTCACAAAGAGTTGGACATGACTGAGCAACTGAACTGAATTGAACTGATTATTGCTCCATTTTTCTTTGTGGTAATTATTATCTAGTGGTAAAGAAACCACCTGTTAATGCCGGAGACACACAAAATGCAGATTTGATTCTGAGATTAGGAAGATCACCTGGAGTAGGAAGTGGCAACCCACTTCAGTATACTTGCTTGGAAAATCCCATAGACAGAGGAGCCTAAAGGGCTACAGTCCATGGGGTCACAAAGAGTTGGACATGACTGAGCGACTGAGCACACACATACACGCAATTATTAGTAAACTAGATCCATACCAATTATTTCCACAGGGAAGGAAGGATGAAATCTCCCACTCCTCCAAGCAAGACTATCCTGATGTTTCCTGCCTAGGAGGGTGGTAAGTCACATTGCTCTGCAAAGCTCGTCTCCAGAGCGATGTGCATTTCACCCATCACGACCAGTGCTGCTCCCATCACTTCCAGTCCACCATGTTAAATCTGATCACCAGTAATGGCCCACTTGTGATGTGACAGCAACTGGCTTAATAATTTCATCACAGTAACATAATCATAATAACAAGTTTGCCACTAAACGCTAGCTTTTCCCACCATTTCAGCTTCAGAATAATTGGGCGAAAATAGATAACCAACAAGGATATACTGTACAGCACTGGGAACTATACTCAATACCTTATAATACCCTATAATGAAAAGGATTCTGGAAAACTCTATACATATATATATATATATATATATATATATATATATCTGAATCACTTTACTGTACACCTGAAACTAACACAACATCGTAAATCTACTGTACTTCATTTTTAATCAAAAAGTTAAATGTAAAACATTTTTAATTAAAAAAAGAATAACTGGGGTAGAAAGAAGAGGAATTCAGTTAAATTGTCCCAATGCAGTTACAGTACTGAGTGTACACGCACACACACATACATGCACAAGTACATGTATATCTATATTGTATACTGCCCAAGTTGAGGAGATAGGAGCCCCTGCTCTAGCTGCCAGGTATCAAGGACAGCACGTTTCCGGCCTTTGGTTTGCCAAGAACAAAGTTTCTTAACCTTGGCACTATTGCCACGGGTCTGGATAATTCCTTGCTGCGAGAGCTGTCCTGGACATTTTAGGATGTTTAGCAGCATCCTTGGCTTAGATCCACTAGATGCCAATGGCAGTCTGATAGTTTACAGTAAACGGTGTTGGATTTGTGATCTCCAAGAAGATTTAACTTCAGGACCAGGGACCAGGCTTGATCACTCAGGAGCTTTTGTGTAGCAGAGTTTTATTAAAGTAAGAAAAGGGACAGAGAACGCTTCTGACATAGACATCAGAAGGGGGCTGAAGAATGCCCCCCTTGCTGGTGTTAGCAAGGGAGTTGCATATTTTTTTAACTGGTTATTGCAATTAATCAAAAGAATGTCTCAAGGTTGTAAAAATTTTACCAGGCCCACTCCCACAATTTACATTTTAGGATAACAGGATTAGAATTTAACAATAGAAAGATCCTACCAGACCCACTCCCATGATATACATTCTAAAATATCAGGATTAGCCAGAAGGTTTTCAGGAAGGAGAAACTGTCCTCAAGCAGGATACATTATTGTTATATAATCCCTAGTACAGAGTTTAAACTGAGTTGTTTATTATGTAATCATCAGTTTGAGGCTTAAAGAAAAAAAATGTTTTATGTGACTAAAACTAAGGAATGTAGAGGGGAAAAAAAAAGTTTGTCCTTTCCTCCTCCTTGAGAACTCCAGACCCCTATCTGCTCCTCGAGAACCCCAGACCTCTCTCCTTGGGGACCCCCAGACTTCTTATCAATCTGCCTACGAATTGACTCTCTCAAATCTCTACCTCTAGTGTGACAACCAAAAACGGTTCCAGACATTTCCAACTGGATGGGATGAGGGCAATAAAACCCCATCTCCACTGGAGAAGCACTGCTGTAAATGGAAGCAAGGCCCTGCCTCCTATCAAACCTCATACATGATGGAGTCCCAAACACAGTAAAAGGCTGGGCATCTCCCCATCAGCATTCATCAGAGGACAACCTTCAGTTTTTTGAACTGGTCCCATGGCAGGCCTGTCAATGCCCTCCCAGGTAGGTATCAAGGAGAGTTCAGTCTTAAATAAGTTCTGCTATAAATGACAGAAACTTTTTCAAACAGTGATGCCCTGTGTACATATGGACACATGGAAGTAGAATTCAGATAAGTCGGGAGTGACCCACGGTAAAAGGTGGTTATCTATAATCAGTGAATTAATTAACTTTTTAGAGGTTTATGTTAAGAGACCCTGGTCTCATAAAAACTAAACACACACACACACACACACACACACACACAAGGCCTGGAACTTATTAGCGATAATATAGTCTCTGAAGTTATTACAATAGTATTAAAATATTAAGCAGAATCATAACCTCCAGTAATTGAATTTTACTGGCAACAAATTCTTTTGATGAAAACGGGCACTGATCTCAGAGAGTGTGAGGCAGCCCTGGCCCCTGGGACAGACATGATGTGGACATGGTCCCTCTGAGCACAGATGTGGCGAGTCCCGGTGAATCCAGGCAGACCCGTGCAGCCCTGAGCTACAAGGATGCTCACCAGCTCTGTCTTAGCAACTTGCCCTCGTGTATTCAGGCCCCAGCAAAGACCGTGAAGGTCATGGGCAGCGCTGCCAAGGGAAGGTCCCTGGACCTTACTGCAGAGCGGTGAAGAGTGAAGTTGAGAAAAGCAAACTTCTCCCTGTTGTCAGGTGAGTAATTCTTCGTAAAACCCTCCTCCAGCTTCACATCTCACTTAGAAGAAAATACACCCCCCGCCCAGAGAGCTCCAGCAGCTTCGTCCTCTCCTAGTTCCGCCCTCACTCACCCCGGGCCGCCCCCTGGCCTTCTGCTGTTCACTCCAATCACAGGACGCTCTCCTTTACTGTTACCGTTGTCTGCACTGCTCTTTGTCCTGATCTTTATATGCTGGGTCCTTCTCATCATTCAGGTCTCCGGTAAAATAGCCCTCCCCGCCCCAACCACTTAGAGAGGGGTCTTCCTGATGTCCATAGCTGAGGCTGTATTCAGGATCTCAATCTGTCCTGTGCATGCTGATCTCCTGGGGAGCCTGCTACAATGCAGACTTGGACTCAGTGGTGGGGGGATGCTATTGAAGCTGTGATTCTACATTTCTAACAAGCTCCCAGGAGATGCAAATCTCTGCTTCATGGACCACAACACTTTGAGTAGCAGCGTCACCCTTCAATTCCCGTCACACTGTGTGCTGTGCTAAACCACTTTAGTCATGTCCGACTCTTTGTGACCCCATGGACTGTAGCCTGCCAGGCTCCACTGTCCATGGGATTCTCCAGGCAAGAATACTGGAGTGGGTTGCCATGCCTTCCTCCAGGGGATCTTTCTGACCCAGGGATCAAACCTGCATCTCTTATGTCTCCTGTATTGGCAGGCGGATTCTTTACCACTAGCGCCACCTGTTTCATTTTCTTCTTGGTATCTCTCAGCTTTGAAATCATCTGTTCATGTACTGGATCATTCATTGGCTGGTTGATCTATTTGTTTACTTAGAAGGTAAATTCCATACGAGTCAGGACTTTGTCCACTGTGTTCACCTTTGTATTCTCAGCACTTAACACAAGACCTGGCATATCACAGATGTGCGTACATCACAAAGCATCACAGATGCTCTATACATACTGTTGAATGAGTGATGTTGTTCAAGATTTATTTTCTCTTTCACCCTGCCTGCTTACTGGCTGCTTCAGTGACTGCTCATTTACATACCAGGATCTAGGCTGTAAGTAATAGGACAGTGCTAGCCATTCAAATGCCAGGCAGGAATTGCTAGTTCCAGGTCCAAGCTGAGATATGAAGTTTGTACTAGAATTTAAATCTGCTGTCACTAAGCACAATTTTAGTGGAGATGATATATTTTTCATAGCAAGAGGTTCCTGATGAAGGAAGCCATGCCTTACTTTTCCTCTAGTCCAAGCTCATCTCAGGACAGACTGATAACAGTGTGTAAACTAGACCCACTGGGGTGACACATTTTGAGTAGCACTAATATAACGTATTACTTTGCTAAAAAAGATAAAAAATATTTTTAAAAAACTGGGGGATTTTTTGATAATATTTTTAAAATGCTAATACACAAAATACTTGACATGCTAGGTATTCACTCTGACGATCACTCTAGAAATGACTAGAAAAATTTTAAGTAGTTTCTATTTTTAAAAATCAGAAAAAAAATCAAAGTTATTTCTACACAAAGAAAATATCCCTCTTTATAGTAGGCCATAAATGTTATACAGTATCTACATTGTTATAATAGACATTTCAATATTCAAATTTTAACACTTACCGAAAAGGTCCTGTTCTGTTAGCAGATCGAGAATCCCCCCACATCTCTTTCTATGTCAAGAGGGCCCAATAATTAGATCCTTTTGCTACCAAACTCTGGTTATAGCAGTACCGAGGCAGCACAGCCTCCGCGGTCCGCTCCTCCTAATCCTCAGCCGCCGCCACAGACCCAGCGCCACGGAAACCGGAACTTCCTCCATGACGGGCCTAAATATAAGGGATAGAAACCTTAAAATATATTTTCTGATTTCTTTTTTTAAAAATCAATTTGTTTATTTTAATTGGAGGCTAATTACAATATTGTGGTGGTTTTTGCCATACATCGACATGAATCAGCCACAGGTGCACCGCAGGTGAAAGTGAAAAGTGAAGTCACTCATTCGTGTCCGACTCTTTGTGACCCCGTGGACTGCAGCCCGCCAGGCTCCTCTGTCCATGGGATTTTCCAGGCAAGAGTACTGGAATGGGGTGCCATTTCCTTCTCCAGGGGATCTTCCCGACCCAGGGATCAAACCCAGGTCTCCCACATTGCAGGCAGACGCTTTACCCTCTGAGCCACCAGGGAATCCCAGTGGTAGGTAGGTAAAATAGGTAGGTAACCATAGGTAGGTAAAATAAATATCCTTTAAAATACATAATTACAAAATATTTTTGTCATGTACTGCAATAAAGTATTGTATGAGAGAAGAAATTGACCCCCCTGTCCTTCCCTCCTAGCTATGACCTCCCAGGTCACCTGCAATCCATCATAACCATGAATTTTCCCACTGTTACCCTGATGGAGTCTTCCCACCACTTCCACCACACCCTTGCATGTTTCCATGCCCATTCCCCACCCCCACATGACCATGACCCTCCTTGCTGCCTGGCTTTACGTGCCTCATCTGGGTCACAGTCCTCCTGACACACCCCTGTTTCCTGCTTGGCCACACCTACATCCCATGCAAAGGTAGCTGTGCTCTCCTGCTGAGACCCTAGCTTCTGCATCAAGTCCTCATTGCTGGCCCATGCTTGCTTCCCACACTCTGGCCACGCCATTCGTGAATAGGCTAAACTTTCTGTGTTCCCTCTTCCCAAAAGCCTGACCCTGGGAAACTCTGGAGATGGGCCTCAGGTCTTCCAAGAAATTATGAAAGGGATCTAAAATTTTGACAGAGAACAGAGAATGACAGGTGAGATTATAATTAATGGTAGAAAAGAATAAAGAATTATGGACAGAAGGGGGAATTCCCTGAGATACAGAATTGGGAAAGACAATGAAGTTTTGTAAGAATGGAAAATTATGAGAGAAAGTGTTAAGTTGGGGAGAAGAAAAGAATTGGAAGGAAACCAGGAAATTATTAGAAAGAACAGAAAATTTTGGATGAGTAGAAGAATTGCAGGAGACAAAGGGAATTGTGGAAAAGCATGGAGAATTGTGAAAGAGATGGAGAATTGTAGGAAAATGCTGAACTCTGGAGAAGAACAGAGAATTGTGGTATAGATTGGGAGTTACAGGATATCAGGATGGCTGAGTGGTCTAAGGTGCCAGACTCAAGCTTAGCTTCCCCACTCTGGGGATTCTGGTCTTCCAGTATAGCCAGTGGCTTAGATGGTAAAGAATGCTCAAACTACCACACAATTGCACTCATCTCACACACTAGTAAAGTAATGCTCAAAATGCTCCAGGACAGGCTTTAGCAATATGTGAACCATGAACTTCCAGATGTTCAAGCTGGTTTTAGAAAAGGCAGAGGAACCAGAGATCAAATTGCCAACATCAGCTGGATCATTGAAAAAGCAAGAGAGTTCCAGAAAAACATCTATTTCTGCTTTATTGACTATGCCAAAGCCTTTGACTGTGTGGATCACAATAAACTGGAAAATTCTGAAAGAGATGGGAATACCAGACCACCTGATCTGCCTCTTGAGAAATCTGTATGCAGGTTAGAAAGCAACAGTTAGAACTGGACATGGAACAACAGACTGGTTCCAAATAGGAAAAGGAGTTCATCAAGGCTGTATATTGTCACCCTGTTTATTTAACTTATATGCAGAGTACATCATGAGAAACGCTGGACTGGAAGAAACACAAGCTGGAATCAAGATTTCCAGGAGAAATATCAATAACCTCAGATATGCAGATGACACCACCATTATGGCAGAAAGTGAAGAGGAACTCAAAAGCCTCTTGATGAAAGTGAAAGTGGAGAGTGAAAAAGTTGGCTTAAAGCTCAGCATTCAGAAAATGAAGATCATGGCATCCGATCCCATCACTTCATGGGAAATAGATGGGGAAACACTGGAAACAGTGTCAGACTTTATTTTCTTGGGGCTCCAAAATCACTACAGATGGTGACTGCAGCCATGAAATGAAAAGACGCTTACTCCTTGGAAGGAAAGTTATGACCAACCTAGATAGCATATTCAAAAGCAGAGACATTACTTTGCCAACAAAGGTTCGTCTAGTCAAGGCTATGGATTTTCCTGTGGTCATGTATGGATGTGAGAGTTGGACTGTGAAGAAGGCTGAGCGCCGAAGAATTAATGCTTTTGAACTGTTTTGTTGGAGAAGACTCTTGAGAGTCCCTTGGACTGCAAGAAGACCCAACTAGTCCATTCTGAAGGAGATCAGCCCTGGGATTTCTTTGGAAGGAATGATGCTAAAGCTGAAACTCCAGTACTTTGGCCACCTCATGCAAAGAGTTGACTCACTGGAAAAGACTCTGATGCTGGGAGGGATTGGGGGCAAGAGGAGAAGGGGACGACAGAGGATGAGATGGCTGGATGGCATCACTGACTCGATGGACATGAATCTGAGTGAACTCCAGGAATTGGTGATAGATAGGGAGGCCTGGCGTGCTGTAATTCATGGGGTCGCAGAGTCGGACACGACTGAGTGACTGATCTGATCTGATCTGATGCTGTCTCTGCATGTAACCCCCACCACCACCAAATCTGTCTATAAAAGCTCTCAACTTTTATAGAGAGGGAATCAACCTTTTGACAGATGTCCCCCACCCTCCCCCTCAGTTGCCAGCATCTAAAATAAAGCAACCTTTCCTTTCCACCAATCTGGCCTGTTTATTGGCTTTTGAGCAGCGAGCAGCCAAAGCCACCATAAACTCCTTTCAGTAACAAGATCTCTAACATGAAGGCTATGAGTATTCAGAATGAATGGGCCCATCAAGTGCAAAGCCAGTGAAAGCAAACAGCATATCTTTTCAGACCACTATAAAGAAGAGAAGATCCTAAAAATATCGAAGAAGAAAAAAAAAAAAAAAAAGAAATGACATCTGATTTCTCAATATCAACAATGGAAACTAGAAGATAATGAAGCAATTACTTAACAATTTGGAATGATATGTTTCTAAACCTAGAATTATATATCCAAGCTGCCAGTCAAGTGGGAGGGTAAAACACAGACATTTTAGATTTCCAAGACCTTAAAACTGATGTGCTCCCAAAACAATGCAAAGAAGAATACACAACATCCAAGAACCAGAGATCCAAATCAAGACAGGAAAAGGTTGACAGCAAGGTCCAGGAAGACAACAGGCAGAAATAATTTCCAAACAGTCTAGAACTGGGCAGTGGCAGAGGTCAGGTGTTTATCCAAGAGTGAGGACTCAAGGGGTTGGGGGAAAGAAAACATATACAGTAGCTACTTGGAGAAACAAATGGCAGTCCACTTCAGTATTCTTGCCTGGAAAATTCCATGGACAGAGAAGCCTGGCTGGCTACAGTCCATGGAGTGGCAATGAGTCAGACACGACTGAGCGTACATATAGAGTGAAAGTGAAGTCACTCAGTCTTTGCGACCCCATGGACTGTAGCCTACCAGGATCCCCCATCCATGGGATTTTCCAGGCAAGAGTACTGGAGTGGGTTGCCATTTCCTTCTCCAGGGGATCTTCACGACCCAGGGATCGAACTCCAGTCTCCTGCATTGTAGGCAGACGTTTTACCGTCTGAGCCACATACAGAGTAGTTGATATATTTGAATGCTGACAGGTAATCATTTAAAACTAGACAAAGGGGAAAAAGGAAAAACAAGGATTAAATTCTAATGGAAATTTTGTACAAGAAAAACTGTCATCAGCAGTCATTACAAATATTTTTATAGTCATAATAATGTAGATACTGAAGTCCTAAGGGAAATCAGTCCTGAATATTCATTGGAAGAACTGATGCTGAAGCTGAAGCGCCAATATTTTGGTCACCTGATGCAAAGAGCTGACTCATAGGAAAAGACCCTGATGCTGGAAAGATTGAAGGCAGGAGAAGGGTATGATAGAGGAGTAGATGGTTGGATGGCATCACTGACTCAATGGACATGAGTTTGAGCAAGCTCTGGGAGTTGGTGATGGACAGGGAAGCCTGGCATGCTGCAGTCCATGGGGGCAGAGAGTCAGACACGACTGAGCAACTGAACTGAACTGAATGTAAGTACTAAACAAGATTTATCCAAAATGATTTATAACTATTGGTAGAGTGGAGGGATACATGTGTACGTGTGTGCATGTTTGTGTTAGCATGTTAGTGGAGGGACAAAGAAAAAGAAACAATTCAGAGTGGAAACTGAGGCCAAAGGTGTCCTGCCACAGTCTTCTCACCCACCTACTGCTTTTCCTGTAACTCCTAGCATTAGTATTAGTAGCTCCTTCTCTATAAAGCATTCTTCTACTTACTCCTTCCTTTCTATCCACTTGCTGCACATCAACCTCACAATAGTCACTTCTTCCAAAAGTCCAGGAACAATCTGCACATCCATATACTGAGATTCAAATATGGTTATTTGTCTGCATGCCTGTCTCTTCAATTACCAAAGGTTCTTGCCCTCTTTGTGAAACATGCCCCTTTGGAATCTGGTGAAATGTGTTATCTTCTCAAAATAGTATTTTTACGTGCATAAAACAAATTACAAAAGAAGCCAATTACAGTTGCTCCTCAGTATCCATGGGGGCGTGGTTCCAGAACCCACCACAGATCCCCAAATGCAAAGAAGCTCAAGTCCCATAGTCAGCCTTCCATATCCATGATTCAACCACTCCCAGATTCTAGTATTTATTGGAAAGAAAAAACCCACATGTAAATAGACACCTGCAGTTCAAGCCCATGTTATTCAAAGGTCGATTGTATATTGAAATATAGTTATTAGTTATCAACCTATTATATTGAAATATAGTTATTAACATGCTAAAAAAAAAAGATTGTGTAGGTTAAAGGCTAGGTTGCCCAGGAAATACACACCAAAGTAATATAGTTTTTTAAAATGCTGTCTTGATCCAGTTTTGAGGCAGTGGCTAGAGGCTGGTCAGTTCCCTGACTTCAGCATCTAAGCCCACAGCCCCCAGTCACCTCCCTTACTGGGCTTTCATATTCTGGGCCACTATCTACCTGCCCTCATCACTCCTGGGCCAGGTACCAAACAACTGGGGATAGCTCCTATGCTCCAGAGCCTGCTGAAATTATTTAAATTTCAGCCTGCTTGCCCTGCCTTGCTGGCTCCTCTGTCCCTGTGATTTCCCAGGCAAGAATACTGGAGCTGATTGCTGTTTCGTCCTCCAGGGGATCTTCCCCACCCAGAAATTGAAACTGTATCTCTTGCATTTCTTGCACTGGCAGGTGGATTCTTTCTCACTGTGCCACCCGGGAAGCCCTCTTTCCTACAGAAACCATAATAAAGGCTCATACCCACAGTTCCCCTCTCCATCCCTGCCTAGTGGTGTGCCCAGTGCCCCCATGTGTGGCGCCTCATGGTGTGATATGTACTCTGACTCTTGGGATCTGTGAGTATAATAAACAATCTTTTTAATGGTAGTCATTTTCTGTCATCAAATCTAAGCAAAATTACACTTATTAAAAGGCTGAGATTCCACAAAATTTGTGCATACAAATGTCCTCATGAACAACTTTGAGAGTGACGGAAAGACAAGGCAAAGGGAAAAATCGAACTGTAATGCAGTCAGAGTGGGAGCCTCAGCTCATCCTAGGAGCAGCTCTGAAGCTGCGATGGCCCTTCTCAGTTGTCCCCCTTGAGGCTAAGGGGCCTGGGCTTAGGTGCACTGCAGCCTATCCCCACAGAGGGAATATGATTTTTCCTGAAGCAGTTCTCTTAGGCACTGGGCAATTCCTGGAAAGAGACTTCACAGGTGCACTACGGTGATATAGAAAGATACATGCTTTTTATTTACATTTTAAATAACAAGATAAACTTACTTTAATTTTAAAGTAGTGATGAATAGTAGTATTTTGAGACAGAAATGACAATCATATGTAACATCATTTCTCTGTAATTGCTATCAGTGCCACATATATCTAACACTACCCGGATTTGTTGCCTGCCTTCCTGGTGGAAAAAAATACTTTCTGTTAGAGGCAAGCGAAAATACAGACCTTCAAATCCACACAGATGGTTGGTTGGCATCACCGACTCAATGGACATGAGTTTGGGTAAACTCCGGGAGATGGTGATGGACAGGGAGGCCTGGCGTGCTGCAGTCCATGGGGTCGCAAAGAGTCGGACACGACTGAGCGATTAAACTGAACTGAACTGAACTGAACTCCACACACCCTGTTAAGAAGACCTGCGGAGCCGAGAACTTTTGTTCATTTCTGGATCTCCAGATTCGGCCACAGATCTGCATACCTACTGATGTTTCTTGAGTCATTACTATAATTAAAACTGACGGGATACAATTTAAAAGGTATAAATTTTAAAACTCTTCCTATGCAACGCCTCCGCAGCTTAAAGCGCCTCGCCCTATGGCAAGTTTATTCAAGCCGAAAAGTCTATGTCGGCTTCGCCAGGAGGGGCGGGGCCAGAGAGGGGCCTTGCCTTTATAGGCCGAGGAGGACAGGAGGGGCGGGGCCTACTCCATTGTGATGGACAGAAACCCTCCCCCTTCAGCCGGTGCGCCCGCCTCCCACGCGCCCGGAAGTCCTGCCTTCGGAAGAGGAAGTAGCGGCGTGAGCGAGAGCCGGTGGTGACCCGGGCAACAGCTGTGACCGAACGAGGGGAGGGGAAGGTGGTGGCGGTGGTTTGCTGCCACTCCGCGCCGGAGTTGGCGGTTAGAGGCGGGACCGGCAGCCGGGTACAGGAGTCAGGTGCGGAGGGGCAGGCTGGCTGAAGCAGAGGCCGGGGGCGGTGTCTGGGATCCCGGGACTCGAGGGTGCCACGCGCGGGGACCGTGCGAGGAAGACTGCGGTCGCGCTGTGCCCTCCGCTGACCTTTCCTTCCTTCCTCTCTTTTCTGCGCCGTACTCTTCCCAGACCCCCAGCTCCTCGCCTATCCCTCGTGCCGCGTGTCTAGTATGGACTCGGTGGGCTTCCTCTCTCATCGGATCACCACCTCGGGACCCTCTTCCCTTCATCCCCGGGCCTACAGCCCCCTCGCTATGACATAGTTTCCCAGGGACCGCCTCACTTCACCCCCCAAGTCCGCACACCCTTAGAAACGTCCCCTCAAAGGTGTAGATTTCACACTAGTATGTCCCAAAGGGGGTGATCTGTTAAAGCTGTCCCTCATCAAAGTGGAGGGTGAAGTGGAGCCCCTGCCCAGTACATTTCTATAAAGGTGACAAGGAGGAAAAACAAGGGTTGGCCACATTAAGAATACTAAGGGAATAGTGGGAATCCAGGCATCAAGCATTCATCTCTCTGGTTTGGCCCGTGTGAATTTAGAATTGCTTGGATTCAACACTGGGAGTCCCACCATGGGCTTGTCTGCATCTGCCCCTGCTGCTTCTACAGTTCAGACCTCTACCCCTGCAGCTTCAGATCATCAGACAGCAGCCCCAACGTCTGGATGCCCAATGCACGAAGGGAAAGTGAAAGGTAATGGACCATTTATCTAGAAGATAAAAAGAATTCTCCAAAAGAGCTCTGAGGAGGTGGTATAGCATGCTGGTGAGGCTCCTAAGGCCTGGGAGTGGGGTGACCTGGGTTTGGTCCTTTTGTTGTTACTTTCAAGGTATGTGACTGTAGACAAGTTACTTCTCTAAGTCTCAACCCATCATCACCTGTAAGCTGAGGATATAGAATTGCCCAGGGTTGTGGTCATGACTGAGATCGTGGGTAAGTGAGGAGGGATTGCTCCATACATCAGCCCCCACTCCAACAATTTGCTGTGGTCTACTTTAGCGGGTTTTTTAGCTGGGAAGGCAAGCCCCGCTCAGCCCAGAGGACACTTGGCAATGCCTGGAGGCCTTTCTGCACGTCGTAACTCAGAGGGGAAGGTGTGTCTAATGAGAAGACAGAAGTGCTGCTAAATATCCTACAGTGTACAGTGCAGACCCTGCAACAGTCACCTGGCCCCAGATGTCGAGAGTGCCCAGGCTGAGAAACTTTGGTCTAGATCATGCTGTCTTTCTTTATCCAGACAGCTTTACTCCTCCCTCTGTTGGATTACTCTCTGTGTAAAAAATAAGTCATTGCCTGATGGACTTGCTGTTCATTTTTTTAGGTGCAAAGGTGAGACTTGAAATGCTTTCCTTTTTCATTGGTCCACCTGCCGCTTTAGATTGTCTTTGTAAAAGTATGCTCTGAATCCACCAGATGTGTGACGACTTGTTTCCAGACATGAGGGTAGGAAGCAGTGTTAGCGTGCTTATCTAGTGCTGACGCTTCCTGTGTTACGGCTGTTCATTCCTTCAGTCAGCCCACAAGAATTTGCTCCCTGTCCACCCTGTGCCAAGCACTGAGTGGTTCTGTGTGTTTTGTTTTTCCACTGAGAGAACAGCAGTGTCTAAAACAGAAAAAAATCCTTTGCCTAGTGGAGTTTACATTCTCATCCTCAAAATCCTGCGTGGTACGTCCCCTACCCCGACCCCCTTGTTTCATAATTAAGGAAACTTACAAGTCACACAGCTAGTGAGTGGCAAAACCAGCGAAAATTCTGGGGCCTTGAATAAGGACCAGTCCAGTGCTCTTCTAGGGTTTCTCCTTACAGGCAAAATGGAGGCAGATGTGGACGAAGCAGGTGTGTGTCTGTTCTGAGCATCCCTAGAAAGTCACACAGTCCTGTCTAGGGTCTGATTTCATTTGCTGTGTTCCTAGGAGAGCTGTAAGTCAGATGAATTTGCTTTAGGAAAGAAGGTGGGTATATCTGTAGGAGATTGAAGGGGCTACTGGTTCTCTGGTATGAAAAACGTAAACAGGATTTTCTTTCCAACACCAGTTGGGACCAGTGTGCCAGAAGAGACTGGAGAGGAGAGGGGGGCAGAACAAGTCTCCCTCCACCCCTCAGTAGACAGCTCTACAGGGTCCTCGCAGAGGAAAGGAAGTAAACAGAAATTTGTCTTTTGCGTGTAGGGCGCCCAGAGTTCAGTGTCTCCTTGGTGTTCACTGCTGCTGCCCAAGATAAGGGTTCCTTTCCACCAGCTGTGTCTTCCTGGGCCATAGCTCTCCCCTTGCCTGCCTGCCTCCTGTGTCTACACCGCCTTCCCGGCCCGCACACTTGTTTCCAGCGGCACCTGGGATCCTTAGGCATTGACTACCCTGCCCGCTGCTGTTCTCAAAGTGGCATCTGGATCCCTCGTGGACTGGGGGATGTTTTCTTTAGTGGGTGCCTTTGCTTGATGAACTCGCTGTCTCCTGACAGCGAATTGAGCCTCGGCCAAGTGGTCTTGTTTTAGTCCTGGAGCAGGGCACAAGCAGAGCACATCCTGAATTTTCTCTATGAGCCTTTTGGATGGCTCTTCTGCTCATTTTTACCTCCTGTCCCCAGTCCCTGAGAGAAGACATCCATAATGAAGGTCTGGCCTCCTGTGCCCTGGTGGGAGTTGGGTCTTGTCTGGAACTGGGGAATAGAAAAGTCAGGGAGACCCATTCACAGGGGGCCCTGCCCCCAGAGGTACTTCTGTAACAGCTCATAGCAACTCCCTGCTCCGTTCCTAAACCCCTGCTGTGGGCAGTACCTACTCTGCCAATGCTGAGACTCTGGGGGTTTATTTTTCTTGGGGTGGGTAACACAATAGGAGAATGGGTACCCATTTCTCTTCCAAGGGGAAAGTTAATTTATGGAGCCTATTCCTGGACTGTCGGATGTTAGCGCTTGGTAGCTGTGACCAGTAGAAGCCTGACTTTGTCTGTGCCGGTGATCCCTAGTCAGACATTCGACTTTTTGGGGCCCAGATTGAGAGCCAGATGTCCTGCCTTTGTGGTGACAGTGTTTTCACCCTTGATCCGTTTCAGGCTGTCCAGTGAGTGCCGAGCCGTCGGACTCAACCTGTGGGAGCAAAACGAACTCTGTGCCTGCGCACCAGGAGCGCGCCTACGAGTACGTGCAGTGTCCCATCACCGGCGCCAAGGCCGCGAATAAGGAGAACCTGGATCCTTCTAACCTGGTAACCCTCGACCAGCCCCTCTGCCCAGAAGTTTTTAATGTAGGGATGCTCTTACAGGCTCCCAAACTACAGGCTGCTGGGATTGATCCTTCTGCGCTTTTAAAATGGAGAAGTCTGATATTCCATCCGTAGTGAAAATCTAGACTGTGTCACTAAGTGTAGTTTCGGAGAGCGCCTAGGAAAGCCATGGACTATCCCCAAGCGCCAGAGCAGGCTGACCTGGAATCAGCCACACCAGAGGATGTTGCTTTGGGGGTAGAGTATTAGGTGGGCGGGAGATCTATTAGCAGCACGGCTGGAGTTCGGAAAGGTGTTGCTGGTTTGGGGAAACACCATAGGCACACGGCAAGGTTGGGGTGCCTCTTAAGGCACAGCTGGGTGCCAGCCTTGTGTGACCGCCAGTGACAGAATGCCATCGAGAAAGTGGTGGTATTCTGTTTTGTATACATATCAATACACACACATTTATCACCCCATCTTTTTCAGAAATTTGTAGTAGTGCCTGCCCATCATGGTTATTAGTTTTTACTTTCTAATCCTTGAGAAAGAGACCAAATGTTTGACTGTAGTATGTATTTACCATTTATGTGAAGTCAACAAGGAAAAGAGCTTCTGCGCTCCGACTCAACCGAGAGGCCTGAAACTGATGTCGCTGGTTTGATGGGGAAACTGGGCTGTGTGTGTGATGCCTTGCTTTCCAGGAAGTAACTATGTTGCTTGTTTCTACTTTGTATTTCCAACCTTTTTTTTTTAAACCCACTTACTTTACATAGATGCCACCTCCTAATCAGACACCAGCCCCCGACCAGCCGTTTCCACTATCTACTGTGAGAGAGGAATCGTCTATTCCGAGGGCAGATTCAGATAAAAAGTGGGTTTATCCTTCTGAACAGATGTTCTGGAATGCGATGTTAAGAAAAGGGTAAGTGAGCATATTCCTGAGGCTATAAATTTGCTTGTGAATCTAACCTTTTTAACATTTAATTTTTAGATGAATCTAATCTAAGAATTAAATGTTAGAGGTTTTATCCCCCAGGTGTACAGTAAATTTTTATACTAACCAACTGATTCTTCAGACTTAAGTGCAATGTATTAGGATTCTCCAGAGAAACAGAACTAATAAGATGTATATATCTTGATATACATATAAACAGATTTGTGGTAAGGAACTGACTCATGGTTACGAAGGTGGAGATGTCCCATAGTCGGCTCAGCAGGCTGGAGACCCAGGAGAGTCTATATTTCAGTTCAAGTCCAAAAGCAGGAAGAGAAACTGATGTCCCTGTCGGAAAGCAGGCAGGCAGAAAGAGTTCCCTCTTACTTGCAGAGGCTCTGCCTTTTTGTTCTGTTGCAGCTTTGAGAGCTGGGCCCGCTCTGCCCATTTAAATGTTAATCTCATCTAGAATAATGTTTGACCAAATATCTGGGTACCCCATGGCCCAAACAAGCTGACACATAAAACTAACCCATCACAGCCAGTAACTTTTTTTTAAGTACCACTGCTATATAAAATACTTAGAAAAAGGGAATTTGTGATACTAATTAAAAAAGTGTCACTTGAAAAATCGAGGGATCCTTGATATTTGGATAAATCGGATTTTTGGTGACACAGTGAAATGAATACATGGCATTCACAGTAATGTTTGTCAAGTTTTACCAAATGTTCTTTCCTAGGTGGAAATGGAAGGATGAGGATATTAGTCAGAAAGACATGTATAATATCATTAGGATTCACAACCAGAATAATGAGCAAGCTTGGAAGGAGATTTTGAAATGGGAAGCCCTTCACGCTGCGTAAGTATGTTCAAGATCTTAAAAAAACCATTCTTCCAGCATCTTAATTTCATAGCTGCTTTCTATGAAAGAAATACAGAAGGGTTTTAGTCCAACACTGTGCTATTCTATTAAAACATTTTAGGTAGCAGGCCTGTCTCAGTGACTTGCGTGACAGACTGCCCTACTCAGTCATGTAAAATGCCAACTATTTAAGTATGTTCGTGGGTTCAGTGAGTCCCAAGTGCAGAAAGGACGGAGCAGGGATGGCTGGTCTCTGCCTCCTGATGCGTGGGGTCTCAGCCACCGAGACTTAGTGGTCAGGGGTGACTGGACACCCGTGGGCTGGAAGCCTTCGAAGGCCCCATTTACTCCCCTGGTAAGTGATACCATGCCAGCTCTCAGCTAGGACGCCTGCCCATGGCCTCTAAATGTGGCTGCTTTGGCTTCTTCACACCATGGTGACTAGGTTCCCAGAGCTAGAGTTACAGAAAGCTCCAGGGACACTGCATCTCCTGTGATGACTGAGTCTGGGAAGTCCCATAGTGTCACAAGCCTGCCCACATGCAAGGGGAGGGGCCGTTGACCCCAGATCTCAACAGGAGGAGCATCACAGTCCATTCCAGGCAGAGCACAGGGGCGAGAAACTCTAAAATGCTCTCTGCCCTAAGGGAGCTGGGAAAGATTTTGTTCACACAGCAGCATGTATTGAATCCCCATCAGGAGTAAACATCAAGAGGCATCTTTGCACATGATCATTTTTCTTGGGGAGATGGGGCTTCCCTGGTGGCTCAGATGGTAAAAAATCTGCCTGCAATGCAGAAGACCCAGGTTTGATCCCTGTGTCAGGAAGATCCCCTGGAGAACGGAATGGCAACTCACTCCAGTATTCTTGCCTGGAGAATCCCATGGTCAGAGGAGTCTAGTAGGTTGCGGTCCATGGGGTCGCAAAGTTGGACATGACTAAGAAACTACACACTTTTTCTCTGGGAGACTAGCTAAATGCATTTGTGAGTTAGTGGCGATGGGCCATCAGTCTGTTCAGAGCCGTGGTCCTCACACTTGAGCTGCCTCAGCATCACCTAGGGGTTTGTTGAAATACTGAGTGCTGGGCCCTGCTCCCAGGATTTCTGATTCAGTCGATCTGGGGTGAGCATTTCCAAAATGGTGCCTGCTTGAGGGCTCCACCTGGAGAAGGGTAGGGGGTGGGGCGTGTCTCCACGGAACCAGATGTCATCATGGTTGGTGGCTCATGTTTTTAATACATGGCAAAATGTGATTAACTTCTTGGACAAAATCCACTCAATGTGGAGACTTAGGCTGCAAGTGTGAACAAATGTGAAGTCGCTCAGTCGTGTCCGACTCTTTGCGACCCCATGGACTGTAGCCTACCAGGCTCCTCTGTCCATGGGATTTTCCAGGCAATAGTACTGGAGTGGATTGCCATTTCCTTCTCCAAGGGATCTTTCCAACCCAGGGATCGAACCCGGGTCTCCCGCATCATAGACAGACGCTTTACCGTCTGAGCCACCAGGGAAGTCCAGGCTGCAAGTGTGCTGTTGTTAAAGCTGAGAATGAAAGGAGCTTGGCTAGTCCTTAGCCGGGGGCCCATCACACGTGGGGTGCTTTGCTCTATCCCAGTTCATTAGAGAGACCTGTTTAGGCCAAATCCTGTCTTTATAGTGACAGCAGCTGCCAAGACAAGTAGCCTCTTGTATTTTCCACTCCCCCTGCAGGGGACAGTGCTGTGTGCCTTATGCCAGATGACCAGGAGACTCCCCCCCCCCACCCCACCCCCATGGCCCCTGTGAGCTTGGGGGTGGAGGCTGGCAGGGCACCTAGAAAGTTCAAGCCCAGGGTCTGCCCAGAGAGTGAGTAGATTGTCTCAGCACGACCTTGTCCCCCACCTGTCAGCTTGTGTACAGTTATTTAAAGAGATGGCCCAACACTGATTACATTAGTTCCTAGGGAGAGCAGCAATTTTCTTTCTTCATGAAGGTTGCTCATTGGTTTCAAACGAGAGAGGAGTATAGCATTTTCTTACTTTCATCTGGAAAAAACCCCAACTGCTCTTCGTGCAAGAGAAGAGTTTATGCCTGATACCTGATCCTTTTGTTCCTGAGAGTACACCATGTGGACAGGCCCTGACCCCGGACTCCTGCCAAGAGCAGCACAGATACTCAGAGGGAAGGGGAGGGAGTGGCACGCACTTGATCCAGAAGTTAAAGCACAGCATTTTTTTTTTAAAGCAAATAGGGATATTTCTGTGAGGTTTTTCAGTTACCTTTCTCTAATATGTAAAATATATACAGAAAAATGTGTGTCATGGAGAAACTGCAACATTCTGTTTTTCAAGGGAAAGAGAGTTATCTTATTTCTTCTTTGGGGATTTCTAGTGAGTGTCCTTGTGGTCCATCCCTGATCCGGTTTGGAGGCAAAGCAAAAGAGTATTCGCCACGGGCAAGAATTCGCTCCTGGATGGGGTGAGTGTCTGCAGAAACGTTCTGTTCCTCAGGTCACGGTCTGCTTGCTCTTGGCATTAAAACCAGGCAGTCAAAGAACTGCAGTGCCATCTTGCGAAACATGCTTCACTTTCAGCTGCAGACCTCCTGTGCTCCCTCAAGGTGGTGCTGGCGGGCAGCTCGGGGTTACTTCCTGTCTTCTTCTTATAGAGTTGACCGGAGTCATCTTCTCTGTGTTCTTGCAGTGCCCCCTCGCTCCTCCCACACTCCTGCTCTGTCCACCTATGCACTCCATGCTCCCTGTTGTCATCGGATTCACAGCTCCCACCTGCTTCCCTGGTGGCTCAGCTGGTAAAGAATCCACCTACAATGTGGGAGGCCTGAGTTCTATCCCTGAGTTCAGAAGATCCCCTGGAGAAGGGATAGGCTACCCACTCCAGTATTCCTGGGCTTCCCTGGTGGCTCGGCTGGTAAAGAATCCACCTGCAATGCGGCAGGCCTGAGTTCAATCCCTGGGTTGGGAAGATCCCCTGGAGAAGGGAAAGGCTACCTATTCCAGTATTCTGGCCTGGAGAATTCCATGGACTGTATAGTCCATGGGGTCACAAAGAGTCAGACACGACTGAGCAACTTTCACTTTCACCTGCATTTCTGCAGGTGCTGAGCTGACCTCCCCAGCCTGGCTGTGCTTCCTGCCATTGACCTTCTTCCCTTGTAGCAGATGAGCTGTCTGCTGATGGGGGAGCCTCCTGCTTTCCAGCCCTACCTTCCCACAGCACTGTGGACCATGCTCATCGGAGTCTCACCTCTCATCCAAGGTGGACCCTGAGAGCCAGCCTCCCCATGTGCTGCCCTGCTGGCTTTCTCACCGCCTAAACCCCAGCTCAGCATCCCACAGGCATGGTAACCCCCGCCAGCATGTTTTCATTCCAGGTACGAGCTGCCTTTCGACAGGCACGACTGGATCATCAACCGTTGCGGGACGGAAGTGAGATATGTCATTGACTACTACGACGGGGGTGAGGTCAACCAAGACTACCAGTTCACCATCCTGGACGTGCGGCCCGCGTTGGATTCGCTGTCGGCCGTATGGGACCGGATGAAGGTGGCCTGGTGGCGCTGGACTTCCTAAGCACCGCTTTGTCAGAGATGAGAAAATAGAAACGATTTTTTTTTTCTGAGAAGTACATTAAACTATTTTCCCCAAACTGAATTGCGCTCCTGATGTAACAGGGATTCCAGGGGATCATCCTACCTTCCATGCCACTTAGCAAAGGGTACTCAGCATGTGCTCTTCTGAGTACCGTTTGTACCTTGCAGTTGACGGCACATCATTTTAAGTTGAGGCCCTCCCTGAGTTTCTCCTTTAACTGCAGTATTGTCTGTCTATTTGATCTAAAAATCTGAACTTCTGAAAAAGACCTTTGCTGAAAATATGAAGAGAGCTGCTCTTTTCCCTCCCTGTTTTAAATACTGATGTGTAGATCTGAAAGCCCACAGGATGCTCAACTTTGACCTGGTCCAATATTTTATTTAAAAGTGTTCTGTTAGGCTTTTTATACAAGTTACCAGCATTTCTCAAGTCCATCAAATACAGTAGTGACCCCTGAAGAAAATACAGCCACACCCCAGCAATGTACTCCACCAACCTGAGGTGTGTGTGTCTTGCTCTCCAGATTCTTGCTGTTGTGATTTTTTTTTCAGACTGGACCTCAATCCAGAATAATTTCAACTCCCCTATGATTTGATGGCGCACATGTGTTGGGAGTATGTCCTAACTTTTTAAGTATTTTCCTTTTAATTCCCATTGTTCTGACCTGTAACTGTGTTCCATGTAAGCAGGCTTCACTGTTCTGGCATTTGACAACTTAATCCCATTCTGGAGTTCATCCGTTCCCCTGCCTGAAGCCTTCCTCTTGTCTGCCTGACCTGAACCTTGAAGGTCTGGCTGAAGTCACAATGCTAGGAGTGGTCCTGCTCTAAAACACAGTATTTTATCCATTGCTAGAATTCACAAGGAGAATATTTTTCCCAGATGTAGAATGGTTGCATCAACTCACTCTCTGTTCACATCTGTTTTTTAAGGGATTTCTAAGTTTGCCACTGAAATTCTTTGTATCAGTCACCCACACACTGGTTGTTCAACTTAGAGCAGCATAATACGATTGTTGGTTGTTTTTGTTTTAAGTGTTCATAGTAGTAACTCAGGAGAAGGTGATGGCACCCCACTCCAGTACTTTTGCCTGGAAAATCCCATGGATGGAGGAGCCTGGTGGGCTGCAGTCCATGGGGTCATGAAGAGTTGGACACGACTGAGCGACTGCACTTTCACTTCCCACTTTCATGCACTGGAGAAGGAAATGGCAACCCACTCCAGTGTTCTTGCCTGGAGAATCCCAGGGGTTGGGGAGCCTGGTGGGCTGCCGTCTATGGGGGTCGCACAGAGTTGGACACGACTGAAGCGACTTAGCAGCAGCAGCAGCAGTAGTAACTCATTTATCCTGAATATCGTGGAGTTAAGTTAGTACATGAACTTAGGAGTCTGGAGTGATTCATTTGGTATGAATTTCATTGGTGTGTCTGTGTAGAGTTTTAAAAATCCAATAATCTTAAACATCTACGTTTCAAAATATTTGTGTATTTTCAAAGAAAATAAAGCTGATAATTAACAGGTTTTGAAAATCTATTAAGAGTAATTTTATACTTCATCAGACAGAAATAATCTTTACAGAAAGGACGGCTATAGTCTTTGTGCTGGAGGTAGCCATTTTCGTCACAGCACATATTTCTCACCCGCTGAGGAAGGGAGTTACTGTTGGCATGTTTTTTGGTCCTAAATGCCATTGAGTAAGTAAAGGTTAAGGCATTATTATGAGAAACTAAGTGTTGTATCTGGAAACTGAAAATTGAGCCACAGGCGGGAATCACCCCTTTTTAAAGGATTCTAATATTTCTTGAGAAAAACCACCTCTAAAGTAAACTGTCTTGCGAAGCTGATGACAAGACCACATTTATACACCCTCCACTTGGGAAGAGAAGACTGCAGCCTATTGGACGTAAGCTGCTTGGTGTCTAAATTATACTTGATCAGATCCAGGGATCAATACTCTGTTCTGATAGGAGGTTTCATTTATAACTTGAAATCATTTTGGATATTCTCCAGGCTTTTAAGCTCCATCTTTTGTCATAGGCTATTCAGGATTAGAACAACATACTGCCCCTGAGGCTAAGGATTAGCAGATAAGGTGGGGGTGCCAACTGGGACTGCAGATGAAAATGTAGTGTTCCTAGTCGTGCCCTAACTCCCATCCACTCATGAAATGTTTATGACACTCTACATCCTGTCGGGAACACAAAAAAGCAAAAGGTCCAGCCCCCACCTGCAGGGAACTCATAACCTTAGGGAGGACAGTCTATAAATTCAACGCTGATTTAAAAAGACTTGTGTTAATCCATGGGTTATATGCAAATTCACTTAAGTATATTTTTAATATATATTGAATATACAGTTACCAATTTTTTAATGAGACACCAGTATGGTTTATCCCCCATCAGCTACTCCTCAACTGAGGAGTTGCACATTTCACACCTCACCTCTGCAACAACTATGGGAGTTATACCATGGATCATTTTTGTCGCCATAGGCTTGAGGCTGTGTGTGGTGATCAAGAATACTTTTTCTTGAGAAGATACCTCCACCCCACCCCACCATGTTCACTGCAGCATTATATACAACAGCCCAGAACAACCTGTGTCTGCTCATGGATGAGTGGATAAAGAAAATGTCTTATATCGTGTGTGTGTGTACATGCATACATGCTAAGTTGCTTCAGTTGTTCCGACTCTGCGACCCTATGGACTGTAGCCTGCCAGGCTCCTCTGTCCATGAGATTTCCCAGGCAAGAATACTGGAGTGGGTTGCCATGCCCTCCTCCAGGGATCTTCCCCACCCAGGAATCAAACCTGGGTCTCCTTCGTTTCTGGTGGATTCTTTACCGCTGAGCCATCAGGGCAGTGTGCGTGCGTGCGTGTGTGTGTGTGTCATATATGCCTATTATTCAGCCATGATAATAAAATCTTGGCATTTGCAAAAATATTGCAGTACCTTGAGAGCATTATGCTAAGTGGAGTAAGTCAGAAAGACAAATACCATACAATCTCACTTATATGCAGAATCTAAAAAACAGTACAACTACCCAAAAACCTGAGCTCATAGACAGATTGCTGAGACTGGTGGTTTCCAGAGTGTGGGGGTTCAGGTAGGCAAAATTTGTGAAGGGGATTAAAAGGTACAAATTTCCAGTTGCAAAGCAATTAAGGACAAATGTTCAACATGGTCAGAGTATGAAAGTGTTAGTCATGTCCGACTCTTTGTGACCCTATGGACTGTAGCCCTCCAAACTTCTCTGTCCATGGGACTCTCCAGGCAAGAATACTGGAGTGGGTTGCCATGCCCTTCTTCGGGGGATCTTCGTGACTCAGGGATCAAACCTGGGTCTCCTGCATTGCAGGTAGATTCTTTACCGTCTGAGCCACTAGGGAAGCCCAATATTATATGGCAATTAAAGCTCAATTTCTTTAAAAAGGATAGACAAACCCGTGTCCTGGGGGCAGACATCTGGTTTAGAGCCACGTCTCAGCCCTTCACTTGCTGTGTAATCTTAATATCTCTGGCCTCAGCTTTCTTGGCCATAAAAAGAACAAAAGAACTGAGCGGTTTTGTTTGTTTGGGCTGCTGTTACAAATACCATCGACTGGGTAGCTTATAAACAACAGAAATTCATCACTCACCGTTCTGGAGGCCAGAAAGTGCCAGAGTAAGGCGCTGGAAGATTCCCTGTCTGTAAGAAGGACCCACTCCCTGGTTCAGAGATGGCGTCTTTGGGCTTGTTCTCTTGAAAGGGGAGAGTGCGGGTGTCTATTACAGGCTGATAATCCCATTCCTGAGGCTCCACCCTCTTGACCTAATCACCTCCCAAATCACCTGAACCCACTCGGAGCCCACAGCCTGGAAAGGCTTAATGAACATCAGCTGTGGCTAGTCATTCACGAGGAAAAGGCGCGGCTAGGAATCAAAGAAGAACCGAGAAACAGTACCCACCCCTTGCCTTGCTTCTCCCAAGACGAGTCTGTCTAGAGAGGGAGCAGAAGGGTCTCCTTTTGATTTTGGTTACTCGTAAGAATTAGCTTGCTCTAAAGGAGCCCATGATCTTTAAAATCGCTAAAGGGGAAAAAGATGGGTAGCAGACTTTGACCTTTTAAAAACCATGAACATGACAGGGTGACATTTGGTTTAGTACTATGCCAGATCCGCTTGACAAAACTGAAGATTGTAATTAGGCCGTTGTGCTTCCTAACCTGAGATGTAGCTCATTGTGTCCTCAGGATCACAAAGGTGTCCCCTCCGTGGAAACTTCAAATGTGTGTGCCTGCTCAGTCCTGTCTGATTTGAATCTTTGCGACCCCATGGACCCCCATTAGGCTCCTCTGTTTATGAATTTTTTCCAGGCAGGAATACTGGCCTGGGTTGCCATTTCCTCCTCCAGAGGATCTTCCCAACCCAGGGACCAAACTGACATCTCTTGTGTCTCCTGCATTGGCAGGCAGGTTCTTTACCACTCAGTCACCTGGGAAGTCCAACTTAATATGTCTCCAGATTAAAAACATTACAAAGTTATGTTTACTGAAAGTAAAAGGTATGCAAAATCAATTCAAAAGCAATGCATCACGTGGAAAGTATTCTAATATTTTTTTCTGAAATCATAGCAGGTATTGAAAAGTACCGGGAAGATCCCCTGGAGGAGGGCATGGCAACCTGCTCTGGTATTCTTGCCTGGAGAATTCCATGGACAGAGGAGCCTGGTGGGCCACAGACCACGGGGTCGCACTGAGTAGGACGTGACTGACCAACATTTAATGGGCTAAGTTTCATCACCATCAGATGGCTTCTATTAACAGATGCTGTCCGAGCTTTACGATCCTTGCTTATTGCTAATAGATAAGAGGTGGAAGTCTCCCACAACACATGGAAAATGTTTCTCTTTAATCAGTTTGGGTCAATTTGGCATTAGGCCTGTGTCCTCACACCCCTCCCATTTTGCATTCCCAGGAGAGTGCCTGGTGCTTAGATTAACCAGAGGAATCATCTGCAGAAAACTGCAGTGCCCACTAGAGAATTATATCACTAAACAATGATAAAATCCCAGTCTTAGTTGTCATTTCATTATTTTTCCTTCACTCTCGTAGGTTGGTGTTTCAAATCTGGCGGTAGTGGCTAGTGTAACAGAAGAAGACAGGCTTGGGGAATCTTCATTTCTGTATTGACTCTCTGCATCGGCTGGGGGATTTGAACAAGCCCTTTAGGTCTGTAAGGCTAACTCACTTCATTCTTTTTATAGCTGAATAAGATTCCATTGTATGGATGGAGGACATTTTTTTTTGTAAATCAGGTCATTAGTTGATGGACTTTTGGGTCTTCCCATAGATCCTCCTAAAGGTTCCTTTCTGACCATAATTCTAGGTTTTATGTGGCCTATTTCTCTCACATTTGATGGACTGGGTGATGCCATGTTTTAAGCTAAGGAAAAATAAATGCTTTGAAAACCTACTTCAGACTAGTTTTTACATAAAGTACATCAGTGGCTGCACTCTTAAAATTTCACACCATTCGTGGTTAACCAGTGCTTTCTTTTTCCTCTATAAAATGGGCTTAAAAACAACCCAAAAGTCCATCAACTAATGACTGGATAAAAAAAAAAATTGTTGTCCATCCATACAATGGAATCTATTCAGCCATAAAAAGAATGAAGTACTGATTCCTGCAACAAGATGGATGAATCTTGAAAATAATGTGCTATGTGATACAAAGGGTGGAGACTGTATGATTCTATTTATAGGAATGTCCAGCATAGGTCAATATATAGAGGCAGAAAGTAGATTAGTGGTTGCCATAGCTGGGTGAGAGAGGAATTGGGAGTGAGTGCTAATGGGTATAGGGTTTTATTTCAGGGGTGACGAAAATGTTCTAAAACTGATGGTTGTGCACCACTGTTACTCTACTGGAAACCACTGAAGTGTACACTTTAAATGTGTGAAGTGTCTGGTTTCTAATTATAGCTCACTAAATCTACTTGAAAAATGGGAAAAAATGTGCTGGCTGATCCCTCTATTAACTGAGTAGTCAGTCTACCAAGAGTCAATAACTTAATTAAACCAAACAAAAGAAGATGTGATATAAATGCATAAACCAAATCCATACATACTAAGGAATGATTGAGAAGAGCTGAAAGCAGAATCAGTACAAATACAACCATGAAATCAGAAAGGGTTGGGGAAATATTGTAAAAATCCAGGATAACTCTCGGTTCATTGTTTCACGGTGGTTTCTTCAATTTGCTGCAAAGAAACTGGAAGTGGGATGTTAGTGGCTGTGGATGGACTAAGAATGTGAAAGTGGGCCCTCCCACACCCAGAGAAAGAAATGGCCTTGGCTCCACAGTGGAAACTTAGTAAACGGTGTCTGTTTATGTGCTGTTAAAACAGAAGACAAAAATCATTTTATGATCACCTGTTTCACCTGACTTAAAAAAATATGATTCCATACTGTTCAGGCAAAGTATTGCATTAGAGCAGCATTTTGGATCTTGCTGCCTTTCCCCCTCTCCGCCTCTCCCCCATCTGTGGTCTCCCCAGCTAGATGCTCCTCAAAATTTTGTGGAGATCAAATCCCCTGGAGGGCTTGTTAAAATGCAGATTGCTGGGCCCCACCTCCAGGGGGCCTGATTGAGTCAGTCTCATTAGAATTGGCATTCCTAGGAGGAGAGTGTGCCCAAGAGATGCTAATGGTGCTGACCAGGGTCTGAGCTTCACTGGACTCTGCAGCCTTCAAACCCTCTTCACTTCCACACACCCCATCTTCACGATTTATTTACAATTGCCATGTATTTACAATTGCCATGTATTTACACAGCCGTGGGTCAAAGTCCCAAGTAGGAAATGGGAAAGCGAAGATTACATGTAAATGCCACTTGTCCTTTGTGGCTTATTCCCAAGGATTCCTTGAAGTCCTCCCGCTCCTCTAGGCTCTGAATGTTGCACAATCCCACCTTTGTCTTGTCTTCATAATGAAAACCTTTCCTTGGAAAGTTCACCCTCTCACATCACTTCAGTAGGTGATGCGGGGGGCGGGGGCGTAGGACGATGACAATGGGGTGAAGGCAATGAATGACTTCTCAGCTGGGACAGAAAACCCCTCTGTTAGTGGGTGCTCTTTCTTTGTGAGTCGTGGTCTCAAAAGGCAAACCCTCTCCTGGTGGCCACTCCCTCGAGCTGCAGAGGTGTTCTGGGTGGTCTCTGCTCCTTGAGCTCTGTTCATCGTATTCAATTGCAAGGGCATAATGAACTGCCACAATCGAAGTGGTTTTAACAATAGAAATGGTTCTGGAAGCAACAAGTAAGATCAAAATGTTGTCAGAGGTGTGCCAGAAGGTGCTAGAAGGTCTATTTCAGGCCTCTCTCCCAAAGTTCTGGCAGTTCTTGGCTGGTTCCAGAACTTCCGTCTTCACAAGTTGTTCTTTCTGGGTACGTGTCTATGTCCACGTCCAAATTCTCCCCTTTTATTAGAACAACAGTCATACAAGATTAGGGTCCACCCTAATGACTTCATCTTAACTTGATCATCTGTAGAGACCCTCTTACCAAATAAGGCCACGCTGGCAGGTACTGAGGGCTAGGACTTCAACATCTTTTCCATAGTGGACACAACTCAACCCATAACATGCTCGTTGGCAGAATGGCTGTGAAATTTCTCATCGGGGCCAGGCAGCCTGTCCCTCTGGCGTCTGAGAGCTGTCACTGCTGAACTGTTTCTTTGTTTGCGCACTTTGCTCAGCAGTGACATGGCCAACCAGCACTGCCCTGGTCCCTAGCAAGTCTTTGCCCTTCAGCCAAGCTCGGCTGTGCTCAGGGCCACCGTGACATCTGCCTCTCCAGGTCTCAGCGGCTGATGGAAGTCTCTTGGTGGGAGGCCAGGGAAAGGGCAAGGCAACCAGCTCACCTCCTGCAAAGTGCCAGGAAGGAAAACGAAGCAGGCGACTCACCTGCCCACAGCCTCCCCTCATGGCAGACTTTCCCAAGCAGATTCCGGACCCAGCTCCTGAGTCTTTGACCAAGTAAAGTGATCTGAATTTAGGAGGACTCTGAACACTGACTTGCCATGATCCTTTCCTGCATGATTCAACATGTTTCTGATTCATTCTCTAAGTCATTTTCCTCTGCTAGAGAAGACCCACTCAGAACCCCAGACTTGGCATCAAGACGGCTTTAAGCTGAAGACATTTGAGATTCAACAGATGCAGAAAAAAAAGCCTTTTAGAGCTTCCCTTATCTGACTAAAAGCAACTTGTGGGAAATGAAGCTACTATAAATCCCCTCTCTGGGGGAGTTTTATGGTTCCGAGGGAGACAGAAAGACTGTTCATACCTGTATAGACCATCCTTATCACAAACTTTCTTATCTCCTGTCTGGTTTCCTGAAAACTCATTTGTTTTTTCAAACAAACCTATTTGCTTTTCCCTTAGAAATTGTTTCTCTCCACTGCCTTTTCCCTACTAGGTTAGGTCTGTAAACCTTTAACCATTTAAGGAGCCAGATACTTCCTTTGTTGGTTCCTGTATGCATGTGAAATAAATCCTTTTTGCCAGGTGATTAAGAGGGTATGGGAAAGTTTTTTCCCTTCAAACCTACTCCAGTATTCTTGCCTGGAGAAGCACATGGACATAGTAGACTGGTAGGCTACAGTCCATAGGGTCACACACAGTCGGACACGACTGAAGTGACTTAACAGACTCACACACACACACACACACACACACACACACACACACCCTCTAAGCAAATGTGGGCATCTTGTTTGTAGAGAAACAAGAAACAGCTTTGCTCCTGAAGGTTCAGTTCAAACAGCAGGTCTGCACACTTGGATGCATGCACGCTCAGTTGCTTCAGTCATGTTCAAATCTTTGTGACCCCATGGACCACAGCCCGCCAGGCTCCTCTGTCCATGGGATTCTCTAGGCAAGAATACTGGAGTGGGTTGCCATGCCCTCCCTCCAGGAGGAATCAACCAAGGAATCAAACTTGCATCTCCTGCATTGCGAGTGGATTCTTTACCCACTAGCACCACCTGGGAAGCCCCACACGTGGATGGCCCACCACCAAATCCTGGTTCTGTCACCTTCCAGCTGTGCAACCTTGGGCAACTCATTTGATGTCACTCGCGGTCTTTCGTGCTCCCTGGAAAATGAGGATAGTTGTGATTCCCGTCTACTGCTTGTGAGGGGGTGAAAGAGTTAATGGGAGTGAAACACTTAGACCGGAGCGGGTGTCCTTAATAAATGTTAGCTCATCATGCTGCGTAAAGAATACTGGCGAACAGATGTTGGTCCAACTGAATTGAGAGAATCTTCTGACCTTTCTGTGACCTCGGGGGGCCTGCAGTTGGGGCTGCTGCTGTGTGCACCATGGGGGACTGCAGGCCACACCAGGCCAGGGGTCCGCACTTCCAGAGACCGGTGTCTGGAGCTCCATGCCTTCACAAAGCCATCCTGTGCAGAAGAATTCCAAGCTTTATTGGAATTTTCCTTTGCTTTGGATTTTTTTTTTTTCTCAAGAACATTTGCTGCTGATTTAGTCTTGTTTTAAAATTCTGTCGGGTCGAGATGTTGACTTGTTTTCATCTCAGTGTGCCTCTTAGTCATTTCTTTTCTTCTCAGTTCTGGTGCCTCCTGCAGTTTGCTTATCAGAGCGATGTACACATAGGCCTGGACGGGGACCTGATTTGATCCCAGTGCTGTTTGTCTGCCAAGCAGATGTGTATTAAAATGTGCATAAGAAAAAGAAGCAAGCTGGGCTTACTTAGAAATTTCTTCAATTTGCACAAACTCCATTGGTAAAAGAGATTATTTTTTTCTATGAAAACCCACAACACACGTATGTTAATAGCCACTTAGATCAAGACAAATTCCTGTTTGGCCATTTGGGTCCTATCACTGTGCCTCCTGCCGACACATAAAGATGGTGACTCAGTACTCAAAGACGTAAGACTTGTGTCAGCAGGTAGCTTTCTTCTTGACTGTAGGATCTCTTTGCTCCTAGGAATGAATGACTTCGACAGCCTTTTAAATGGTTTTGTCCAACTTGAAAGAGTTTATTATTTTTTTCTTGTCAGGTGTTCTATCACTTACAAGGTGTTAGAAGTGACTCCAACTTTGACTCAGGTCTTTGTGTCTTGTGCGTGTGTGTTTTAAAACAGCTTATTTTCAATGTGATAAAGGCATCTGAGAAACAAGCCTTCACTCACTGAGTTAACAATATGGCCACTGGCCTAAACCATCTAAAAAGAAAGGGAGAGTGAATATCGTTCATTACATGGACATACGTGGGCATACACAGGCACAGCACACACACACACACACACACACACACACACAATTGCATTACATAAAAATATTCTGAGCCATGTTTTCTGGACTATTCTAGATCTGACCATTAATAGATGGACATACTTTACCTTTTAAGACACAGACATCTACCTCAGGGCCATCTGATCTGGCAGTTGAAAAAAAGGACTGTTAGGGCAAAAACCCGGTGGTGGCAGGGGGTGGGGGCAGCCCCATATATCAGGCAGTTGAATCCAGAAAGGAGAGAGAGAACTAGCCAGACGGGGGTTAAATCCAAAGCCAAGAAAACACAGAGTCAACAGGAGGAGGACGAGGGGAGGTGGCATGGGAAAGCAACCTGTGAGCTACAATCAGGCACCATTTGCTCTGGGTCTTGTTTGCAAATCTGGGCTGTGTGGGGGCAGCCAGAAAGAGCCAGAGGCCAGCAGGCAAATCCTTCCCACATTCCCGCCAGTGGCAGAAGTGCTGGACCCACAGGCAGAGCCCGAAGACCCCCATCACTGCCCTCCCTCCCGGTTAAGAAATGTCAGACAGCATTTCTAGACTTCATCATTTCAACCCTGACACAGAAGGGGCATCCAAGGCCTGTGGTGTAGATATGACATACAAGGATTGTGTTGGGAAACACTTGTCCAGCACGTGGGAAACCACCCGAGTTCCCATCTACTTCCTCATCAACAACTGAGTTTCAAGTGGATGACAATCAACCTTCACTTGCAACAAACACCAATTTCACTGGGTTATGTCTCCAAGCCACCTACGACTTTTTATTAGCTCTTCAGCTGTATGTGGATAGTACTGCCACTGTTCATTACACTTGGACTTGCAGATAGGGAAGTGTGTATGTGGAATGGTGTGTGGGTTCATTCATGAGATTCAATGCCAGTGAACAAAGCCTTTGCTTTAACTTTTTATTCATTATGGCACAAGAACTTGAAGAAACACCACTGAAAATGTCATTGCCAATATGAAAATTAAGAGTAGCATGTTTTATAAAAAAAAATCTTTTTCTATGATACACATTCCCTTATGAAGTGAAAAAAAAAAAATCTCATAAAATACTTAAGCGAATTGCCACCTGCTGGTCAAAAATTGCTTTGCAGTTGAAAAACTTCAAATTTTTACTGAAGTATGGTAGGAACATTTTACATTGCACAGAAAATTACCAAAAACATTTCCTCAGCCTTTGGCACAGTGTAAATACAGAGCTCCGTTTTTTTCCAAATATGATTTACTTCACAAAGCGCTGCATATAATTTGGTTAATACTGATGATGGGGCAAAAGGAAAAACCATGTTCTGTAATTTGAGTACTCTCTTTTCACCCAAACACTTTATAGTTGGATTCCAGTTTATAGTTTTGAAAAATACATAGAAATCGTACATTATAAATATATATTATATATGGTCTATATAAAGTTGAATTTGACCTAAAATGGGAAGGACAAGTTCTTAATTATTCTTTCTTTGTCAGGCACGGCCTTTCTCTTGTTCAATTAACTGAATTCTTTCTAAACAGATTCTAAAAATATATTCCATAATGTATCAAATTTAATATTTTCCTTAAAACATATTCAATATGAAAAGGCATTCAGTGACTATATTCTTTTTGTATCTCACTACTATATAAAAATATGGCTTCTCATATTCTGTTCTATTTTGCTTTGTTAGTGTTATTCTTAGGCATTGAAAGAAGGGCTGTCCCTAGTTAAAAGCTATGGCAAAAGCACAGAAACCCGCTTGTGCATATTCTAGAACATTCTATAGAATCTCATTACTTAGAATAAGTGACTAAAAAATGTGTTCCTTCTGTTTTCTGTGAATATAACATATAGGATTATCATACATAATCTGTTACAGAATATACAAGAGTCAAAACTGAAGTCACATAAATACAATTAAGCTATACCAAAGCGAGAATTTTATCTTATACAGAGCCAATGTGAATAGCTTTTAGATCGGACGTTAGCATACATTTTTGTTTTTTTCTGAAGGCTGGCTATGCAATAGAATCTTATTATAAAGGGTCAGGGTCCTAGGGTGCTCTATCTTTAAGTGTACTGACGTTTCTCGTGTTGTTTTTTTTTTAAAGTGTAAAAGAAGAAAAATAAGTAAGTGCCCAATTGTCCAACACCCACTTTTTCCCCTACTGAGTGGAAGAAGGCTGTTTGGGAGGTGAGGGGTGAGCGTGGGGGGCTCAGACCAGCGTTTCCGGGAGTGCATCGGGGTTGTCGGTGGACAGGAGCTCCCAGATCTGCCATCGCTCCCTCTGCCAGTCGAGCCAGTTGGGTTCCCCCAAGGTCTTACTGTTCTGATCGCCGGCGGGACTGGGGTAGGCGCTGCTCGCTTTCTGCTGGGCGGCCTGGTGCCCTCGCTGCGGCTCGACTGTTTGGCTTCCCTCTTGCGAAGCTGTTCCGGAGCCTTCTTCCAGCCTCCGCGGCCTCCACAGCGGTGGCTCGGCGGCTTGGTGGGCCGGGGATGCGACGGTTGACTTTCCTGGACCAGGATAAGGAGGAGGAGGCCGCTTGTCGTGCCTGGCACCCTCTGCAGGTCTCTGGGGCAGGGGCTTGGCTCTCCTCTGCAGCCAGGCCCCCTCCGGCTCGCTCTCGGCGAGGTCCTCGGCGCTGCTCAGAGTCCAGCACGGCTCCGGCCTCGGCCTCGGTGTGGGCTGCCCGCCGCCCTGGATGTGGGGCGTGCTGCAGACGCGGGCCACCGGGGCGTGCGCCCTCGCCTCAGCTGCCGGGCTCGTGGTCTGAGTCCTCCGAATAGCCTGCGCACTGCTGTCCAGTTCTGTGGGGCTCCCCTGCCAGCGGGGCCAATTGGGGGACAGGTTCCCTTGAGACAGGGAGCACGGCCCCGGGCGGAGGGAGCTGCTTTCAAAAATGTTGCCGTAGGAACCTGGGAGCCAGAGAGAAGGACGAGAAATGCAATTGGTTTGTAGCCTCCCTCTCGGGATGCCTTGCAAGTTTCAAAACAAAAAAACTTTTTTTTAAAGCACAGGACATGTTTAGCTGTGGCTGACTACAGTAGAAAACTTCCTAGTAAGAGACCTGACCATGCTTCTTGCTGATCAGCACAATTCATGTAACAGCTCCAAAGACAGACGCCTGGACTCGGGCAGCTTCACTGTCAAATGAGACTAAAGAGTCCTGTGCCTTAATTTCTGCCTTCGGAAAGCCCCTCTCTGCCGTGCTTATGGAAACTTTCTGAACCTAGAAAGTAAAAGGAACGTTCTCTTCCTGTTCAGTGCAACTTGCAATTGGGAAGGACATACTTACAGTGTTTCCATGTTTCTCTTGTGTCAATCAAAGCTGTAGGAATAAATGAATTGAATCAAAAATGCCCCATTTAGTGCCAGAAGGGGAAGGCAGCAGCCCATGTGAATATTCTACCCCTGCCACTGTCGGGGAGACTGGCTCCTTATTCACCCATCATCCCCTTTCCTTCCTGGATGATATTTCCCAGCCTCCCTTGCAGTTAGGAGGGCCACATATATAAGGTCTGGCTAACAAATGTGGAGGTGTGATGGAAGCCATTTCTAGGCCTGGTCTAGTAGGAAAAACACCAAATGCACTCGTAGTTGTCTGGACTTGGTCTCTTCCCTCAACTTCTAGCCCACAATGGAGCAACCATGGAAGACTCTGAGGCCTCTGAGGATGGGGGAGCCACTGGCTAGATGAAACTTGAGCTGAGCCCCTGCATGACTGGAACAGAGTATTCCCACCCCTCATTACCCTGCACAACCCACCTGGACTGCGGAGTGAGGATAAATCAACCTGTGAAAGGTTAAGCCACTGACATTTAGAGGATGTTTGTAACCTTCCCTAACGGATACAACTTTCTTCAGGAAATTGAAAGGAGAGCAAAAAAAAGTGTGTTTCACAAGCAAATGAGGAGTTCCTGGGGCATATGTCCCTAGGCTGCCTGTCTCCTGTTGATTTGCCCTATTCTCTCATTTCTTAAAAAGTAAGCAGGGAGATCATTTTGCGGGGAGAGGGGCATATAAACATGTACACAGGGACAGATCAGACTTGAACCAGCAGAGGGAAAACAGAGCAGGATATCTTGGAATAATTTATCCTTGGGGGAAAAGACAGTAAAGCAGCTCATGGGATAAGGGGAGATGTACTTAGATAATGGCTCAATACTCAAATACTCAAACTGGAGTAGAGGCCATTAAAATAAAAATGCACCATGCTTTAAAAATGTAATGTGGGAAGTATTACAAAACAATGAAAAAGGGAACACACACACACAGGGAAACAATAAAACAATTCACACACTTCATATTATATGCCCTCCTCCAGGGGATCTTCCCAACCCAGGGATCGAACCCAGGTCTCCCGCATTGCAGGAGGATTCTGTATGGTCTGAGCCACCAGGGAAGCCCTCATATTATATATTAACATATATTCCAGATGGATTAAAGAATTAAGTGTTAAAATAATGAAATATTGTGATGGAGAAAAGTGTATAGATGACTAATTCGCCAATGCTTAAGTACAAGTTAAGATTAATTTTGTGAAAGAATTCACACAAAAGAGAATTACTCGTGTAAAACCATTAAAAAAGTATCCAGATATGCAAAAAGGGAGAAAATGCAAGGAATATCAGTGGCAAACAATGTGGTCAAAGGGTTAATGCCTTTATTATAAGAAGAGTTTGTAAGAATCAATTTAAAAAACACTAGCATACATAAATAGCCAATGACATAAGGATAATCTGTGGGTGAAATTCAGCTGATTAATAGAAAAATTGAAAAATACTGGTGAGAAATACAGGCAAATGATAATAATAAACACAATTTTGTTTTTTAAAGAAACCCAAATGCAAACCCAGTGATTTGCAATACCAAGGAGATTAAAGTGACATGGACAGTACCATGAAATGGCACTGCCACTATGGCTTATGGAACACAAGCCACTGTATCCTCTATGCAATGTGAAGTGACTATACCTCTGAATTCTTGGATAGGTTCATTATATTTTGACCCACTTTCTTATTCTGTTTTGTATTTTTTTGGGGGGCTGCATCACACAGCTTGCAGGATCTTATATCCCCAACCAGAGATGGAACCCAGGCCCCCAGAAGTGGAAGCACGGAAACCTAACTACTGGACCACCAAGGGATTTTCCTATTTTCCCACTTTCCTATTTCAGATTTATAACTGGCTTTCTAAAATTTTGTGAACTCTTTTTACAATTTAAAATACAAAATCCAAAAAGTACCTAAAAGAGGTCCCTGACATTAACTTATTGCAACATCACTAAAAAAAACGGGAACAACTCAGTGGTCCCAACACTGGGCTATAAACTATGAATATGCATCCAAAATACTACACAGCCCTTAACGACAATAATGGAAAATGCCTGGAGGATGAAAGGTAGACAAATCATATAAAGGCACACAGTCAGAATGAGTATAACTATCTTTAAAAACTCTTGCAAATGAAAGAAAGTCAAAGATTGATGTACTTTGGTGGAAAGGTATAGCTTTATCTCCTTTTTCCCTATTTCCAGCTGGGAAATGGGATATTTCCTGCCATATCAGTAAACAAGGATGTCACAGCCCTCAGTGATTGCAGCCTTCCAATGTGAGCCACCCTGAAGAAACTCAGGAAAAAAAAAGAATACCTGTCATCTAGCAGCCATCAGATGGTGGCCACTTCCTGCAGCCACTCCCTGTGGTGAGCCCTGAGGAAGCTCAGGACATGAAAATACAGGATACTGGCCCCAGGTAGCTGAGGTGCAGATCAAAGGAATGATTTCAGTGAGCCCAGGCTCTTGCATCTTCCCAGGCAGAGAAAAGTGCTAAATTCCTTAACTTGAGATATCTGGTTTTCCTTTAATTAACAATAATCTGTTGACACTCAGACTACCTGCCCTTTGTCGCAAACGTCTATATAACCTGGCTCCTTCCCTTGCCTCCTCAGAGCAGTTCTCTCACACTACTCCAAGTCTCCCCAGCTTGGAGTCCTAAAAATTCCCCCCAAATAAAATATAACACTCAACTTTTAGGTTGTGAATATTCCTCCTACGTCAACACAGCATTTTTCAAATAATATCTGAGAAGCATGTAATACGATGATAGTAAGGTGAAAAGCAAAGAAAATTAACTTTAAAAATAAGTGCAATATTAGTTTGAAAATATAATCCTTTACCTGTCATTCCTGGGTCTTTGGATCCACTTTTTAATGTTGAATGCCAAGTTCCCCAGATATTGAAAGCCTCCTCTGCCATATCTAGGAAGAAGTGTAAAAAAAAGGTATGTAACTCCAAATGAAAACTGAAGATTAAAAATAAATCAATAAATATTTTTATGACACCTCTTCTCGAAGTATTGTATTCGAGATTGTGATGGATACAAGACAGAATATGATGCAGACCTGCCTTTTAAGAGGCCTATTCCATTTGGGATTCACGAAAAGGCTCTTTCTCTGTGATGGCTGTGGTAGACAGAGTAAGTCATGATCCCCAAAATCTGTGAAGATGTTATAGTGAAAAGGGTCTTGCAGGTGTGCCTAAGTTCTGGATTTTGGAATAAGGAGATGATTCTGGATTATCTGTGTGAGCCCAGTGTAATCACAAAGGTCTTTATAAGAGGGAAGCAAGATAGAAGATGCTATGTTGCTGGCTTTAAAGATGGAGGAAAGGGCCATGAACCAAGGAATGCAGGCAGCCTCAGAAGCTGGAAAAGGCAAGGAAACAGATTGTTCCCTAGAGTCTCCAGAAGGAAGAGAGCCCTGTGGACCCATTTTAGATTTCTGACGCCCAGAACTGTATGATAATAAATTTTTGTTTTAAATCACTAAGTTTGTGTTCACTTGTTATGGCAGCCCTAGGAAATGAGTAGAGTTGTCATGGGTGACAACAGCTTCAATCGCATCAACATAGAGACAGAGGAACAATGGTTATAGTTTGTTTATCTTGCCTACGGAATACTCCTCTGTGGCATCAGCAGTCACAGTCCTACATGTGTTTATTCATACACCCTCCCTAATCTGTCTGTAAATATTTACAGCCTAAGGTTCTATCTTAGGTGTTCCCACCATCTCATTTAATCCTTACTACAATCCTGAAACCTAAGAGCATCTCAGGTGGCTCAGTGGTAAAGAACCCACCTGCCAATGCAGGAGACATGGGTTCAATCCCTAGGTCAGGAAGATCCCCTGGAGAAGGAAATGACAGCCCACTCCAGTACTCTTGCCTGGAAAATTCCATGGACAGAGGAGCCTGGCGGGCTACAGTCTGTGAGGTCACAAAGAGTCAGACACGACTTAGCATCTAAACAAACAAATTCGGCAACGTGATGATAATGACTATTTCTAGAAGCAAATGTCTACTGGTGCTTCCCTGTGTTCAGCAGTTCATATGTGTTCATTCTCTCATTTAATCCTGAAGAGATGTCCCTGAGTCCATTTCACGGACGAGGCAAGTACTTTCACATTTTAAAAAGAAATGTTATGCCTGATGGAAATACCAACTACTGTTTTCACTGTAAATTAAAAGAAATTTTTGAAAGAAATATTTGTGAAATAAAAATAAAGCTGCTGTGATTAAAAACACCAAAAAAAGGGAGCCCTTTCAGAGTGACTCTTCAGAGAAAACTATATATTTGTGATACAGCAGCAAGAATTTGTATTTTGTCTTCCAGTGATCAGTTTAAAAGTGTCCTGCGAGTCCTGACCCTGAGGAATTGTTCTGTGGAGGGGGAGTACAAAATTGAACATTCAGTGGTCAAATCCATTTGAGAAAAGCTGCAAACCAACCCCTCCCTCCCATCGTGGAAATTCATGGTGCCTGCTAGTAGTGTAAAGATTTTTGAGAACTTGTACAGCAGAGAAACAGTTCACTTGGTTAACTCAGGCTTTCCCAAATGTTTTGACCATGGAAATCTTCTTTTGCCTAAAAGTCATCATTGCCATGGAGACTTATTTGGAACTTGCCTGCTCCTTATATAGTGAGTTCAGCTTGTTCTCTGTATAAAAGTAACAGCAATGGCGGGGTGCCATCTTAGACTAAAAGATATGTACCCAAGCCCACAGGCCAGGAGCCAGCAAGTTCCTCGGATGCTGGAGGGGAGAGTCAGCTGGGACTGTCTGGGGCTCACCGCGCTGGAGACTGCTTCCCACCTAGCTGGGTGTGCAGGGATTTGGACCCAGGATGAGTGTTTGGCAGGTCCTCAGTAAATGCTCATTGAATTAGAGAAACATGAAACAAGGAAGGGTTGGAGACCAGGTCCAAAGCGCCCACACCAGGCCACAGGTGCAATCAGAGGGACTGGATGAATTACCTTTGCCAAGCCTTGGTCCAGGAGAACTCTCCCTCGACTTCGAGGAGGGCAAGTGGCCCACCCGGCGCGCACACGGCTCCGGCCCTTTGTAAAGCTTCTCTGAGCCCCCCGGCACCGCGTCCTCTTGCATAGCCAGCAGGGAACGCTCAGACAGCACAGGGGAGTTGTTGTCATAAGGGGAGAGGTCTCCGCTGGAGGCCTTGTTGGAGTCTGTGGACGAGTGCCTTCCTCCCATGGAAAAGGAGACTTCAGACCTCAGCATGTCAGGGCTTCTGGCACAAGGAGACAATTACAGGTGCGTGAGTGTGTTAGCAATGAGAGACCAGATTCAAACCAGCGGACAGGTTTACAAATGACGGCAGGAGAATGTGTGGACACAGGGGCTGAAACAAAAGAGTTTCTGAGCAAGGTTCCATGTCAATCAGGTGAAAGCGTTTCTATGAAATGGCCAGCAGATGGCAGCAAAACCCAACAGATGTCACAGGAAACGGCAGGGCGAAGTGATGAAACCCTTCAAGGTGCATCGCTGAAATGCCTGTTGGATCAATCCCTGTTTCCATTTAAAAATTAAAATCTGATGCTCACTATCTGTTAAATAGGGAAAACTGTAGATAACTCTAGCTTTCCTCAATATCCTGAATTAAAAATAATTCAGACAAAACTATGAGTGAAACGTTACATGCAGTTTATGGACACCTTTTCTCCTTTCACCCAAATACTAATGTCAATCAATCCATCCTTCCTGACAACGATGATGATGGTGGTGGTGGTGGGAATAACTGTTTTATGGATAAAATGGTGGCTAAAAAGATAAACATGACCGTCACTGGAATCCATGGTATTTAAATACACCTAAAAGGATTCTACAAGGCATGCGTGCTTTTACAAATTGATGTAAAGCATACTAATGAGCGTATCCATTAAGTTTTATATGAGCATGAGTTGTCACAGCAACAGAAATAATGGGGAAAATGTGAGCCGAATAGGGAAACAAGAACATCAGGAACATGACAAGAGTGTTTGAAGTCTTACCTGGGAACATCTGTATTTTCTACTTTCCTCAAAACAGTGGCCCTGACAACATCTTAAAGGGAAATGATCACAGATTGATTAAAAGTTCCCAAACCTGCTTCTGCTGCCCCCCCACCCCCACCCCTCGCCCCACTTCACTTCTCTGGTCTTTACTTTCTTTTGGATTAATTTTTCAAGACAAATCCTTGGTGATCTTATAGAAGGTAACCACATGCCTGAGCAAGCCCTTCCTAATCTAAGGGTTCTGTGTATGCAGGAGGAGAAAGGATGCTGTCAGGGGGTCCAGCTTCACTGGGGGCTCGGGCCAGGCTTACTGACAGGGGAAGGCAACTCAGCTGTGACAAGCTTTCCCTGTCACCGAGGCAGTTAGGGCCCCAAGCACTTTCTGCTGAGGGAATTTCTTAACCACATGGAATAAACAGTCCTTTCCTTGCCTACTCTTTAAACCAATGACTGACGACCTTATGGGAAAGAGCCAGAGGACAACCCACGAGGATGGTTTTCCAGAAACTTCAGGCTTCCAATGAATGAAGGAAAAATAAAAGGAACTTACTACTACTGCTGGAAAGTGGAGGAAAAAAACGATTTAACTGCCATCATTTAATTAAAGGGGGAAACTCTCTCTGATTCTATGGAGGGAACACAGGACAAAACAAACAGACCCTTGTCTGTCATCATGGGGTTTGACTCTCATTGGGGACACTCCACTGTGAGAATGAGCAAATACAAGTGTGTTGAACTGGAAGCCACACAGAACTCAGCTCAGAATCTGGGTTCTACATTCTGACCGGGGCTAGACATCAAATTGCTGGGCTAACTTCAGTTGTTTTTCCCTGTTTAGTTGACATTTTTCCATTCATTAATGAAAGTGTCTTATGTCTGCTCGGCAAGAATAAGTCACAGTGTTATTTCGATAAGAGTGGGCACATAAAACCTGCTTTAATGACCTGTTTTAAAGAGAGTCTAGTCAATTCCTTTGCCAAATTAAAACATCTATCAGGGCCACAGATGCTTTTGGGCCCCCTTACAACAGGAAGAGAGTTTTGGAAAGGTCGTATTATAGCTCATGGAGACCACAATGGTTTGGTCTCATATCTTGCTCATCTGTCTTACAAAACATACAGAAGAGAATATATAGAGCAAAACATAAGTTGCAGATTCAGTCAACAGTCAACGTGCATCAGGAAAAACACCCCATGAAAGAAATTTCTTGAACATCTCAAGTACTAGGGACAGTACTTCTGACATGGCAGCGTCCCCATCATCTGCGAAATGCATCACTGGTTGGAAATGCGAATTCGCAGGCTGCCCTTTGGATCTCCTGACGGGACTGGCAATCACAAGCAGGGCCCAGGGCCAAGTGAACCCGCAGGGCCCCACAGTGAGAATAATGACTAGAATTTCAAGATGGTGACAACAGATCATTAAGCCAAATGGGTGCTGCTTCTGAGGACTGAAAGGGAACCTCTGGGTGCAGGGCTTTAAAAGCCCTCCAGGTAATTTTGATACTTGGGGGAAGTCAGATACCAAACCTGAGATACCAAGCCTACCTGCCCTCCCTCGCCCCATAGATGTGACCGTGGGCTATGGATCTCCTCGGAGGCAAGTCAGCAGAGAGACCACAGGTACTGGCCACAGCCTCAGCCCTGGTTGGCAGTGGGGGCAGTGGGCTGGTTCTGACTTCCAGCTGGCAGGGCTACATCGGATTAGAGGAGAGAGCGTGCCCATTGCAGCCAGCTCCAGCCTGCAGGAGCCAGATCGCTGAATGCTATCTGGTTATGGATCAGAACATGATAAGGGGAGGGGGCAGGAGGGGCCAAGCTGCCTTTCTCTGCTGTTCGGTGTCATTGTCCAAGTCAAGCAACCGAGGTCACCATAGCTGTAGCCCCCATGAGGGAGAAACCGGAGGAGGAGGCCAGAGCTAATCCCTGGGGGTGGAGGCGAAAGCGGCAGACACAGCCCATGGACCTCCTCAGTGGGGCTGGGGTCACCCCCAGGAACATGGGCAGGTGGGGGATCCCTCTTTCCCCAGCCAGTGTACCTAGCCATGGAAGCTGATGCAGGTTGAGTGCACATGGCGAACAGCTTGGGTAGCCTCTTATGTGAAGCAACCCCTTGGCCTGGCAGAAGCACATAAGTTGACGTGTATATAGAATTCATTGTGTGGCAGCAACTGGATGAAGTTACTGTTAACAACTCTGATCACACGTCAAGAGAGGACTGAAAGAAATGAGGGGATGTTGACGTTGCATGGGGCGAAGACTCTGAAAATGTATTTGATAGATACTGTTTAAAATCATGGGCTCCCCTGATAGCTTAGCTGGTAAAGAATCCTCCTGCAAGGCAGGAGACCCCGGTTTGATTCCTGGGTCGGGAAGATCCTCTGGAGAACGGATAGGCTACCCACTCCAGTATTCTTGGGCTTCCTTTGTGGCTCAGCTGGTTAAGGATCTGCCTGCAACACGGCAAGCCTGGATTTGATCCCTGGGTTGGGAAGTTACGCTGGAGAAGGGAAAGGCTACCCACTCCAGTAGTCCAGCCTGGAGAATTCCCTGGACTGTATAGTTTAAAATTATTCAAAATCAATAGTAAAATGCCTTGTTTTATGCTTACAGTTGGTGGCTCTTTTATATGTTTAAAGTATTTCCTATTTATCATTTTAATTTCTCAGCAGAGGTCAGTAAGGTGGTGGCCAAATTTGCCCAAGAACCCACGCCCAAGGGTTGTCTTTCTACACGTGTGCGTATGCGCTCAGTCGTGTCCGACTCTCTGAGACCCCATGGTCTGTAGCCCGCCAGGCTCCTCTGTCCATGGAATTCTCCAGGCAAGAATACTGGAATGGGTTGCCATTTCGTCTTCCCGGGCGATCCAGTCCCCCAGGATCCAGTCCATGGATCAAACCTGCATCTCCTGCACTGGCCAGCGGATTCTTTACCACTGGGCCACCTGGGAAGACTTGTCTTTCCACACGAGAGCCCACCAATTAATGAAATAAAATGATTATATTTATTCCTCAGAAGTCTCACTATAATAGTGGGAGTTCAGAGTTTTCAAAAATTTTAGTGTCACTCCATTGCTTTATCATTAAATCAACTGGAAACAAATCCAGGACCTTCCCTGTGAGTATCTTTGAAAAAAATGAGACAAGCTGTCACTGATATCTTCTCTAAGATTTGCCTCTAAGCTAATTCGCCTCTTGGAAGACAATTTTAAGTTCAGCGCTCCAAGTAAAGGGCTAAAATATTCATGTGTTTATTTATAGAAAATATTTACTCTAAGCAGTGAGACATCGTTGAGAGGCACATGGTGTTCTGTCTCTCTAGGTGTTGGAATTTCATGGATTGAGGTGGGGAATGCTGAGTGGATACACTGCCAGTTGACATGGGTTTGCCTCCATGACTGGAGAGCCTTCCCATGAGCCCTGAAAGCCTCGGGACCATCCACAGCATGCATGGCCAGTCTCGGCCAACCAAACAGGCATGAGATGGACACGGAGAGCGAATTGCTTTCTCACCCTTAGCTGGTCCTTCCAGGTCAGGGTGTAAACACGCTGGCAGGGTACTGTGGGCAGGCCTGCACTGCAGCCGGAGGCACAGAACTCGTTCTGTGGATAGACGGAAAACTCCGGTTCAATCACCGGAAATGGCCGGCCCGGCCCCTGGCTGAGCGACCCCAGTAAGCAACATCCTTGGGGATTTCAGACTTGCTTTGGTTTCATGATTGGTTCAGCCGGGAACTGATAAACCCTCCGTCTGTTGGAACTCAAAGCACATAACCATCGTTGACGCTGTTAATTGTAATTGGAAAGGAATCCACTGCCATAGCCACTCTGGATTTATGGAAGATTTTCACATTCATCATGTTCACTTCTGCAAAACATCCCTTATGCAGAATCCTAGGGACAAAGGCAGCCCACTCCAAAGAGAAGCTGACATGGATCCACACTCCCACCAGGAGATAGACATTAGAACTTGCCCAGGTTTCCTAAAATTTTTGTTGCTATTTTGTTCATTGTAGATCTTTGGCGATGACATTGGTTTTTAAAAATTGCTACATTTAATTGTTGTTCATTTTGATGACTGTTTTAGCACACCCTTAAAACTGGCACCTCACTTTCCTCACCCTAGTCCCAGCCCTGCTCTGTTCTGTTGCAAATGCCTGTGTTTATCACACCTTGTCTTCTTTGATTCTGTTCTCATCCCCTACTTCCTTACATCCCTAAATCAAGGAGGGGGGGAATCTATTCTAAGTATCTTTGGAAAAAAAGAGCATATAATTCCAATAAATATACCAGACAAGCAATTAAAAAACTAGAAGTCTTGCCTTTTTAGTAATATAAATCTCTTCTAATCTCCTCTTGGCATTCCATTTTGGTTGAAGCCAAAAATGTAAGTAGACAAGCACAAGGAAAAAGAATGAATCCTCCTTTCACTCCCCCAGTTCAGTTGTCACATACAGAAGAGGAAACAACTCAAATGGAAGCATGAAATTCCCAACTATTACTAAATGTTTCATCTTTCAAAACAGAAATTATGATGAGGATGTTCTTGTTCTTGGTTTGACACTCTTTTGAAAATTTACTTGTCCACTCCAAATAAAATCTTATGCAGTTGCCACGTGGGGCACGGGAACCTAAAACCTTATTTAGGTATGTGAATTGATGGCACAGAACAGAAGCTTCAGGAAATAAATCAAAGAGTCGGAAGAGAATAACGAGGGAGCTCGTGCATATCACTGCACTTACAGAGTTCATTTTAGAAGCTACTGTTGCTTTCCACTCTGTGGTCTTCCTGAAAATCCTTTCCATTCTTGCCTTTTATAGCCCTTGTAGCTGAGTTTTCACTAAATAAAATCTTCAGAACAAGAGTTCTGTCCATTTCCATTGCACCACAGCTTATCCAGGTCCTCCACCTCATGACCTGCAAACGGAACCGCTTTCTGTCCGTTTCAAACTCTACCTGGCCTGACGCGATCAGGTCACCTTCCCAACTTCGGTGCCTTTCGTCCTCACCCCTCTTTCCATTCTAGAACCATGCCACCATCCCGATGCCAGTTAGATCAGGTGGGCTTTGCCTTTTCCCAGAGTGCCACAACTTAACATGGATGGGTTCTCTCATGCCATGTTGCCTTTGTAAGTTACTGTCTCATGGACAGCAAGGCAGAATCTAGTGACACCCCACTTAAAACTACTTACACCTACTTACCAACTACTTTGGTAAGTAGTTATAAATGAACAGAATGATGAAATGCCAAGCAATGTGATAATGATCATTAACGAATACTAAGCATTTATTTAAAGCCGGATACTAATAGCCAAATAACTATAAAGTTAGTACGACTTTTTCCTATTTTTTTTTTTGGCCGCATGGCATGTGAGATCTTAGTTCCCTGACCAGGGAGCGAACCTGCACCCCCCTGTATTGTATGTGCAGAGTCTTAACCACTGGACTGCTAGGGAAGTCCTCATCCCAGTATGACTTTTTATCTCTAGTTTACAGATGAGGAAACTGAGACAGAGAGAGAAATTGATTTACCCAAGACAGCACAGCTAACTAGAAGTGGAAATGGGATCTGGACTCAGGCAATCTGGCTCTGAATTCAAACCTCATGACCAGCATTTTATATCATATAAGTGTGTGCTATTGATGGGTAATTGGCATGCCAGTGTTGCCAGCATTGGGGTCCTGCAATTTGTCAGCACTGTAATCTATCATGACCATGATCACTCTAATTCTTCGCCACTGCTTCTTGGTTTAGGCATCACCTCTAAGCTTGCCATTTAAGGGCTTCTGCCCTCTGTGCTGGCCAGCTTTTTTTACTGTGTCCCCAGCCAGCTGACATATTTACTTTTATGACCAGGCCCTGGTTCAAGCTCCCCAAACATCTAGGCCTATTGACAACCTCTCCAGCCCTACAAAGTTCCCTTCAAATCCTTGCTCTTCTCAGAAGCTATCCATGAGACAGCAGGAAACATTTCTTTCTCTTCTCCAAAGTTCATGTGGATTTATGGTCTGGAGCACTGGTTGCCTTCTCTGTCAACACAGAGCCCCCTTTGGAATGTAACAAATCACCTAACCTCAACTCTCTGGATGACAGGAAATATGTAGTATCTACTGGGGCAGCTCTCAGCTGGCAGTTCTTAGCCTGGCCACTTGAGAGAGAATCACATGAGGGCTTTGAAAATCCCCGTGTCCAGACTGCACCCCAGAATAAGTGAATCCGAATCTCTAGGGGGGCACCCAGGTGGAGGTATTCTTCAGGTTCCCCAGGTGATTCAAATGGGGAGACAAGGCTGAGAACCAGGGACCCAGCACATACCATTTGTCCCTTGGAGTATCAACAAACCTGCAAGCTCTTAAAGATGTGAGCTTTTATAAATAGGATGGATAAACAAGAAGGTCCTACTGTAGAGCACAGGGAGCTATACTCAGTATCTTGTGATAAACCATGTTGGAAAAGAATCTAAAAACTGAATGTATATATATGTGTATACATATATATATGTACATATGTGCACAACAGAATCACTTTGTGGTATGGCAGAAATTAACACAATGTTGTAATTCAACTATACTTCAAAAAAAATGGAAAAAAAATTGCCTTGAGATTTTAAGCTTTTGCTCCTCAAAGTGTGGACCATGGCCCAGCCATATCACAGTTCCATCTGAGGGTCTGTTAAAAATGCAGTTTCTCAGGCTCCCTCCCCAGACATACTGATTCAGAGAGTTTTTTTTAACAAGAACTCCTGGCGATCCAGATGCACAGTAAAGTGGAGAAGCACACTTTAAAGCCTGCAGAGACTATCTACAGCTCGAGGGTTAGGACTTGCAAGCCTCAAATGGCCATTAAAAATCCATATTTATTTGTTAATGTATGTATTTTCATTTCCTGGCAGCATTATCATCCTTCTGAGCTGCTGTCTGACCTGTATCCAGACGGAAAAACTAAACACTCACTTCTCCTTACTTAGTCAGTCTTCTCCCAAAGATTTCTGTTCCATGGCACTCATCTCTGCCATCTTCCATGCTCCTGTGAGCTCACCTCCCTTTCCTTGAAGCCCTGTCACTCACCTAACATCTTGGAATAGGGTCAGCTTGCCTAGGCCTTGCGATTCTTGTTCCTATGGGGACAGGCAACAGAAGAGGCCAAACCACTCTACAGCTTGGGATGGGCTTAATATGATTCCTCCTTTTCCTAAGATCAGAGAAAGAAAGGCCCATTTATTGGTGTTTATATGCAAAGAGTGTACTTGAAAACCACACAGAAATAACTTCTATCACCTATTCTTCAACGTATAACATTCATGTGCTTTTAAATGCCATGTAAAAGCAAGAAATTCGGCAAGTTAAAAATCAGTGTTTTTTTTAGGTGTGTGTTTTCTAGCTTTCCCACAGAGAAGTGGTTTAAAGGCAGCTTGACGGGGGATTCACAGAGAGAAGGCCACAATGTCTGTTCCCTTGCAGGGGAAGGAAATAAGTTCCTTTAAATTCTGGTCGCACAAGATCTACTGCGAAGAAAAGCCCTGTGTTAGTTTAAATTAGAATCTACACCTTGATGATAGCTAGGTATCTCAGGAAAATTTAAGAAAACCTAATTTTCTGATATGAAAAGTAAGACCATGAAATGCTAGCCCATGTATATAATTTGAATTAATTTTTATTCTCCCTTGCTCTTAGGGCTTGAATCTAGGCAGAATGTCTTACTTGAAGCAGAAATTATCTTGATAATGATTTGCACAGAAATGGATTTTAAAAAGTGCTCTTGAAAGGATGATCCACTTAAAAATTCTTCACTGCTCTATAGGACACAGAGTGAAACTGAACTGAGCAGGGTTATGGACGTAATGACCCAGAAAAGAAGGAGGCCTGAGCAGTGTGCAATTTCTTTCCACCAAGTTTCTGTAAAGAACATAATGTTTAAGCATTTGAAATAGTTTTAAATGAAAATTAGTACATCAAACTCAACATCAGTATAAAAGAACAATTTAATGCATGTCCATCTTTCCAAGATACCACTGAATAAGACAGACCATTACAGTATTTATGTATGACTAAGAGAGAAAATGCTATGAAGACATGTCACTGATTATAAGATTAATCTCAAACTTATGGATACCAAGGAGGGGAAGGGCTGGGGTGGATTGGGAGATTGGAATTGACATATACACACCACTATGTGTAAAATAGATAACAAATAAGAACCTGCTGTATAGCACAGGGAACTCTACTCAATGCTCTGTAATGACCTATATGGGAAAAGAGTCTGAAAAAGAGGGGATATGTGCATATGTGTAACTGATTCCTTTGCTGTACACCTGAAACTCACACAACATTGTAAAGCAACCATACTCCAATAAAAAATTTATAAAAAAAAGATTAATCTTAATTTCAGGGATTATAAAACCTGGGGGAAAATGTGTCTTAGAATTGTTGAAATTCAGTAGATTAAAAAGCACAGCATAAATGATACTTTCACGAAGGATCACAACTTTTCCTGTCACAAATTGAGGGTTTGGTGCCTTGATGGCAACATCGCTCCTGGTTCATGATGCAATATTGTCCCCTTAACTGGCTTTGTTAAATATTTGGCGCCCTCCATACACTCTGCCTCTATAGCCAATGGTGAAGAGAAATCATAAAATCTAACCAGCAGAAAAAATTCAGTGCTTCTTCTTTGGGGGAAAAAATGGTGGCAAACCATAGCCTACAGGGAGGCTTGTATTTTCCTCATTGCAAACATGGGGGCCTGTGGAGACCAGTGTGCATTTCTATCAAAAGGATGCTAGCTATAAAGAGTGGGCAAGTCGAGAGGGTGAACATGTCTCATTTCAAATGGCCACCTAGGCCTTGGCTGAGGCCTGTCCTGTGGTTTGGTGATGCACCTATCCCGCTGGTGAGTTACACAGGTAAGATGCATCCAGGCGCATCCTTGGGGGCTGCTAAGCACAGTTTTAAGCACTGTAGAAGTGGAATCACTGATGCATATCACTGTCAGTTCCTGCACTTCCTGCCAGTGTGATTTAGTGGCTTTTTCTTTTTTTTCTGGTAAACACAGTCTCAAGGGGCTGGAAAAAGACAAAAAATGAAGCAGAAAAATCCCCAAAGGCATTTTGTAATTTGACAAGTCAATTGGTAAGACAAGGATTTTCTTTTTAGGGGGACAGATCAGATTTGCCAGGAAGTCACCAAAATTCCACTCAAGTCACCCTGCGTGGAGCTATGTAAACTTTTCTAATTCTTTGGAAATGGAAATAGACATCCCCGAGATGATTTGAGAAGATGGCAAAACAAGCATACTCACGAAGACTGGGAGGCCTTCCTTCTGAGTAGATAATCCACCACATCCGGATCGGTCTCTAACAGGCTGATCAGCACTTCATTCTGCAGATCCGGGGGAACCTGCACGGACCAAGTGTCAAGGCATAAATAAAACCACTCCAGCAAGAGGTGAACTGTGGTCACTGGCAGGCTGACAATAGCGTCTAAAAGGATGCCTCAAAAGTTATCTACAGTCTATGGGGTCGCACAGACAACAAAAGTTATAAGAGAACAGAGGGATTTGTTGGTGAAAACCAAATCTACACCAATCCATGCAGCCAGTTTCATTCTTAGAACAAACTGGATGATTACCAGAGAGTCATACTCACTGGGCTTCCTGGTCGCTCAGACTTACTGTAAAGAATGTGCCTGCAATGCAGTAGACTTGGGTTAAATCCCAGGGTTGGGAAGATCCACTGGAGAAGGGAATGGCAACCCACTCCAATATTCTCGCCTGGAGAATCCCATGGATAGAGGTACAGTCCAGGGGGTCACAAACAGTTGGACATGGCTGAGCAAATAACACTTTCACTTCACTTTCATATTCACTACTCAATTCAATTCAAGTGGGGTGAACTGTCACTCCACTTGTGACTGGAGATAGACCCTAACCACTTGGAACCCTCTGTTGCTTGGACTCGATTTTCTTGACTTTGAATGAGCAAAATATCGTGGTTAAGAGGACTGGTGTTCATAACTTCTTGTCCAAATGGGGACACTTTCTAAGTTCATATTTATAACTATGCCAAGACAACAGGCAGAAATGGGGACTGTCTTGGGTGGTTCTGGAACATATGATTGGTTTATTGGGCACAGACCCTGCAGCCAGAGGCTGCTTGTGTCTGAGTTCCAGTATATGGCTGTTGGGCTTTGGGCAATGGATCTAACCTTTCCAGGTCTCAGTGTTCTCATCTGGAAACTAGAGACAGTAAGAGGACTCACCAAAAGGGCTGATTGATGTGGTGATGTAAAGGACGCATTACATGTTGAGAACTTAGAAACACCACCTGGCAGATAGCAGACACTCAAAAAATGCTGCTACTACATTTGCAGATGCCACTTTGCCATTCAGTGCCTGCCTCCACTTGTTTCTTGCATCCTGGTCTATCAACAATTAAGAGTTTTTGCTTCACAGTGGGATGAGGCATGCTCTAGAATGTTATAGATGAGCATCATGTGTTTCTCTAAGCTTAATCCTCAGGGCATGAGAGGACGGCCTTCCAATCCTAAATCACTCATGTAGGACTTTTCTAGAAAACAAGATTGAACTTGGCTCCAACGGTTTTCTACTCTGTAGATGCTCAACCAAAGGAAATTTCAACTATTGAGGGAAAATACATTTTCATTCTGATTTTCTCACATGTGAGCTCAGAGACAAGACTCTTAAAAACTGTGGGGACAAGTCTTCTGAGAATAAGTGGTTGGTGGAAGAATTTGCCTCCTGCCTCTTGCAGAACTCAATTCATCTTAACTCTAAGAAGCTGGAAACAATTTTATTAAGAAGAACAGGGATGAGAAAGCAACAAAATGTTTTCCTCCTTTCATAAATCTGTTCTTCCTACTTCATTCTGAATCTTCATTAATGACTTTGTCAAACCCTAGTCACACAGGCTAAAAAGCTGGGTTGGATTCAAGCTTCTCTGTGTCCTTTCCCCTCCACATTCAGAGCCAGGAAACCCACTTGATTTCATCTCCAAGATGCCTGTTACTTCTTCCCTCTTTTTTCCATTCCAGCTGCAATGATCCAAGTTTGAGCCCTCATTATCCCTTTGGAGTTCTCATCTGTTAGCCATTACCAGCTGTCATTTCCCTGACAGTCATACTGCAAGTTCCCTCTGAGAAACTAACGGCTCCCCAACCTTCAGCTTGAGGGTGAGGTGTGCCCTCGCCTAAACCAATGAGTCTTTCATCCCCAGACTAAAGCATGGGTGCTTGAGTGATGAGCATGTGACTTCATTAGAAGCAATGCAAAGCTGTGAGAAGTCCCCAGGGACTTGGGAGAGACAGGATACAGGGCCTGAAGATAGTGCTGACAACTGAAGAAACAATTCCAAGAAATGGAGAGAAAGAAAAAGGGGTCCCTTGACATCATTTGAGTCCCAGGTAAAGCCATGCCTGAAGCCACATTTGCTCTTAGATTGTTCAGCTGTGTGAGCCTCCAAATTCCTTAAGCTGGTTTGAGCTTTTAGTCGAAAACAAAGATCCATCTTAGATGAGCCTTTGATACAACAGCTTGCTAACCTGTTGTTGTTCAGTCACTCAGTCATGTCTGACTCTGCGACCCCATGCACTGCAGCACGCCAGGCTTCCCTGTCCTTCACTGTCTCCCGGAGCTTGCTCAAACTCATGTCCATCGAGTCAGTGGTGTCATCCAACCAACTCATCCTCAGTTGCTCCCTTCTCCTCCTGCCTTCAATTTTGCCCAGTATAAGAGTCTTTTCCAATGAGTTGGCTCTTCGCATCAGGTGGCCAGAATACTGGAGCTTCAGTATCTAACTTGCGTACTCTCTGTTTCCCTCAACACGTATGTCAAATTTCTTCTCTGGTTGTCACAATGCTCTGATCAAGACACTTGACCAAAACCCTTTTTAATCAAAGCCATCCCCTCACTTGCTTGCCTCAATCTGTTCCCATCTCTGCCCCTAGCTGTCATACCCACACACATTCTACTTCAGTACCACTGTGCGTCTCACTCTGACCTTTTCCCACCTCATCCCTTTAATTCATTACATAAATATTTGGTGAATGCTTCCCGAGTGCCAGGCACTGGATTCTGGGATTCAGCAACAAACCAAACAGACAAGAATTCATATCTCCTTGAAGCTGACAGTGAATATGGGAAGACTGGCACTAAAGAAATAAACAGAAAACATAGCAAGGATCACCTGGAGAAAGATAAAGCCAAGACAGGGAACAAAGAATCCTGGGTGGGAGCGTGCCATTTAAATGGGATTGTCAGAGAAACTGACATTTTAGCAGAGAACAGAAAGGAGGAAGGAATTGGAGAAAATCATTCCAAGGAGAAGGGAGAAAGAAACAGCAAGATGCTGAGTCAGGAGCAGCGAGGAGGCCAGGGAAGTTGGAACAGAGTGAGAGGAAGAAGGCGAGTGGTAGGAAGGAGGTCAGGTAACCAAGGCCAGATGTTGTGGAGTCTTACTCCATGATAATGATTTCTGCTCTCAACCGAAGTAGGCAGGGAGCCTCTGGAAGTTCTGAGCAGAAGACGAACACAACTTGTCATCACTCTGGCTACCGAGGTGCTAGGAGATTGCAAAGAAGCAAAGGGTGAAGCTGGGAGCGCAGATGGGGGAATTGTTGTCGATACATCCAGAAGAGAGTGAGGGAGGGCCAAGCCAGCGTGGTGAGTGGATGAGAAATATTTGGATCCTGGAGACAGTGAAAGTAGAGACCATAGCAGCAGCTAATCGACCGGGTGGAGAGAGACAAGGAAGAGGAGAGGGAGCAGGGGATGAAGAAGAGAGGCTGACGTCAACGTTCCCAGGAAGGACCGGCTTGCTGTTTACTGATACAGAGAAGCTGCAGGATGAGGAGGAGGCTGGGGGTAGAGCCTAGGACTGTGGCTTCCCTAGTGGCTCAAACAGTAAAGAATCTGCCTGCAATGCAGGAGACCCAGGTTGGCTCCCTGGATCGGGCTTATCCCTGGAGAAGGGATAGGATACCCACTCCAGTATTCTTGCCTGGAGCATCCCATGGACAGAGGAGCCTGGTGGGCTACATTTCATGGGGTCGCAAAGAGTCGGACACAACTGAATGACTAGCACTTTCACTTCACTTAGGTATAAGAGTGAGAGGCCTGTGAGACATCCAAATGAAGGAAAGCTCTACTAAGTGATCAGGAATAAGGGTCTGGGGTTCAGGAAGAGTCCTGGGTGGAACATAGAAATTTGGGGGACACACATATAGATAGTACTTAAAGCTCAGTGACCAAGTGCAATGGCCTAGGAATGAGAATGGAAGGAGAGAGGAGCAGGACTTTAGGTCCAGAATGGGAATATCTGTTCTCTTACTTTATTGAATACATTAAATCAATTAAAAGACTGACTATGTTTACAAACAATATGACCCAACAGATACACATGATTCCATCAGTTTTTCTAAAAGTAAAATTCAAAGGGTGAAAATGAGAAGAGAGGGAACTCATTAAAAAAAAAAATGAACTGCGAAGCAAAAAATGGTATAGGCCAACAATGTATACAATAATTTTTTTTTTTAAAAAGAAACTTTCACGAGCAAATTAGGAAAACTATGTGTATTTTTGTCCAGTTAGTTTAATTTAAAATTTCCTATGCTTAGACATGTAATAAAAAATTTTGCTCCAAGCGCCAAATCCATTCCCACTAAGAATAAACAGTTGGAGTGGATGGCCTTCAGAGTGGTGCAAACATCACAATATCAATTCTCTGATCAACTCAGGTTCATTATTAGAATAGCTTACATGAGGGATCATTATTTGAAAATAACTTTGCATACATTTTCAAAAACCATTCTGCAATTCAGAGTTTTACTCATTCAACTAGGCTTCATTCCTAACAAATTACAATTACTGACGTTTATTTTCGGTAGCATATGTGACCTTTACTTGGTAAGCAATGCAAATAGAAAGGGTCAGTGCTATAACCCTATCTACAGTTCCTTTCTAAAAGACTCTTGGTACTATTTTGCCTTGGAGACACTATTTACAAATGACTGAAAAAATATAGCTTAACTATGTATGGATCTGTGTATTGCAGGAAGGGTAGGTACTATTTTCCTATGTATTACACAAGACTGACTACAGTGTATAATACATAAGCCATTACTTTAATTAATTTATTCATAGCCCATCTTGTTACAACATGATTTAAAGCAGCTTTCAGAATTCACATGATAAAACCACGTTTGTTTAAAAAATAAAGGAATAGTTCAGAAAATTGGAGCCAGTGGGAAAATGAAAGTAGAGAATTTGAAATGATGCCTGGAACTGACTTTTAATATTCATACAACAGCATTCAGTGCTGTTTTCCCAATAATTCCTCTTATCTGGGTCCACATTTGCACATTTCATTTCCTACTATTTAATAAAAATTTCAAATTACTGGCTCAGTTCAATAGGATGAGTATTCATTTTCTATTAATTTAGATACTTAATAGAGAAACCAAAGTGAAGAGAATGACCTGACAGGAAATAGCAGCTCACAGTGCGGAAGAAGAAATACCCAGGCAGACCATCCACACACACATTCCTTTTCAGTAATTAGGATGCTGTTGAAAGAATATCTGACCAGGAATCGATAGCTCCTGAGCTCCAGTTTTGGCTCTGCTGCTTATAATTAACGTAAACTTGGGAAACATCAACCATCTTCTTTAGGATTCTGTTCCTCCATCTGGAAATCTGAGCATGTCCTATCTGTCCCCTTCTCCTTTATGGGGATGCTATGTGGAGCAAAGGGCTAACAAATTTGAAAGTATCTGAAGAGTTGCAAAGAACTTTAGAATAAAAACTGTATTGGAAATAGACAAAATAAGTCAAATACTTAAAAGAAGAAACTAAAAGCAGATCACTTGGAGATGTGAATATTTGTTCTGAGATTTTTTTTCTTGCCTAACAGCCATCAATTTCCACCTCTTATCCTGGGTGCTTGCAAAGAAACATGCCTATTCTCTTCTGCCTAACACTTCTGGTGGGTAAGGAAGTTCTGGGATTTCTTCTCAACATGTCTCCATTCTCGGCTGCCCCTTGAATTTCTAGAGCTACACTGTATGACCTCTTGAAGCTAGACTCTGTGTAGCTTCTACCTTTTGGCTTTTTCTCTTCTGTCAGACCTCAGGTCTTTGGGCTGGTCACATTGTCAGAAAGCAGGGATTATCTGACTTGACTGCCTGGAACTTCAAGAGGTTGCAGTTCTCTGTCAACTGGCCTCCTTCACAGCTACGTCAAGATCATATGGGCCAATCCTGGCCAAGGGACCCCAAGGGGGGTCTTGTGGAAGCTTCTAGAAAAGGCTCTCCTTCATAATGACAAGAGATGCAGGAGAGAAAACATCTCTCTTTGTGACTGGATGTGATAATGGCTGCAAGAGCTGCTGAAAATGATTGTGGCCTCTTCAGCTAAAGATGGTGGACCAGAGAGAGGATAAGTGCAACTGAGCTGCTAAAATTGTGCCCCCAGGCTTCTTCTTATGTGAGATAATATTGAATTGGCCAAAAAGTTAATTAGGGTTTCTCCAATGGCACCCCACTCCAGTACTCTTGCCTGGAAAATCCCATGGATAGAGGAGCCTAGTAGGCTGCAGTCCATGGGGTCGTTAAGAGTCAGACAAGACTGAGCGACTTCATTTTCACTTTTCACTTTCATGCACTGGAGAAGGAAATGGCGACCCACTCCACTGTTCTTGCCTGGAGAATCCCAGGGAAGGGGGAGCCTGGTGGGCTGCCGTCTATGGGGTTGCACAGAGTCGGACACAACTGAAGTGACTTAGCAGTAGCAGCATAACATCTTTTAACAAATTTTCTGGCCAGCCCAATAAATCCTGATGTTTGCCACCACCCATAGTTGACTGCAGTTGCAGTTGGAACTCCTACCAGCATATCCAGGACCGTTCACTCACCTACTCATTCACTCACACACTCAACTTTATGCTCTTTCAGAACACGAGCTAGGCTGGTGCTTCCTCTGCAATGGATACTGAATGAATGTTGTTGGAATTGCTACAAATACTAATAAAAAATAACCCAGGATTATTGGTCTTCATGGTGTACACCAGTCTAGTTGTTTCTCTCTTCTTGGAAGCGGTACCAATCTCAGGCTATAGGAAAGTTTCCTTGTTACTCATTTTTAGACTTGGAAAATAAATTTCCTTTCCCAACTGAGGATCACTAGAATTTTTCTAATAAGTTCTTAAACTACTGTTGCCATCGATACAAAAACTCTAAAAATGAAATGTATGACTCAATAATCAAATTTTTTTCTTCTGGGACTTTGTATGTAGTGAAACGGAAACTAAGGAGTAGAATCATAAAAAGCATATTACTTTTTTTAAATCAATCAATTCTGAACATTTACATGAAGAAACCAAACCCATCCCAAAAGGGCTTCTTCCTTTACAATTTATTGTTTCAAAGCAAAATCTCCATTGGGTTTTACTCAAGTATTTAGCAACTTTAGATATTTTCTAAGGGTACCATATATGGTTGTGTTTATTTGGAGACTCAACTCCTTAGATTTTCATATGTTCCTTCAAAGGATAATGCTATTTCAAAACTCAAAAGAACTTTGGACTCTCCTGCTTGAAAGAAAAAATGTAAACACTGCACATATGAAGGAATAAAACTGTCACAATTAAAATCCACCCTATCAAATTAAAAATGAAACATTGAATGATTGCCTCGGGTGTAACTGCTATGATGTATTTTATCCCATAAACCACAGAGAGGGAAAGATGGTTTGAGTTTTCTCCATTTGCTAAGTCACCATAATAAACCATTAAGGGCATCTGGGAGAGCAGTTCCCAGGACCCAATCCTGCTGCTCTGTCTTGCCAGCAGGTGTTTCACACCGATCCACCACTTGGCACTGAACCGAGAAGGATGCTTTGCATTGAGAACTTTAACGCTCCCCAGCAGAAGTGGATGTCACTGAAAGTCATGATGACATTTCTTTTCAGCTAACAAACACACTCAAGAAATCGCTTTGGCTATTTATGGGAGCAAAAGCTCAAACACAGGCAGGCCCAGCCTTGGACCTTTGTGCAGCTCTGGTTTGGAGGATGGCTTGATATTATGTAAAGAGGTCTCAGTGCATTTGAAGGGTCAGGATGCATTAAGAAATTCAAAAAATTTTTCTCACGTGCCAACCCATGCCACACAGCGTTTCTGGCAATTAGGAAGCATTCATGAACAAATACAGTCTAAGAGCCCAGGATTCATGGAGCTGTGATGGGGGATGACTCGTGGAAGATGAAGAGCAAGGAGTAGTCTTTGCTCCATGGCAACAGGTTACAGGAAGTGGAAACGGATCAGGTGTAATACACTCTGGCTCCTCTCCCCCTGCGGCAACAGTGCATGCATTCTGTCATTGCAGACAGGGACAAAGTGAGCTGGCTCCAGCAGGAACACACACTGGCTCTTGTAGCCATCTGCTGGCCTGGACATCGAGTGGGTCAGTGTTATGATCAGTTCAGAAGGACCGATGCTGTTAAAGGTCCCCTTTACTCCCCATTTTCAAATTGGCTAAAATATTCTCCCCCACCCACTCCTGGCCAAATGGACTCCATATATGAGACATCATATTAAAGTACCTCATCTTTTGAGTAGGGGGGAGTATCACACTGTAGTAATAGTTCACTTACAGTTGTTGCATCACTTGGGCAAACACTCTTGGCTTACTTCTCATGAAATCATGGTGAAATTTAGAATAAATTATTATGATGTACATAATAACTAGCCCAACTCCTGGCACATGAACAGTGGTTATTTAAAAAAGAAAAACAGTGGTTATATAAAAAGGGAAATGGAAATCACATATAATTATCTAGCTATGTCGATAGGGGGTGGTCTCTAGTTTGATGATCTGGGTTCCTGCTTGACTCCTTTTGACTTGGCATGCAAAAGAAATTTTAAGAAAATGTAATTTGTGCCGGGAAAGAAGAGAACACAGAGCAAAGCTTGGCTTCTAAGCTTGGAATCTTCATCACAGCCTCTGACCCTTGCTCCCAGTAGTTCTCATTCGAAATTTCCCACGTGTGCTGTGCTGATCTCCAGCTAAGGCTGACCAATCAGCAGAGTGGGAACGCTCTGGCGTTCCCACGTCTCCACTGTGCTCGGCACTTTCCATCAGCCCATAAGGGCGGTGCCTTTGCCTCTTTCCCTCTCTCCAAAAAAGAAGCCCTAGTAGTATCGGCCCTGAGAGGGAGCGGACTCTTTTCTCCACTCTGCTCCGAAGCTCTTATTAATTCCAAGCGCCACGATGAATTTTCTCTGGCATTCCCAACATCAGCTACAGAAGCCACAACTTTCAGAACAATTTAACGGGTCCCTGATGGAGTAGCTGAATGCTTTCTGCCTTGCAGTGATACCACTGATCATTTCTAGATATGCATGATTCTTCCCTTTGATTTTCAGTGTTCCCAGAGAGAGTATGATTTTGTGTTTTCAATTTTTATATAGTTACTGATATCAGGGACGGAGGGTTATGATTTAAAGGTTGGGGAATCTAAGGTGTATGGGTACTCAATTAAAAAAAAAAACAAAACACATTTTTTTCTTAGCAATACAGTATTACAGTATTTTTTTAAACAAATAATTACTGAGCTCCCATTTTCTGCCAAGTATTTTCTAGGTGCTGTGGATATCAGTGAATAAAACAAGCAAAAATCCCTGCTTTCATAAAGTTTGCATTCTATTAGGTTTCAACAAGCATAATACACAGGGAGTTGAAGGTGCTCAGTGCTATAGCTAAAAGGAAGAAAAGAAGAAAGGGCTAGGAGTATATATATGTGGGAGCAGGTCACAGTGTCACATGGTGAGGTGCAGACGGGCATCACTGCCAAGGTGACACCTGGAGGTACTTTGATAGGGCAGGCACCTGATCAATTTCATGCAATAATAGCAGTGATTTCTCTCTGTTTCTGAAGTGCCTCTGTGTGTGTGTGTGTGTGTGTGTGTGTGTTAATCGCTCATTCATGTCCAGCTCTTTGCGACCCCATGGACTGTAGCCCGCCAGGCTGCTCTGTTCATGAGATTTCTCAGGCAAGAATACTGGAGTGGGTTGCCATGCCCTTCTCCAGGGAATCTTCACGACCCAGGGATTGAACCCGGGTCTTCTGCATTGTAGGCAGATTCTTTACTGTCTGAGCCACCAGGGAAGCCCTTTGATGTACCTAGTCCATGCCGTTAAGTGCCCTATGATATCATTTCTAATTCTCAAAATAATCCTGTAAAGCTTCATCTTTTTTGTTTGTTTGTTTCCAACAGAAAAATGAAGACTTAGAATAGGGCCAAGATTACATAGCAAATACCTGGCTCAGCAGAGATTTGAATTCTGGGAACTGTTTGTAAAGCTCATGGTCCTCCCACCATTTTGGGAGTTTCCCAAGATGTGGTTTTCCCAAGGTGTGATTAGGAAACTAGCAGAAAGCCCTGGAGGCATTCATTAGTGCACAATTCTGGGCCCCATCTCATTGCTACTCAGTCTGAATCTCTGGAGTGCAGCCCAGGAATCTGAATGTCTGACAAATTTTTCTTATGACTCTGCTGCATGTTCAAGTTTGAGAACTGTGATTTTAATCTGCTGCTTTGGTCTTTTGATAGAGTGATCATCATGGTGGGTGTTATCATGACCGCTTTCCAGCTGGATGATTTCTAACCCAGTGTCTGAAAAGCAAACAACCAGTTAAAAAAAAAAAAATACTGTCCTAGCCACGCTCTCAAATTGCAGGTCAGCCTCTAAAGCTGGGTATCGCTTCTGTGTTCTGGGACAGTCAGGTTCTTTTTGGCACTTTCCCATTAAGTCAGATACTGGCCACTTGGGAAAGGCAGTGTCAACATGTGGAAATGAAGGACATTATAACACTCAGAACAAGCTTTGGGTCCCTGCCAGGCCTCTGTGGGTTTGTATATCCCTTTCATCAGTTCCATGGAACCACTGCCTCCAGAATGCATTCTGCCTTGAAGGACAAGCTCACAGCCACCTTTTCTAACAAGTCTTCCTTTCGGATGCCAACGGGAAGTGATGCCTCCTACTCTGACTTCGTAAACATGTCCAAGAACTGTGCAAGAGTACAACAGCTAACCACCTTTAACCATTAGGTTCTGTCTAGCTTCATCCTTTCTTGTTTGTCATTACTGCGCTACTTCTGAAAGCTTCTTAAAACAAAACAAAATGAAACAGCTATATACAGGAATGAATTTTTGTCCATTCACACAGACCAGCTTTGCCAACCAGTCACCAGTGTCAGTATAACAAACTAGATTCTGAAATGCCAGATATTCCAAAAATCATCCACAAGTGAGGAGATTAATTAATAAAAAGAGGTGAAGCTAGCACATAGAACTGTGCAGATTTTAGAACTAGAAGGGATCTTGGTTATTATTCACTCTAACCTAGTCCTTTGATAATTAAAGAAATGGAAATCAAAGAAGATGAGGTCTCAGAGCTAATGTATATTAAGTGTTAGTCGCTCAGTCATGTCCGACTCTTTCTGACCCCATGGACTGAGCCCACCAGGTACCTCTGTCCATGGGATTCTCCCAGGCAAGAATACTGGAGTGAGTTGCCATTTCCTCCTCCAGGAGATCTTCCTGACTCAGGGATTGATCATGGGTCTCCTGCACTGCAGGCAGATCCTTTACCATCTGAGCCACCAGGGAATCCATGTATAGTAAAGAGAGGACTATAGCAAAGTCAGTTTTCTTTTTACTGACCTACGCTAGAGATCTTTGTACTGTCCTCCTACTTCATTGTCCTTTTTCTCAATATATAAATCTCATAGGTTGTCTAAGGAGATCAAGAATGCTTATGTGAATGGTTAACTTACTCTGAGAAAGGTAGCCTTAATTTCTCCATGCCCATACCTCTTCATAAGGAGTAAGGATCAATAATACAGAAATCATCACATGTCACAGAGGTACCACTGAGTCATTCATTAATCCAACCAATATTTCTTGTGTTTCCACCAAGTACCAGGTGTAGGGGTAATGCAGTAAAAAAAAGTAGATGGAAATGAACAAAAATTCACTCCGACAGAAAGCTTATATTCTAGTGGGGAAACACAAACAAAAGAAATGAATAAAGTCCTTATGAGTAATGATGAGCGCTAGGAGGAAAAGGCAGGGAGAGGGAATAGGAAGTGAGGATGTGCGTGCATGACTGTGGGCTGTATGTCAGACAAGGTGGCCACAGAAGGCCTTGCTGAGAAGTACAGATCACAACTGGGGAACGCAAATATGAGCTACTACCCAAGAGAATTCTGACATCAGTCTCCACAGAGAATGGCAGGTAGAGATGAGATCTGGAAAACGCTGGGAAAGATTTGAGTACTGACGTTCTTCTGGTGCTGTTAATAATCTAGGCAGTGCGAAATGGAAGCAGAGGAATGGAACAATTAAAATGGCAGCAACTAGACTTTGAAGGAAGCCATGAAGCAATTTGCTAGTATCTGAGGTAAAAAGAAATGTCTGATGGTTTGTGGTTTCACATAAAGAACCTTGCTTAGAATACAGAGTTTAGAGAATGGAATTCAGATTGACAAGCAGTATTATTATTATTTTTTTTTTAATCTACAGAGCATGAAGCAATGCCAAGACTACTTGGCAAGATGATATGTGACTTAAAATTTGATGAAAATGTTGAAAAATTCAAACATCTGATTCGCCCAAATATGTAATTAATTATGAGGATTTTGGCTGAAGGGTGAAATTTAGACTGTTGTTGCTGTTTAGTTGTTAAATTGTGTTAAGTCTTTTGTGACCCCATGGACTGTAGCCTGCCAGGCTCCCTCTGTCCATGAGACTTCTCAGGCAAGAATACTGGAGTTGGTTGTCATTTCCTCCTCCAGAGGATCTTCCCAACCCAGGGATTGAACCCACATCTCCTGCATTGCAAAGTGGATTCTTTGCCACTGAGCTACCAAGGAAGCCCTGAAATTTATTATATAGAGTTCATGAAAATGTCCATGTTTTTTTGAGAGTCTACTGCATGCAACACACAGGCAGTGCCTCAGAGACTCAAAGAGGAGCAAGACACATTTCTACCTCAGTGAACTTTTCACTGCAATAGATCCATTTTCACTTCCTCCTGGGCATCCAGAAGGAATTCATTTCTCCACTTCCCTTGCAGTGAAGTACAGTTTGTGGCTGAGTTCTGGCCAATGGGATTGGAGTGGGCAGGATGGATGTCCCTTTTAGGTCTGGCCCATGAAATCCTAGGGGATTGAAGAGTCTCAAAATGCAAGGAGCTGGGGTCCCTATGTCACCAGCAGGAAGGCTGTCCACTAAACATCTGATTAAAATTTATGTGATATTTGTGTCTATTGTGCTGAAGTGCTGAGATCTGAGCCAATTTATGTTGCCCAAATAATACAATTATTGATGAACATTTGCATAGAATTTTACAGTTTGCAGAATGCTTTCACATATCAAAGGATTCTGGGAACCGCCCTGGGAAACAGGTCATATTTTAACTTTTTCCCCATTTTCCAAAAACTGAAACTGATGCTTATTGAATACTGAATTACTTGGTCATGATTACAAAGGTGCAACAGAGAGAGCAAATATTCTAAACCACTGGCTCTCAAATTTACAAAAATAACTGGTATAAGACAAGGATGGAAATAAATCTAATGCAAGGCCTTTGATTAACATAGACAAAATATTAGGGAAATTCAAAAGAGGGAATTAGCACACTCAGCTGAAGAAGCCACTAAAGGCTCTAGTGGAATAGGTAAGATTTGTAGTGAGTGTCTTCAAATTCAAAAAAGAAATCTATGAAGAACCATCGAGAAGGTTTCTACAAATTTTGATATGTGCTCTGAGTGTGAATAGACACAGAAGAGAGTTGACATTTGTTCTAATGATCCAAGGGAAGTGGGAGCAAGCAATGAAGTTTTTCTGAAGGAAAACAGGAACCAGTAATTCAATACAAATAAAAAAAAATATTTACTGAGTGCCTGCCAGATGGAGAGCCTTCCAAAATTGTACAGAGGATACCGAGAGGTGATAACAAGGGCACAGCCTGTGTGCTAAATGCGCTTATAATCTACTAGGGGAAACAGCCATACATGACTTCAACACAATGATAAGATAAACATCAATAGGAACAGTAATAGGGTTCAAGGGACAGAGAAGTGACATGGTAAAGTGATGTGAGAAGGACACAGGGAAGATAGGTAGAGCTTCATGCAGGAAGCAGAATCTCCAGATTGACCTTGGAGGAGGGGCCATTGCTGAGGATGGTTATAAATACATGAATTCATGGGGGCCACACATAATTCCAAAAAGAGGTCTTTTTATCAATTTTGGGGGCAAGGACACTGCTATACAATTCATCAAGTGATTCCAAAACATGACTATTGTTTAGGAGACAGTGAAGTGACATTTATAATTTGGATATGTTTGTTAAAACATGGAATCATAAACTTACAGTGATGTCATAGGTGTGTACATTTCTATTCCTACTGAAATTGCCTGGCTTCCAGTGAATTCAGTCAATGACCAGTACTATGAGCCAAAAGGTGGTGTCCCTGTTTCATTATGCCACCAAGAGGCAATCAACAGGCAGCTTACCGAGATGTCCTGCCAAACGCGGGACACTCACCATGAACAGGGCCTCATAATTTTCGATCATTTTCTGCACCACAGCAATGATGGCTGTGCTCTCTTCAGCGCGGGCCGAACTCTGGACTGAGAACTCTTTGTCTGACGACTTCTGCTTGTGCAGCAGGTTGGGTCCAAATATGGTGGCCAAGTTTAGAGATGTCATTTTGTTCCCAGTGACCTGCAGAAGCAGAGGATACAAGGATGGTTGTGATTTTTGCTTTTCAAAACACTGAGCGGTTAAATAATCAATTGAATCTTTTTACTTTCTCATTTTTTTCTGCAAGGACCACATCATCTCTGTCAGAATCCATGAAGGGCATCACATTTTCCTTTTGCCTCACATCTTGAAGTTCATAGCTCAGTGGTCATCTCAATAGCATCCTGAGTAAAATTTTAGAATGCTGTTTTTGTGAAACTGGTACTATATAAAATTTCTATCCTGTCTGCTCTCAAAAAATATTGATGTTCATCCATTCAACTGACCATCTATCCATCCCTCTATCTATCTCTTCATCCATCAACCCATCATCTCTTTATTACTCCATCCACTCAGTACCCACCATAGATGGGCATTTTTCATGGATTCTAATTATTCTAAAGTTTTTTTCAACAAAGATCACAAACCACTCCTTATTTTAAAGGGTTGAGATTCTAGAGGAGAAAAGCAACTGATCAATTACAAGTAGTCGAGAAGATCCCTTGGAGGAGGGAATGGCAACCCACTCCAGTATTGTTACCTAGGAAATCCCATGGACAAAGGAGCCTGGCAGCCTACAGTCTATAGGGTCAGAAAGAGTCGGACACAACTGAGCTGAGCACGCACGCATGAGTATAAAGTATGAAACTATCAACTCTGGAGGCCCCAGGGAAGACACTCCAAAGAGGGGGCAACATTTGCCCAAAACCTTGAAGAAGAATAGTTTGCTGGGCTGAAAAACAGAGGAGCTGGCGCAGGGGGCACCTTCACAGTGGTGAGAACACTGTATGCAAAGACAGAAATAGATTAAATATGCCAAGGCACCCCAGGAAGCTCAGCAAGGCAGAGGGTGCTACAGGAAGGCCTGGTGAGGGCCAGGTGAAAGTCACCGCTACGTGTCCCCTGAGGGGCAAACCTGCTCTTGGTTGAGAACCACTGATCTAGGCCAGTTATTTCTCCTGTTGAAATCAGTTGAAAATCTATAAATGCCCAGGTAAGTATGGGAACTGTGGATGCCTGGGGAAGTTCCTTTGCCTGGGAAGGTCTGCACGGCCTTCGAGAGACAGGTGGATGCACAGCATAAAAGTCAAACACAGAATCAGTTTCTGACCCACAGCTAAGACTCAGCCTCTGAAGTCCCCACCTTGTCCCATGGAGCCCTGAGTGGATGGCTACCCAGCCCCGCAAGCCTGGCATGGCACTTGTCTGCGTGGGCGCTCAGTAGCTCAGTCGTGTCTGACTCTTTGCAACCCCATGGAGCGTAGCCCACCAGGCTCCTCTGTACATGGGATTCTCCAGGCAAGAATACTGGAGTGGGTTGCCATTCCCCGCTCCATGGGATCTTTCCAATCCAGGGATCAAACCTACGTCTCCTGCATTGGCAGGGGGATTTTTTATCATTACCACTAAAGTAAAGATAAGGGGTGTGTTATTTTTAGAAGGCGAGGCCGTTTTCAGGTTTGCTGCCAAGGGGAATGATTTCATGTGGTAAACATTGGGAACTTTTAAGAAAGTGCCCTTTATGTACAACAGTTCAATTCCGTTTTTCCTTTGTTTCATTTCATCGATATAAAACTTGACAAGTTTTCATATTATTTTTCATTTCTCTTCCTGGAAACTCATGGCTGAGGATAAAACCAAATGTGCTCTATTTTCAAATTCATCCCTTTAGAACTCAGAGGCATTTGGAATGCTTCCCCTTTCCCTCTTAAAGTAATATTGGGGTTTTCTAATTAAAACAACAACAACAACACGATCAAATAGAAGATTTTGTTTTCTTTGAAAAGAATGTTTAGTACAAGGACAATCCAGAACTCTGCTTCCGCTCGCTTGTCTTCTCCTGGTGCTATTTTGGGAATGCAACACAAGCCCGCTGTTAAAATGCACCAAAATTCCAGCTGCAGACCACGATGCTGTGGTTTGTAAATGCTTTTTTTTTGTTTTGGTTGGTTTTACTTAATTGTCTTTTAAACTGGAAGGAGATTTGCTCACAGATGGCATCCACCTTTGTCCCCATGTTGTAGCATCTCTCTCTCACTTGCCCCATCACCTTTCTCTATGACTAGCTAATGTAATGTGTGCTTGGGCTTGCTCCATTACTTATCAGAGAATTCAAGGAAAACATTTATCTCTAAATAAGCATCCTAGACCATTTCTAAGCCAAATATGAATAGCTCACATTTATTAAAAGCTCAGCATGTCGGTGAGGGAGAGAAGGATTGGGAGTTTGGGATTAGCAGAAGTACACTTAAACATAGAATGGATAAACAGCAAGGTCCTACTAGAGCACAGGGAGATATATACAATGCGTGCTCCTGTGTGCTCCATCACTAACTTGGGTCCAACTCTTTTCCAACCTCATGGACTGTAGCCCGCCAGGCTCCTCTGTCCATGGGATTTTCCAGGCAAAAATACTGGAGTGGGTTGCCACTTCCTTCTCCAGGGGATCTTCCTGACTCAGGGATTGAATCCAGGTCTCCTGTACTGAGGCAGATTCTTTACCATTTGAGCTACCGGACAAGCCCTACTTGAGTCACTACCCTATGATAAACCATCTTGGAAAAGAATATGAAAGAGAATGTACCTATATAACCGAATTACTTTGTTGTACAGCAGAAATTAACACAACACTATAAACCAGCTATATGTCAGTAAAATAGAAAAATTTTTCAAGTTTAGCACGTAGAGTCACTGGGCTAGGGGCTTTGCACAGAGTGTTGCGATTCCTTCTCACTACTCATAAGATGAAGCTGCTGCTGTCATCATTATTTTACAGACAAGGGAAGGGATGCACAGAGCCCGGTTCTAGGCAGCCTCTGCCCCTCACTCTTGCTGGCAGAGCCAGCATAGCAGGCACGTGGGAGAACTGGCTCCAAAGCCCGGCCAGGGTGAGGAGAGTCAGGTACTGACCCTGCTACAGATCCAAAGCCAAGCTTCCACTTCCTTGAGGCCTGTGTCTCATCAAAGGCCCATAATCCCGGCCCTGTGTTGGTAGTCTGTAACTTCTTTTTGCCCCATAAGATTCTCTGAAGAACTGGAGGCCAGCTATGGACCCTCTCACCCCACCCCAAAAAAAAAAATATATATATATATACACACACACACATTCACACCACATATTCCATGCCATGCCGGGGAGTTCTTGGATAACCTGAAAACCACTCTCTAGACGTTTCCATGATGTTCCTGCAATATTCTCTCTAGAGGAAATGAAATCTTTCTTATATTTGGGAATTTCTCTTTTCCCCTAAGGAGCAAAACAAATAGCAAACTGAACAAAATGGAATAAAGCAAAACAAACCCAAGATAGCAAAACATTTGATAAAATACCACTATTTTTTCCCCCTAAAGCACTCATTTACTGGTCAATAATTTTTCTCATGCCCTTCTTTTAGACATCTTTAAGATCCCGTCAGTGATACATGGGAGTTTAAGCACCTATTAGAAAAGAAATATTACATTCATCTCATAAAAGAGGAAGTTCAGGTCTCCCCCTACCCCAACTCTATTTTCCCTCCTCTTCCTCTGTTTTATAAAAACAATTTCACATAGTAAGGTACTGGCAGAGGCTGTGTGGGCCTCCAAGCTCCTGACACTCTGCATCATTTTCTGCCTTTTGCAACGCGTAAGAACTGCCGGACACACAGGTGACACACCTAGCACAAACTAACAAACAGGTGAGAGCAGAGGTTGAAAACTGCTTTGCTTCTTGACTGTATTTTACAGTTGAATTTTTCTCTCACTCCAGTGCACCCATTCTACCTGTTCATACCAAAGCAACTTAAACATCGTGAATAAAGAACCTCTCTCTCATTTCTCCTCCCTTGCCCTTCTTTTCTACCAGAAGGGGTTTTAAGCTAACTCCCATTCCTAGCCCATACTTATGTGGCCTGCTTACTCAACCTCTGCACACCCTTTGATATGGCGTTTAAATTCAATCTCCTCCACAAAGCCATTCCTAACATTTCTGGTCCACGTTCATCACTTCATCTCTGGAGTTCTGCAGTGACTCTGTGTTGAGATTTCTAATTCTATAAATCCTTGTGTTTTTACCCACTCCACCTTCTAGGATGCCATGGCATTCCGGGAACATGAATTAGAAAATTCCCAAACGACGCTCACTGGTTTAGAGAAACACAGAGTAGGTGCTCAGAACATACATGATTGAGATACCAAGGCCACTCTTATATGGAAACATTTATAATGTGAAGTGCTGTTTTTCACATTGCTATTCCTATGAAACCTTCCTAACTCACTTTCTTCCTGTCTCAAACCAATCTACAACATAGATTATATCACCTTAGTCAAATCCTTCCAAAGATTCATGGCTTAAAAGAATCAACCACCTACCGCTGGCAAAGGCATTCAGTACCCTGGGAACTTAGCCCAATTTCCTCTCAGACCTCATCAGTACTTTCCCATACTGAAGCCTCTAGTCCAAGATGGCTGTGTGGGCTACATCTTCCTGTAACTTCTGAACATTTCACAAAAGCAATGCTCTCCTCATATTTCCTCTGTCTCTCTAATTTTTGGTTACTGGTCCTTCATTTTAACTCAAGGTTTAGGTTAAGAGTGTCTAGGAACCCTTGTCATCTCTTGCTTCCCGTACAACTTTGCTGTTACCAGCATATTTTTCTATGCCTTGTAATAAACTAGTTTTCTCAATGACTGTGCAGTACCAGTTGAAGAAGTTTTGTGTCCAAAGTTTAGGTAAGGAAATCCAGGTTTAGGAGGTTAACAGATTTGTACCAAGAACACAGACTCAGTGAGTTATAAAGCTACCAAGTGTTTACAACCAGGGTGGGCTCCCCATCATCCCCAGGGAAAGGGGGACTTCCCGGGAGGCACCAGTGGTAAAGAACCTGCCTGCCAATGCAGGAGATGTAATAGATGTGGGTTCGATCCCTCGGTCGATTCCCTGCAGAAGGGCATGGCAATCCACTCCAGTATTCTTGCCTAGAGAATCCCATGGACAGAAGACCCTGGTGGGCTACAGAGAGTCAGACACGACTGAAGCGACTTAGCACGCACACATGCAAGGATGTTTTCTTTTCTTTGCCATAGGCAATGCAGTCTTGTTCAGCATTTGGACTGAAAGAAAGTCTGAAAATGATTCCAAAAAGGCACAAGTGAGTTCCACTGGACATTTTGCTTTCCTCAATGCCTTCTTAATCACCTAAAACCTGACTTTCTTCACACATAGTACTTAAGAAATGTCAGAGAGGCGTTTCACGTACCTGGGAACCCAGACAGGGCTCTGCCTTAACCCAATGATTAGGGAGATGATTCTATAGCTTATAGTCAATAAAGGCTGACACCCAGTCGGGTAATATAACTACTTAACAATTATGCAAATTACAGTATATCCAATGAAGAGCAGTGTGGGCTGAAGGAAGGTGTCAGTGTCATATTATGAAACCTGAAGCCAGCAGAGTTTCACTAATAAGTGCTATGGAGATAAACGGCTAACTCAGGGAAGTTCTATTCTCACACTGATAGGGACGATGAGGATAAGAAAGGTAGAATTGCTTTTCTGGATTAAAGCAAAAAAAATTACATATGAGCATGGCCTTAGGGAAAGCAATCTGACAATTACAGAAATGAATCCATGACACAGCTGAGTTCTGCTTAATAGGATTTAAAATAGAAAGTTTCTGAGGTAAGCCTGGAATGTCTTTGGCTCCTTCTTGTTGATTTACAATGCATGTTAGCATAGTAAAGGGTCTGAATCTCCTGGGGAATAAAAAGTCAGGGAGAAGTATGACTGCATGGTTTCAAAAAAGGGAAGCAGGTCTCTTGTTAGGGTTAAGATTAAATAGTGAAAGTGAAGTCGCTCAGTCTTGTCCAACTCTTTGCGACCCCATGGACTGTAGCCTATCAGGCTCCTCTGTCCATGGGATTTTCCAGGCAAGAGTGCTGGAGTGGATTGCCATTTCCTTCCCCAGGGTATCTTCCCAGGAATCGAACCCGGGTCTCAGTTGCTCGCTAATAAACTCCGGGAGTTGATGATGGACAGGGAGGCCTGGTGTGCTGCGGTTCATGGGGTCGCAAAGAGTCGGACACAACTGAGCGACTGAATTGAACTGAATAGGTCACTTAAAATTGAGGCCAGCATCTCTCCTTTGTTCAAGGGAGAAAGTGGAAAATACCTTGATGCACCAAAGAACACCAGAGCCTAAGACCTCAGACTGCGGGCCAAGTCCAACAAGAAGATTCCAGAGGCGTTCAAAGGACTGTGGAGAACCTGTCTGTAGGAGTTGACACCAGGTGGCACTGAGATGCATTGCTCTTTAGTCACCCTGTCGTGTCCAACTCTGTGCAACTGCATGGACTGTAGCCTGCCAGGCCCCTGTGTCCGTGGGATTCTCCAGGCAAGAATATCGGCGTGGCCTGCCACGCCCTCCTCCAGGAGATCTTCCTGACCCAGGGATTGAACCCACGTTTCCTGCCTTGGCGGGCGGATTCTTTACTGCTGAGCCACCAGGGAAGCCACCTTTTTCTTTTTTAGCTCTCCCTTTCAAAACAGGAAAAAGGAAGAGGCGCGCATGCGTGGCGGCGGTGGGGGGCGCACCTCCTGGCCGTCCTTGCTGACGTTGTCCTCGGCGTGCCTGGCCACGATAGACAGGAACTGCAGCAGGCGGTGGAGTGTGTCGCAGTTGCAGGGAGGTAGCAGGTAGATGAGGAGCTGCAAGGTGCCCAGCTGTTCCTCTGGCTCCAGCACTGAGCAAGGCAAGAAGAGGGGCTCTCAGTAAGTCAAGGCGGAGGTCACGCCCTTCCGGCTCAACTGTCTTCAGAAAGGGATTAGCAAGGCAAGTCACCTTTCATTCCTGCCCCCCACCACTGGTTTAGCAGTTCAACAGGAAGGTTCTATGAGGGACAGAAAGACCAACGTGACCTGGGGAAATGTAACACCCACAGAAATCATTCATTTCCCTTATTTTCTTCTTCTTCCTTCCCTTGGTGGAAATCCTCACAAACTTTAGGGATCACAGCCCATTTGCGAACCATGTGGGAATGTTCTAAAATCTGACTTTCTAACAGTTTGGAGGCCCTGATCTGTTGAGCAGTACACAGGAGGTAGACTTTGTTGGCAATAAGCGAAACCCGGTACGAAGTCAGGGTCTTCTTCTCTGTTTTGAGCCTGTCACCTGCAGCAGGAAGGAACGCATGGAGGCTCACTCAGTTCCAGCCACTTCCTCCTCCCGGTCGCCCTCCTGTTCTCCTTTGGGGAGCTGTGCCTCTAGCCCTGAACCAGCCACATTACAAGTCCCAATCCTGGGCTCTGCCTGGAATATTTCCCATCCCCCTTTCTCACTCTGGGTTCCAGAAATGCACTCATTTTTAGGCATGGACTCAATCCTCTCTGTTACTCCAAAGCATCAGTTTGTAGCACTTTCTACTATCCTAGAGTCTTCTGAAGGCATCCCCAGTGTTTCTTGGCTACTTCCATTTGATTCATGGCAACTTTCTTCCTGCCAATTCTCCCCAGGGTAAGTCTCAGAAAATTCCCCCAATAGCCCGATCATTAGAGATAGATAAATCAGGTCAAAATAGCTATTAGGAAACATATGCACAAGGTTTTGATGAGTGAGTGGGACATCCCAGTAAGACATTCCTGCAGATGACTGGGTTACATACAGAGGGTGTTGATGAAAGCTGTGTACAGCTCCCTGGTGAGCAGGGGGTCTGGCATGTCCCTTAGGAACTCCTTCAACAAGGCAGCCACATCATGGACGCTGTGCTCTTCCTCCAGGGAGACATCAACCCCACGGTCAAACTCCTCACGTAGCTGGAAAGACAACGGTTCCAGTGGCAGTCTCAGAACAGCACACCTCAACATTCAGTGCCCAGCAAAAGAAGGGCTGTGACACGCAGCCTCGAGGAGTAGGTTTACCCAGACCCCGCCCAGACCCCAGGAAGGAGAAGCAAACAACGCAAACCCAGCCCTGAATAAATGAAGTGAAAGTGTTAGTTTCACTATATAGCCATCAGAGAAGCCGATATAAGCCCATATATATGTGTATATATCTATAGCCACCTGGTGGCTAAGACTGTAAAGAATCTGCCTGCAATGCAGGAGACCTGGGTTCAATCCCTGGGTCGGGAAGATCCCCTGGAGAAGGGAATGGCAACCCACTCCAGTATTTTTGCCTGGAGAATCCCATGGACAGAGAAGCCTGACGGGCTACAGTCCAGGGGGTCACAAAGAGTTGGACACAACTGAGTGACTAACACTTTCACTTTCATATATATATATACATATATATACACACACATAGGAAATGCATTATTAAATAAAAGTATGTGGGTTTACTGTTAATGACACAAGCAGCAGGGCTTGATAACGACATCCAGAAGGTTGGGAGGAAGAGCTAAGGGGTTAGGTCAACTCTGACTGTGGGAGGGAGGAATTAATCCATTGTATAGCAGTTTTGCATGTCAGCAATTTTACCACGTTGGAATTCTGACATTTTCCACAAATACTAGACAAGGAAGCAAAGAGATTTTTCTGCAAACAATGAAATTAAACACCCTGAGAAACCATTTGTTTCTCTGAGGCTTGAAGGGTGACAATAACTAAATAAAATCTGTCTTAGATTTGTCAAAGTAGCTTTATTAACATTTTCCAGGAAGTTTGCCTGCCTTCATCATTATCCTCGCTCCTTTAGCATTTATCACAGTAGGAAAACACAATAGCCAGAAGGAAGTCATAACTCTACACCCTACTTTCATCTCGGACAGCTCAACTTCTCTTAGGTATTGTTCTCTGATGTTAAAATCAGTCAGTGAGTTTATGAATCTGCTCTAGGCAGTAAACTTCTGTAAGTGTTCGTGTGCTCTGTCACTCATTCAGGACAGATGTGCTGCCCATCTGCTGCGTACCAGGCCTTGGTAAAGGTCCTCAAAATGCGGTGATGAGTCAGGAGGCAAAGCCCTTCCCCTCCTCCAGCTCTCAGTCAGGTGATAAACTGGTAACGTCATCAATCACTAATTAGCTCTTAATACTGTGACAGTTGTTCTGAAGAAAAAGTGTAGAGGGTTATGAAGTGATATAACACCATCAATGGTGAGGTGGAGCATACTTCATGCTTGAAATCTGACCACTTATTATTATATATATATATATATATATATATATTTTTTTTTTTTTTTTTTTGGAGAGTCCATAAGCAAATCTCCATACGAAGGTTTTCCCTTGGGTGAATAAAGATATATCTGAGGAATAATGTCTGTCACTAGCCACCTCGCCACCTGATAAGAATGGCCATTACTGTCCTGAATGGCTCATCAATTCCGGGTCACTCGCCCTTAGTGTGCACCAGGCAGCCAGAACGAAGCAGGCTTCCATTGGCACCACCCCTATTCGTGACCATTCAAACATACTGTGTTACTTTTCTGAGCGAGAACACACACACATACATGCGTGCGCGTGCCGAAAGAAAGGACTGTGGAAAGAGCTTGATCTAAACTGTGTGTCTTGAATTAAATGTCTTTATCTCTCTAAGCCTCAGAAGTGGGTGAAAAGGCTTTGTCTCTCAGCTGGTGGGCGAATTCAGTGAGGTAACGTTTTTGAAAATATTCTGCAGCTCTGCACAGGAGGCCTAAGAAATGTTACTATGCTATCTTCTTCCTGCTAGTCCTATTGTGAAATGTTAAATGTTGTTCAGTAGTCTCTTAAGTGACTATTATAAATAAAACCAACCAACCAACCAAACAGAAAACATACTTCTTTTGAAAAACCCCTTTTGTCTGGACAAGAAAAGACACAAGAAGGCATTTATTTCACTTAGTTTCAATAATATGAACAAATATCGTTTCTTCAGCTTCATCCAACTAAAATTATTTTCATTTGGCTTCATTTTTGAATTGCTGGGTTCCTTACTTCTTTCTGTTGGAACCAACAGAGGGAAAATAATATTTTAATTTTCTTTTAGCCAACATATGAATTCTTTTCTCAAAGGAAGGTTTGTCTTTTATGAAGCTGTCATGAACACAGATATCTGTCTAATCATAGGAACCTGCTTCTGAAGCTCTAATACCAAACTTCTTTTGCAAGAAATCTGGAAAGTGTTGAAGGAAACTGAGGGGTACAATCCCTACATGGAAGATGAATTGGGGAATCAATGGTTCCATAGAAAATTAATACCATTATTTTTGAGAAGTTAAAGCTATAAATGTAGCATTTTCACAGAAGAGATATTAACGGGATCACTCATATTGCATTTTAGTAGAAATGGGTACTATATAATTGTTTTCTGTTTATTTTCACTTACTGATCAGGTACGCTCTGAATCTCCTGAATTTACAGTGTCAATAAAATGTTTATAAATTAGTTTTGTTTTGTTGTACATGCCAGGGGCACGTATAGATGTTGTGCTTTCAATTGTATGATCCTGAATCTTTCTGAGCTTCTGAGTTCACCTTTTACTTCTTGGGACTCAATTATACTATAATCGCAGAAAAGATATTCAGAAATGAATTTGCATAAGCTCGAACTTTGCACAAGGTAATTCACCTAAAAGTCAAGTGAAATGTACAATATCATCTCCACTTTTCACTTACTTGTCTCACTCTCTTTTTTGAGCTTCCAACTCGGAATATCCCCACTGTCTGGAGGCCTGCAAATAAGGAAACAAAATCTTCAGTCCTGTTTTATGGTTTCAAACTGGAGCAAATCAAAATAGATATAAAACAGAATGCCAATACCACGCTGCAACATGCAGGGTAATGGTGACTTGACAGCAATGCACTAATGCTTATTTATGCCATGCTGGATTCACCAGGTACCTAGAAGTTAGCCCTGCTAGCACCAGGATCATTTTACATTAAACACTTCTGGTTAAACATTATTCTTGTGATATTATGTATTTCCACACTTTCTCCATATGAAAAAAATACTGTAACATTTTCTTCATTATACAGAATAATTAAACATGAGCTTTCTATGAATTTCCAGCCCTTTATCAATTTGAAGATAGATATTTCTTGCCTCACTGATCATAATTAAAGCAGGTACTTATGAAAGAAAATCTATAATGTGTAAAAAATGATATACTTTAAAAATACCTGGTGTAGAAGTAATGATTTAATATTTTGATTTATTTCTATACAGTCTTTTCTCCATGAAAAAATTATATATAGAGAGAGGAAATGCTGCTGCATTTACTTAATATTATGTCACAAGAATTTTTTAAGCCAGTAAAAATTTTGTGTAAATGTTACTTAAAATGGATACAAAATACTCTATTACATGAATGTGCCAAAATTCACTTCATATTCTCCTCTGAATGACAATATACGTTCCACGAACACATATGCACTTGTTCTGATACCATAACTTGCCGATTAGGAACAACTCTGCACATCCGTCTCAGTTTACATTTCTGATTCTCTTGAGAGCATGTCTTAGAAATGGGATTATGGGACCAGTGCATCAAGAAGATTTATCTAGTCCTAAATGTCAGTAGTGCCAAGGCTGAGAAGCCTTGCTCCAAAAAATTAGGTCTCTTAAACAATTGATCACAAATTAGAAAGGTCAACAGTAGTTCCTCAGTATCATTAAATATCCAGTCAACATTCAGATAAGGTTCACCAACTGTGATCGGTTGGTGCGCCTTGCAGTCTCTTAATGTGTGTTTCCCCCCCTGGCTGTTTATACATTTTCCTTGTCATAATTGGTTTGATGAAGATATAGCACTGATTTCCCACCGTAGATTCCCTCACTGTTTGGATGAAGACACTCTGCAGTGCCGTTTATAAGTTCCTTTCTCCCCTTTATTTCCTCTAAAGAGATAGAGTTTTCTCTTATTACGCTTAGAATTTGGGGGCAAGACTACTTCACAAGAGCTATTACGCACTTCTTTTAAGGGGGCAGAGAATGTGTGAAGGACTTATTTTCCTATGCAAGCCATCAGTCACTGCCACTGCTGATCATCACCTACATTTACTGCTTCATTGCTGGCTCACTTTCTCTTCATTTGGGATAAGGGCAATGCCAGATTGTAACTGCCCATGTCTGTTTTGCTGCCACACGAAGAGGGCTGGTGTGAGAGTCAACAGACCATGAAAACATAGTAAACGGGCCAGCAAACATCATTTGCATCCTGAATCTGTCTGATCCTGAATCTAGATAAAACATTCAGACTCCCAGTATGTAAATGGGATTTTGGTGGGGGAGGGGGGTGTATGCTTTGCTTAATCTATTTTTATCTGGGTTCTTCTCTTGCCACTGAAAGAGTTCTGACTAGTCCAGTATATAATTAAATTGGAAAGAGTTTAAAATCTTAATAACATTATTTCTTTCCATCCTGAAACAAAGTAGACATCATACTTTGTTTCTTAATTCCTTAATGTCTCTTGGTAAAGCTTTGCAGTTTTTTTCACAGAAGTTTCTTCTTATTTCAGGTATTCTAGCTATACTGTATGTTTGATATTAATATAAATGAATTATTTTATTGGTATAGTACATAATATTATTGCTCTTATAGAAGACGTGGATATATTTTTGTATATTTATTTTATGGTCTTGCCACATTGTGTATTAGGTATAAGACTTTTAAAATTGGTTTTCTAGAGTTTCTCAGTTAGAAAATATAATACGCAAAAATATCCAAAAATATAATATAAAAAAATGGACTTTTTATCACTTTTATATCTTATACGTGTTATTCTGAATTTCCAGAATAATTTGAGAGAATCATGCTGAGAGGCTAGTCATTGCTGATTTGCACAAGTACATATTAGAATCAAACACAGAATTATATTTCTTTATCTACAAGATGAGCATAATAAGTATCCGCTTCAAAAGTTGTTCAATGATTCAATTAATCAATGCATATAAAATGCATAGACTTGTATATGGCACCTACAGAGAGATATAGGCCCTGACTGGTCTAAATGAGAATTTCCATGCAAAACAGAAAACTTTATTTTAATAGTGCTGTGTTGTGCTCAGTTGTTCAGTCGTGTCCGACTCTTTGTGACCCCATGGACTGCAGTCCACCAGGCTCCTCCATCCATGGGATTCTCCAGGCAAGAATACTGGAGTGGGTTGCCATTTCCTTCTCCAGGGGATCTTCCTGACCCAAGGATCAAACCTACGTCTCCTGCATTGGCAGGCAGATTCTTTACCACTGAGACAGTTGGTAAGCCCTTATTATAATAGTATGACTTCACAATTTTAATTTTGGCTGCATTATTTTCTTGTTGGTTCAATGGTTTCCAAATAGCTGAAATTTCTACATAAGTGAGATATCACATAAGGGCACTTTCTTCCCACGTGAGACTATTCCTTTGCTTGAATCCCTACAGTCTGGGCAGAAATGCCTATTTCTATGTCATTATTTCCTCAATTATAGTACTTTTCCACTCAGTAAAGGTGACCGTGATTTTGAAAATAACAATTAATAGCTAGTGATTGATTACTGTAATTTCTATGTATTGATTATAATCTAAGTTTTTAATTAATTAATTTTTAGGCAGAGCAGATGACAGCCTTCAGATAGCCAATGCCATTCTCTGATATAAGCTTTAGAGTCATTTTCCTCAAGAAGATGCAGTCCAGGCATTCAGTAACCTTGACTTGAGACAGTCACTGAGAAAAAACAGGTGTCCATCAGAAAAGTCGTAGATCTGGGAAAGAAATATGACATTGCTGTACACTGTCCCAGAAATTGATGCAATCACTTTTCTCTCCTTTTCCTCCCCTTTACTGGAATGGGAACTAGACCCCGGCCACCTGAATCTCAGGCTTAGGGAATTCAAGTAAGGAGGGCAGGCATAATAAATCGGCACCCCGCCCCCAACTCAGCCTAAATCCGAGACAGAGGAGAGTCTGACTCTTTGTTATGTTGTCTGGTTTTTTGTTTGTTTGTTTGTTTTTGTTTGAAATGTGTGGTTCAGAGAAAGCAAGGATGGTTAAGGAAGTCTGGCCTAATAGTAGAGAAAGCATTTGGTGAAGTAAAAGTGGGGAAGGGTAGTGTACACGAATATAGATGGAGTCAAGACTACTGTCCAAGACCGGTTTATTTTTTTTCCCTCTCTCTCCATTTTTTGTTTTGTTTTGTTTTATTATTGAGTGTGTAAGTCCAAGACTGATTTGAGAGAGAATGAAAAGATCTTTGACAAATATCTATAAGGCTAAAGTGACTCAAACTCTCTGCTATCCATTTCAAAAACTGGCAAATAAAGTCTTACAAAAATTGCTTTTGAAGTTTGCCCTTTTTTTGTGATTAAGATTAATATCTGTTTGAATTTGAGCCTGTCTCTTATTTTTTCCAGAGCCATTTGGTCTAAGCATCGTGGAAACTCAGAACAGAATCAGGATCTTGAAAGACCATGCAGGTTATCTTCTTTCCTTTAGGCCCTCAAGTGCACTGAAACTATTTCCCACCCCACCCCCACCCCATGAACTGCCCTGTTTTTCAGTAATCTTAAAGGAAATGCTATTTCACAGAGTAAAATTCATGAAAATTTATTTTCCAACAGAAAATATAAAGACGTGCCAAGTTTTCTTTCACAAAAGCAGTTACTCAAACTGTCACTGCAATTTTGCATGATTGGAGTAGAATTTTCTCATTTAGAGTTCTTTAAAGTGCCTATGGTTACTCTCTACATTCCTTACAAGGAAAAATTATAATTATAAAAGTATGAGTCGCTTTTTCTACCTCGTAGCAAAGTATAGGCTGAATTTATGTATTTATGGTACTGAACTCTTTACTTGCTAAGCTATTTTGAAAAATAATTTTGTTCATGTAATACTGATTGAACATTTACATTGTTATCATGATACTAAGTTTTGGGAATTCCAAATGTCTAAGATACTTTTCTTGATGTCTAGTTTATCTTCTAAGGAGAAGACACAGATAAACAAACACATGAACATACATACATACATCTACATATTAAAATTTTGTATAAGCAAAGTTTTCATACATATTAATTATATTAAGTCACTCATATGTATGTTATCTAGTGATTTCCATATATAACAAATTGATTAATTTTTGTAAAGCCCCACTTTTATTAGAAATAGATGAGAATGTTAATGTAGTTATGTCTATATATCTTCAGGATTTGTTTTTCTGTTTCTGTTTTCTTTATTATGATGAGTACATCACTTTTATAGTAAAAAGGTAATTACAGTGATGTATGTGAATTATTTCTAAATAAAACTGGAAAAAAGAAGCAATTAATAAACTCTTCTCATTCCATAAAATGCATGCTAACGTGATAGCAAACAAATTCAGGTTGTAGACATGGCAGTTTGATGAGCCAAAAGTCTAAAGTTCAACAAAGATTTTAAAGAACTGTACATAGCTTTAAAGTCAGCATATTAAGTGGAACTGATTTGCCAAAAGGGGTACGATGAAGAAATTTTAAGTGGACATCTTTCCACAAAAATGCAAATAACAATAGAGAAAACTATTGTCCAAAACTACATACTTTCTATTCACTTAAGGAATGGTTTCCCGGTCTCTTCTTTTAAGAAGTTGATTCTTTCTTTTAAAGGAAGCCTTGAGTAACCTCAACATGTAAAGAACATAGAAGTGGCTCTGCTTTGTTTAAAGGAGGTCCTGAGGTCCTGAGGATAACCCCGGAGAAGGCAATGGCACCCCACTCCAGTACTCTTGCCTGGAAAATCCCATGGATGGAGGAGCCTGGTAGGCTGCAGTCCATGGGTTCACTAAAAGTCAGACATGACTGAGCGACTTCATTTTTACTTTTCACTTTCCTGCATTGGAGAAGGAAATGGCAACCCACTCCAGTGTTCTTGCCTGGAGAATCCCAGGGACAGGGGAGTCTGGTGGGCTGCCGTCTATGGGGTCGCACAGGGTCGGACACGACTGAAGTGACTTAGCAGCAGCAGCAGAGGATAACCCAGCCCAACACGCCTTGTCCTCCCTTCAATTTCCTGTCTCCAGTGTCACTTCTGAGGACTCTTTGGCTCTAGGGAGTTTGAATATCATCAAGTTTATCCCCCCTCATATCTTGTTTATCCCTACTGGGGTTATGCCAACACTATGTAAACTTTCTTCACAAAGGAAATTTCGATCTAGAGCCTGATCAAATGAATATAGAATTGAAATTGAATGTTTAAATGAATGATGCTTGAATACGTGAAAGTACTTGATTGCTGACACACAACTCTGCTTACCATGTTTTTCAAGATGTTGACAGCAGCTGTCCACCAGCCTCGGGACCTGCCTGTAAATAGGATTCAGGCTGAGTTTCTTATCTCTGGCTTTTTCTTTTTTATTTTGAGCCTCAGCAGGCAAGGAGAGCTGTAATGCTTCCAGCAGTCGAGACTGATTGTCATCAAGATCGGTGATAGAATCCACTGACATTGCACCCTGCAAATTATATACAGACATGAACAAAGAGTACAGATGGAGAAAATAAAAACTGCTTCGCCCAATGCTGTCCAATAAATACTTTTGCCCACTTAAAATTATACTGTTTAATTGTGCTGTTTCTATTTTAAAAGGAAAAAACCAAACACCTTTTGAAAAAGTTGGGAAACCTTCACGACATGGGGTAAGGTACTGACAGTTACAATTTCAACAATAGACAACTTTTTCCAAATGGAAGACAAGAGATGGCAAACATACAATTAAAATAGTTTGACCCAACCACTTCATTCCTTGAAACAAGAAAAAAAATATCACATACTTGATGAATGAGGTAAAGTCAGAGAACGCTTGTGAATTATAAAAAAACAACAACAATTCAACTATGGCTCTAGAAAGTAGATTTTAAAATAGGATTCCATAAACAGTCTTAGTTTGGTTTTCCCCAGAAGTGGCACAATGTATTTTATTAGGGGAACAGTCCCAGGAGATAGCTGTAGGGGAGTGGGGAAATGAGAAAGGCAAGTGAAGGCAGCCAGCAAAGGGAGCCTCGCCAAGCCCGTGACAAACCTGTGCGCAGCTAGAGCCCAACTGCCCTGGGAATCTGGACGATCGTGTCAGTCATGTACCTCAGAGCTATTCCTGCTAAGGAGCGAGGGAGCTGAAGTATTTACCACAAGTCTCCAGAGTCACTGATTAAGGGCAACTTCTGGCAGGGGTAGGGAGGCGACATTAATGTCTTCCTACTTGCAGGCTGTCATCTGCACGGGTGGGTGTCTCTGGCCATCAGAGAGAGCCTCCAGCCAAGAGATGAGGTCAATGACAGGTGGAAAAAAGGCTGGAACGCTAGGAATGGTTAAGAGCTGAGGGTAAGGGCACAGGGCACCCATGATGTCTGTATGGCCACCCACTCTTTGATGAAACCTAGAGGAAGAGGTTGGCAGCTGCTGTCCTAGCAAGGCCTGGACAGAGGGGAGGGCATTGGGGAGGCCCATTGCCTGGGCTCTAGAGTCTCAGAAAGCTCATACATGGCATTTCGGTGTCATTGCCTTGTAGACTTATACACACAGTCTGAGAGATTATGATGGGACTGGAAGAACACTTCCATCATGCAAATTCAAATATTCCAGGATGCTGTCATTTCTTCAATGGTAAACACAGGGAAACCCTGGAAACACCGGTGGGTGGCTCAGGTGCCCCTGAATCTTGGAGAGGTTCTAAATGTTGGAGGCTGACTGAGCATTGTGGATGTTAACTGGAAAGTGTCTGGGGTTTTAACTAGGGTAAGAGTTGATGGCTGGAGATGGCAGATTTGGGCTTTCAGGCAAGAGGAAAAGGAGAGATCTCTCAGTGACCCAGGAAGTTTCAGAGATATTTATCTCCTGATTCAGCTAATCATCAACCAATTTGCCTAGAAACTCAGCTTTCCTGGATTGAAATGTGAAATCTGAAGTGCTAGATAATAGCACGGTGCCTGGAACACAGTACTCACTTAATAAATGGAGCCATATTACTGTGTGCTATGCTAAGTTGCTTCAACTGTGTCTGACTCTTTGTGACCCCATGAACTGCAGCCCGTCAAGTTCCTCTGTCCATGGGATTCTCCAGGCAAGAATACTGGAGTGGGTTGTCATGCCCTCCTCCAGGGGAATCTTCCTGACTCAGGGATCAAACCCATGTCTCTTATATCTCCTGAATTGGCAGGCGGGTTCTTTACCACTAGCACTACCTACCATGTTATTACAGTATTGATTTGAAAGAGGATATGTGTGTGTGTTTCTACAGTTATGTTGGAGAAAAAACCCACGCCCTATTGATAAGAAAAAATCTCATTGTTTATAAAGTAAGTGTAAGTAAGTGTTAGTAGCTCAGTCCTGTTTGATGCTTGGCAACAACCCCATGGACTGCAGCCTGCCAGGCTTCTCTGTCCATGGGATTCTCCAGGTAAGAATACTGGAATGGGTAGCCATTCCCTTCTCCAGGGGATCTCCCCCACCCAGGGGTCGAACCTGAGTCTCCTGCATTGCAGGCAGCTTCTTTATCATCTGAGCCACCAGGGAAGCCCTGCTTATGAAGACCAGTAGCAAATTTACTTAGCCAGGCATAGTTCTTAGATGAGTGAAGAGATTAACAAAAACACTTGGCCCTGCCCTCAAGCCTCACAGTCTCACCGGAAATTCTGGTAACAACAGAAGATCACACTAGAGCAGGATCAGTGGTGATGTTGTAGAATGTTCTGAATATCATGGGTAACCAAGGAGAGGCACCCAACACCTTTGAAAGGGGTCAGGGAAAGGTTGTGAGGGTGTGTCAGGTGTCTCGGGGCCAGCGCAAATTCTCCCTGAACGGGGTTGTTGACAGATACTTGGACACAAACTGTATTTCCAGTTTTCACATAAGCCAAGACTCAGAGAATAACCTTAGAGCTTTTCCGTTGTCCTAACTTCAGTGTCAGAGAAAACACTGGCCAACTCACCCTCCTCCTGGGCCGAGGAGCCGGCTCCGGGGTATTGGGAGACGTTGACTCATTTGGTGTTTCCGAGGTGGAGCTGAGAGATGAGTTACTGCTTGAGAGTTCTTTGTTTTGTCTTTTATTTCCAAATGGGAGGAGGGAAGCCACAAAATCGGAGGCATCCTTGTGCTCGTCCCTCTGCGAGTCCTGCTTGAGTTTATAGGCCCGGTCATTTGCGATAACTTGGGATAAGGGCATTCCAAACGCTTGTGGGATGAACTCTGGAATCAAAAGAACAAACATTCACTTTCAGAGGAAGAGCAGACCAGGGAAGACTCTCAGTCATGTTGCAGACTGAAGGGCAGACATATTCAAATGACTATTTTCTGAAGAACTGATTCATCCCAAAAATATAGAGGTGACTTTTGGGTTTGTCAGGGAGGCCAAAGTTTCTATCTCAGTAAAAGAAAGTCAGTTTGTTTAAAGAACAAGGGTTTTAGAAATCTAGGCTTCCAGCTTTTCTCCATGTATCTCAAGAATGTTTAAAGGAAATAACTTTATAAAGAAAGGTGACATTTTTGATAGGATGAACATGGTCTATACAGGCCATGGAATTCTCCAGGGCAGAATACTGGAGTGAGTAGTCTTTCCCTTCTCCAGGGGATCTTTCCAACCTAGGGATTGAACCCAGGTCTCCAGCATCAGGCGCATTCTTTACTAGCTGAGCCACAAGGGAAGCCCAAGAATACTAGAGTGGGTGGCCTATTCCTTTTCCAGTGGATCTTCTTGACCCAGGAATCGAACTGGGGTCTCCTGCATTGCAGGCAGGTTCTTTACTAACTGAGCTATCAGGGAAGCCCCCTCATAAGTACACCATTTTACAGACTTAAGTCTTTGATTGATGTCTCAAGAACCCCCAAAGCTTACAAGGCCTGAGAAGACTCTGTGCATATACATTTATTCAACAGGCACTTACTGAATACCTATATGTACTGTGTCAAGCTATGCAGTGGGGAGTATGCTCTTGTAGGCTTCAGAATGTGGGGTGGGGTAAGGGAGTAGAGAATCATATACATAAATAATTATAATTGAGTCTATCATGTGCTATACTGGCTTCCTTGGTGACTCAGTGATAAAGAACCCGCCTGCCAATGCAGGAGACCTGGATTCGATCCCCTCTGCGTAGGGAAGAGCCCCTGGAGGAGGGCATTGCAACTCACTCCAGTATTCTTGCCTGGAGAATCCCATGGACAGCGGAGCCTGGTGCGCTATAGTCTACGAGGTCTCAAAAGAGTCAGACACAACTGATTGACTAAACCACCACCACACGGGCTGTTAAGAGAGATGCAGAAAGCCTGAAATTCAAGTAAGTGGTTACACTTCGAGGTTCCAAGTCAAAGACCAGCGCCTGAAATGACAACCCAAGAGGCAGAGGAGCAGCTGGGGAAGGAGTTTGTTCAGTTCTTTCTTTGTGTTTTTTGTCCCCACATGCTGCCTCCAGTTGCTGGGTTTGTGCTGTCACTCTCGTGATCTACATTCAAGCCATTCTCCTGGCCACACAAAGAAGTGGGTTCTCAGCACCAACTATCTGGTGAAGGGCCCAGGATATAATTTGTTACATCCTCCAGGAAGGACAATTTTGGGGAAGGAGCATCACGGAGATGGAGACAGTCGCATTCTGGATCTCTAGAGTAAATCCATTTGTATACACATACATTGTAAGCACACCAGTCCTTAGGGCCAGGCATTTTATTGGTAATACTTTACATTCATGCTGAAAAGCATTAAAAATTAAATTAAATGGATTATTTCTGTGAGGCTCAAAATTACATCTCCTAGCAGCAGAAACTGGAGTCTAGCCTCACCCTTGTTTTTATAACCCTTGTGAATAAAACCAGAATGATCAAGGGAAAACAATTCAAAGGTTGAAAAGGCGAACATTAAATCACGTGGAAAGAGGCTCTAAAAGGTTTTCCCCTTTGATCCATGGCAACAGCTTGAACATCACCGGGCTAGTACTCAAATCTGCAGTAAAAGCAGAAATGGCACTTGAAAAGTCTGCACCTCTTGTTCTGTCAAAACATGCAATTTATTTTGAAGTGAAAAATCAAAACTTCCACATTTCTGGATTTTCAGAGGCTGCTTCTCACCCTCTATCACCAAACTAGTCGACACATGATGATACAAAAAATAATTTAGGCATTTGTTTTGAGGATCAATGTGGACAGGGTAGTAAGATCCAATAGTCACTGCTGGTAAAAAAAGGTCATTTTCACTACTAGCAAAATTAGAGACCAAACAGGCAGCTCAGGATTTATTGTGTTTATCAGTGCTATCTTGTCTATGGGAATAATCAAATAGTTTTCCTTCAGAAAGGTTGGGCAAGTCTAGGAACATGTATATGGCAAGGCTGATAGCTATTTGGAATACATAAAAACTTTTGGAGAGTAATAACACCAGAAAGGACATTGATAAATATATCAAATGACCTGTGTCTGCTCAAGTAGGTATATTCATAACAGGGATTTAATATGACATGAGGAGTATTGATTTCTTTTTGAGACATGTTATCCATATAAAGGGAACCAACCAGCTTCGGCTAGAGATTTCTAATATCCTTGGCAAAAAAAGAGAAATACGGTTTCCTTCGGTATCTGTCATTTTTCATATCTAAAAGTCTGTTGCTCTACTTGTAAATTGGAATCATGGAATACAAATGAAGCAGATGGAATACATAAAGTCATTCTCCCCAAATGACTCTTTCACTTCTCTTTTCTTTCCATTCAAGAGATGCAGCCACGTATAACAGGTTTTTATTTCTAATAGGCTTTCTTCCCTGGCTGAGTTTATTTATTCTTTCAGTGGTAGTGTTTTGATGTAATCTCTTTAATTTCTCATTGCCTTCTCCGGAGAACTCTCACAAGCTTGAGAGAGGAGATAGATCCCTCTATGCCCTGAACTTGTGTCACAGAGTCTAGTCTCTGGAAAGTTCTTGGCAGGGTTCCTTGCATATAATTGCTTCTCGAAATGTGGTTATTGTAAAAGCAAGGATTTAGCCCAACCGGGTTGAGCAAAACCTTCCTTTTTGTGTAAATAAAGTGCTGGGCACAGGCTTATCTGTGGGCTTGAACCTCTTCTGTTGGAGGGAAAAGGAAATCTACGGACTCTGTGCTGATAGCTGTTAATAAAATTGATAATGGGTTTTTCAAACCATAAAGACATTAACCAAGAGTCAGTGTTTTGGGGCCAGGGACAGTGTGTATCACATTCTGATCTATTGTCTGTGCTTCCTGAGGAGATGGCATCCCCTGCCATCCTCACTGCAGACTGTCTCTGTTGCCTCCCCGTGGTCCTGAGCCCCTGGAGGTGGTGTGCTGGTCTCTCAGCTCCCTGCAGCAATTTCCAGATCCTTCCCTCCCACTGCGTGGCTGAAACCTTGGGCTGCAAGCTTCCTTGGCACCCCTGCTCATTGCTATCTTCTATCCTGGCAGTCAGAACCCTTGGCCACCATCATCCCAGGTGACGTGGATGTCTACCTAAATGACCCATCTGATTCTCTATCCTCACATCTCGACTTCCTCCTCCTCTTCTCTTTTCCTGCATGCCGCCTTTTTCACCAGCTCCCTTGGTCCCAATCCTGGACCTTACCTTCACCAGAACTAAGTGCAGGGCAGCAAAGGAGACACAGATGTAAAGAAGAGACGTTTGAACTCAGAGGGAGAAGGAGCAGGCAGGATGATTTGAGAGAATAGCACTGAAACATATATATTACCATATGTAAAATAGATAGCCAGTGGGAGTTTGATGTATGATGTAGGGCACCCAAAGCCAGTGCTCTGGGACAATCTGGAGGGATGGGGTAGGGAGGAGAGGGCTGGGGTTCAGGATGGAGGGGACACATGTATGCCCATGGCCGTTTCATGTTGATGTATGGCAAAAACCATCACAATACTGTAAAGCAATTATCCGCCAATTAAAACAAATTAAAAAAAAAAAAAAAAAAGCGATCTGGCATCTGGATTCAGGCTTCCTCCCTCCACTGTTGTCTCACACCTCCAACCCAGATCATGTTTTATACTGCGGTGTGACAGTCTTTTCAAAGATACCATTAAGCCATCCCTCCTTAATTTAAAGAGTAGTAACAAATACCTGATGTTTCAACTGTTATTTAATATGACACAGAATGAAGTTGTATCAACTATTCTTCTATAGGGGCTACTTCACAGCTCACATGTAGTAACACGTCTAGACAGGGAGGGACAATAAAACATGGCATGATGTCATTTCAGCATAAAGAAAGGTGCTAGACCCGGACTATCACCAGAGTTTACGTCGATAAACATACGGCATCATCCGAAAGTATCCTGTAGAGTGGGGACCTAGCTCCCAGACCTAGGCTATGGTAAAACCTATTCCCCTTGTGCTCTGATTAGAAAGAATATTAACTGGAACAAAGCAGCTATTTTTAAACCTTTTTTTTTTTCCCCAAAGTGATTCTTTTTGACAGAAGAAAGAAATTTTCTGAAGTTCTGAAAGTTGAAAAAATACTTTTGGGATGCCAAGTAATTTAACTAAGAGAAATGAAGGACTTAGAAGTATTCTGTATGAAAATATATGTTTTCTGAACCAGCATCAATCCTGGCTTCCAGATGGAAATTATAAGTCATATGGGCACTGCTTAAAGTGGGAGGAGGGACACAGAAGTGTCACAGGATCTGCTGCATATTATGTTAAGGCAATTTAGTAAAACACGGGACATGATTCAGTCTGATTGAATCAATTAATATAGCAACAAATCAAACATTTAATGAGTCACTCTATTGGGAGAGCAATTTGATTCTAAAAAGCTGCTCCTATCTATTTTTAGATGACTTAACCCAAAAGGTCATTTAGAGTTTCCTGTTTTCCTTCTTTTACTCTTGAATTCAAATGATTGTCATTTTTCACATGTGCAGCTGTTATGAACCCAAATGGTAATATTGGAATGGAAGAAAACAATGTGAACTGGCCACAACTGTGAGAGCCCTGCGCACTGCTCCATCACACCCTGGTTCCCAGGACATCCATGTGATGGACGTGTGGCCATACACAGGACTTTCTAGTCAGGAAAAAAGCCATGTCATTAAGCTTGACTTAAGCCTAGGATATCATCTTTTTAACTATCAAAGCTACAAACAAACAAACACAACCACCTCTTATGCCATATATCTTGATATTTCTTTCCTTAGTTGGATGCATGATGTATCCTTTCCTTGGAATCACCAGAATCCACCTTCCTTTTCCCAGCCAGCACACCGTGCAACCTCATAGAACACTGCCAAATTTTCAGTGAGCCTATATAATATCTAAATACAATTTGGTCTGAAAAATGTATACTAGCCCAGTGCATACTGGTTGATTACTTCCCCTGGCCCTTCCTGCCCAACCTTTTGGAGAAGCACACATACATCTCCCTCTGCTGAGGGAATTAAAACATCTGCAAAAAAAGAGAAATGCTCATTCTGTTTCATTTAACATGAATGGGCACTTTTGAAGAATCACCTCAAGTCTACACTTTGAGTGTTCAGATCCCAGTACCAATATCATCATCCTAGAATAAACAACTTTAAAGATAACACATTACTAATATCAGTCTGGATGATCCCTTTAATAAATCTATAACACCGAGGATCACTCTAATCTAACGAGATAAAGATGGCTCATGGCAGGAATAGGATGAGTAAAAACTCTAGTTTAAAAAAGCTACCCTGGCTACTAATATTTATTTAAAATATAAGGCCATGAATTTATGAATTAATTGAACAGAATACAATTTTTCAGACAATGATGGGTAGCTGAAGAAGAGCAAATATTGTTTGCATTCATTATGCTAGCATTAGATTCTGCTACAGTAGACTGTGCCCTGATGAGTAAACTGGTTAGTATGGACCAGAGTTCTCATCTTAGAAGGTGCACATTGGTAGTTATAAAATGACTCGTGCCCAGTACCTATAGAGACCAATGGGGTCAGATTTTCAGGGGCACTGGGATATTTAAAGGCTTCACAAATTATTCTACCAATACAATGTAGTCAGGGGCAGGGATCCTTGATATTTTCATGTCCTTTCCTCCAGCTGGAGGTAAACATTTGAAATGTCTGGAGATATTCTGGTTGGGGGCAGTGGTACTGGCATCGAGTGGTAGAGACCAGGGACGCTTATATTAAACATCTCAGACAATGTGCAGGACAGCCCCCACAGCAAAGAACTGTTTCGTAGAAAATGTCAAGAGTCCCAAGATTGAGATATCATGCTCTAAGGGCAGTAAAACACTAGTTTTCTATTCTCTAGAATTCTTTTTAAATTTTATTTTTAAAATTTATTTTTTAATTGGAGGAAAGTTGCTTTACAATATTGTGATGGGTTCTGCCATGTGACAATGCAAATCAACCGTCATCATACACATATCATACATATGTATCATATATATCACCTCCCTCTTGAGTCTCACTCCCCACCCACCACCCCACCTCTCTAGATCATCACAGAGTGCCTGCAACTTCTCGCCAGCTATCAGTGTCATACATGGTAGTGTATATATGTCTATGCTACTTTCTCCATTCGTCCCACTCTTTCCTTCCCTCACTGTGTCCGTAAGTCTGTTCTCTATATTTGCATTTCCATTCCTTCCCTGCAAATAGGTTCATCAATACCATTTTTTTCTATTAGGATTCTTTATCTCTTTTTAGTCCAAGAACCAGATGTCATGACCCTTTAGGCACAATTCAAGATATGGGTGTAGAGTCTGGGATCAGTGGTCTATCTAGGTCTTGTCTAATACTTATCACAATGCATTTATTTTTATACCTTTGATTTCATTGCCTTTCATTACTTTCAAGCAGAAATTTGATCATTATATAAAAGAACGCCAAGGCAAGACATATGGCCTCCCTTACTCAACACTCATTCACTATGACACATAAAATGGAAATACATTCATATGACCACACCACTCAGCAGTCATTTCATATGAAGACATAGAAACAAGCCACAAAAAGATACGCTGGGCTAATGGGGCCCAGGTGCCCATTATGTGGGCTCAATGAATATTAGTTAAAAAGGAACACAAATACCTCTGCTGCTGCTGCTGCTAAGTTGCTTCAGTCATGTCCGACTGTGTGCAACCCCATAGACGGCAGTTGACCAGGCTCCCCGTCCCTGGGGTTCTCCAGGCAAGAACACTGGAGTGGGTTGCCATTTCCTTCTCCAATGCATGAAAGTGGAAAAGTGAAAGTGAAGTCGCTCAGTCGTGTCCGACTCTTAGCGACCCCGTGGACTGCAGCCTACCAGGCTCCTCCGTCCATGGGATTTTTCAGGCAAGAGTACTGGAGTGGGGTGCCATTGCCTTCTCCGCCAAATACCTCTGACAGAGTGGCTAAACTATTGGTTTCCTAAATATCCACAGAAGGGGACAGTATGAAGAGAGTCAACCATTCCCAAAACCCACAGGGCAAAAAAAAATGAGCATGCTGTGATCTAACATTACAATGCTGACAACAGCCCATCTTCACTAACCATGAGGATGAGACTATTTCTTTCCAGTAGAAATGGTAGGCGAATCCAAACTCTTTGTCATTCAACTAGCCCTGCCTAACTATCTAGATTTGCCAGACAGCTGGTTAGCGTTAGAGATGCTATCCATGGCTACTCAACCCAGGTTTTCCTTATACACTGCTGATTGGCCAGCTTCATAATTGGAACCATGAACTTGGCATGAATCATACTTTGCTCAAACCAATTGAACTCATCAGTTCAGTACAGGGCCACTCTAACACAAAAGAATAGACCCAAACTGCCTTTAATGGCATTCCACTGTAGACATCCAGTTTACATAATAGAGTTGAACCACGTAAATCAATGCAATTCAGAAACCCCAGCAAATTCAACCAGTATGCTCCATGGAAGACACATTTGCTTTAGTTCATTCTGTCTTTTACCTCTGTCTTTGTTTTTCTCCTTCCCGAGTGAATCCAGTTTCTTTCTCAAAGATTTCTTTCTCTTTTGTCCATCTGTAAATATTAAAAAAATGAAAAGTTGTAAAAACAAGCAGATAAATGACAGTTTACATTTTCAATAAATACATTTCAGCAGAAGTGTGACCTCTCACTTTACTCATAATTTGGCATTTTATTATTTTTTTTAATTTGGCATTTTAAACAGAATATTGGCCTTGAAAATACGTGAAAATTCTTAACTTGGATTGAACATATAGCCAGAATCTTGGTGTGTGCTCTTTAATTCGATTTCAACCATGGAAAGTACAGAAAACTTGTTTCCTTCAGAAGCCATTTAGTTTTGACACTTAGATATGTTTGCTTTTACTATTACATGAGTTTCTTCATATTTAGGCAAACTAATGTCATCTCAAATTAAATCTCCATGAGAGGGGAGTCAACAGTACACACAGCTTTGACATCCATGAGCTAATAGAGTGTAACTGAATAAGGAAGTGAATTTGGGGTCCATAGAACTCAAATCTAATCATTGTTACACCATTTACTAATCTTGTGACTTTGGATAAGTCTCAGGGTCCTCAACTATAAAATGGGAATTTCATGGAGTTGTTGTGAAGACTAAATAAAATGTTGCATATAAAGTGCTTAATGGAGAGCCTGACACATTCTATAAATTCAGATCTGCTCTCTTTCAAGGTAGGGGGGTCGGGTTTCATAGTATTCCATAGTATGGCTATACCATAACTTAATTAACCATCCCCCATCACCCCCACTGACGGACATTTGGGTTGTTTCTAATTTTTACTAGAATAAGGAAGGCATTTATCCTTTTAGCATCTTATATATATGCACTTGCAACATATGTACTTCACTGGTGAACTCACTAAAGAATATAGATACCTTCTATATCAGTAGGCAGCTGCAAATGAACTCCTAGTATGTCATTATAAAATATTGGCAGTCATCATAGTGAGAATGTGTTTTGGAATAATGCAGCTGTCCACTTCATGTGTAGGAAGTGCAAATCAGGACTCTGCACTGCTACCCATCAGTAGAAATGCAGCCCATGCTGCAAGGAACCTTGGGTTTTAAAGGGGATTAAGAATTGTTATTTTTCACAAGATATCCTTAATAGTGTAGTAAAGCAAGAGATTGAGTCCAATACAACTTAAAGGCAAGACTGTTATCAGGACAAGACAGACTAGGCATTCGTCAACAGAAATGAACATTCCTGGGATCCTCATGGGGCTGCAGATGTTCCCCACACCCCCTCTCTGAATTTTTGGAGTCAGAAGACATCACAATATAATCAACAGGCACATGCAAGCCCTCTTTCCCTTCAGAAAGCAAAGGATATACCCATAAAATGGACATAATTCATGACAGTCTTCACTTTTGCAGTTATAAAATATGTAGGTGAAAATGATGTAAATCAGTTGTGATGTGGCAAAGAGCCATCAATCTCTTTCATCATGTGTATGTTCTTATCTTCAGTATCTAAAAGATGATCTCACCACCGGGCCTACCATGATCTGTTACATCATATAAACATTAATCTCTATGTGTTACATCATATAGACATCACAGACATTATCATATAGACATGTTATATCATATAGGCATTAAACATACTAATTGCACACGATTCTAATCTGTTCTTCAAATAGAACTGACAGGTCTTTTACTTTGCAATGCTGTGGCCACCTGAAGCAAAGAGCCAACTCATTGGAAAAGATCCTGATGCTGGGAAAGATTGAAGGCAAAAAGAGAAAGGACAGCAGAGGATGAGATGGTTGGATAGCATCACCAACACAATGGAGATGAATTTGAGCAAACTCTGGGAGATAGTGAAGGACAGAGGAGTCTGGTGTGCTGTAGTCCATGGGGTCACAAAGGGTCAGACATGACTTAGCGACTGAACAACAACAATACTTTGTTCATCAGTAGTTCATATCACCAAATAAATTTGACTATATTACAAGCAGATTCCTTTAAAAATTCTATCATCTCTTCGTTTTAATAGTTGAGCCAGAAGAAAAATTAAACCATATATTAAATCCTAAGGGATTTATTTTTCATAACCAGTGGACATATCCTAAATTTCAAGCAAGTTGTCAAAGAACCAGAATACATGTAGGATAGGAGACATTTTCTTTTAAGATAGAACAACTTTTTAAAACTTTTTTTAAATTAGAGGATGTAGGACATGTGTAGATGTGTATAAATATAAATATACAGTGTAAGTAATAATGAAGAATTCAACTCTCACATAACCAGCAGCCAAGTTCAGATGTAGACTATTGCTAGTACCCGAGGAGCCTCCAGAGAGGGCCTCATACTGAAGGTATTCTTTCTTGCTTCAATTACATATTTTAGTCATTAATACTTGCTAAAAATCACTCTGTTGAGGCAGGTAGTGAAAGTGTGTGACTTAGTTGTGTTCAAGTCTTGGCGAACCCCACCAGGCTCCTCTGTTCATGGAATTCTCCAGGCAAGAATACTGGAGTGGGTAGCCAATCCCTTCTCCAGGGGCTCTTCCCAACCCAGGAATTGAACCCGGGTCTCCTGCACTGCAGGCACATTCTTTAAAAATGCCCCTAATTAAACAGAGGTGAACGTTATTAATAGGCAACTAGACAAAATGATGGATGATGTGCAATAACATGTGAGGAGGCATGGCTTTAGCCATTTTCTCATTTAAAATCCTCAGGAAAAACAAACAGAGCTGCGCAATAAAACTGCTCACTCCTTCCTTGCGATCCGTCAGTAGTTTTCTGATTGACTCTTTAGTTTTTGAAGAATGTCTTTTGTTCCCACAGAGCATAGAGAATCTGCTCAAGAGACTGCTGTACCATGTACTTACAACCATACAGAACAGTTTATGTTCAACCCATCATTCCTCAGATGCCAGAAAGTGTGATAAGGGCAATTCTATCTTGTAAAGTAATTTAAGCTTCCTGCGGAGAAGGCAATGTACTCTTGCCTGAAAAATCCCATGGACAGAGGAGCCTGGTGGGCTGCAGTCCATGGGGTCGCGAAGAGTCGGACATGACTGAACGACTTCACTTTCACTTTTCACTTTCATGCATTGGAGAAGGAAATGGCAACCCACTCCAGTGTTCTTGCCTGGAGAGTCCCAGGGACAGCGGAGCCTGGTGGGCTGCCGTCTATGGGGTCGCACAGAGTTGGACACGACTGAAGCGACTTAGCAGCAAGCTTCCTGACTATCCATGCTGCACAGCAATGTTTTTACAGTGCAAATAGTGATCAGCATATGCTTAGAACCAGATATGGAACAACTGACTGGTTCCAAATTGGGAAAGGAGTATGTCAAGGCTGTATATTGTCACCCTGTTTATTTAACTTATATACAGAGTATATCATGTGAAATGCCAGGCTGGATGAGTCACAAGCTGGAATCAAGATTGCTGGGAGAAATATCACATCTTCGGATGTGCAGATGATACCACTCTAATGGCAGAACGTGAAGAGGAACTAAAGAGCCTCTTGATGAGGGTGAAAGAGAAGACTGAAAAAGCTGGCTTGCAACCCAAAGTTAGGAAAAAAAAAAAAAAAAAACTAAGATCATGACATCTAGTCCCATCACTTTATGGCAAATAGAAGGGAAAAAAGTAGAAGCAGTGAATATTTTATTCTTGGGTTCCAAAATCACTGAGGATGGTGAGTGCAGCCATGAAATTAAAAGAAGCTGTGACAAACCTAGACAGTGCATTAAGAAGCAAAGACATCACCTTGCCAACAAAGGTCCGCATAGTCAAAGGTATGGTTTTTCCAGTAGTCATGTACAGATGTGAGAGCTGGATCATAAAGAAGGCTGAGCACCAAAGAATTGATGCTTTTGAATTATGGTGCTGGAGAAGACTCTTGAGAGTGACTTGGACAGCAAGGAGCTCAAACCATTCAACCCTAAAGAAAATCAACTCTGAATATTCATTGGAACGATTGTTGCTAAAGCTGAAACTTCAATACTTTGGTCACCTGATACAAAGAGCTGACTCATTGGAAAAGAGCCCAATGCTGGGAAAGATTGAAAGCAAAAGGAGAAGGGGGTGGCAGAGGATGAGATGGTTAGATAGTATCACTGATTCAATGGACATGAATTTGAGCAAACTCTGGGAGATACTGGAGGACAGAGAAGCCTGGTATGCTGCAATCCATGGAGTCACAAAGAGTCACCTCCCTCAAATAGACACCATATTTGACACCACAAAGAGTCAGACATGACTTAGCAACTAAACAACAACAATATGCTTACTAACTGGTCCCAGAGTGGGCACTATCTTATGGGCTACAGTGACCTGGAGAGAAAACTGGAGTCACACATCCTGATCAAAGGCATCTTGGACAAAGCACTAGAGGATTGCCCTCCATGTGCCTGCAGGAGACCACATCCTAGATGGGAGAGCCCACAGACATACATGAAACAACAGCAGGTGGTAAGACAGCAAGCCTTCCACAGCCAAGTGACCAGAGGAAAGGAATCACTGGTATGGAGTGTGGTTAATCCAGCCATCTTGAAAGAGGCCAGTACCAAACAGGGTCTCTGGAGAGTTGAGAACAACAAAACATGAGCTTGTCCCTCTAGGAGAGGCTTTTCATGGTCTCACTTGCTGTCAGGTAGTGGTGGTTTCTCTAGCTAGATGAGAAGCTCTCTGAGGGTAGAACCATATCTCCTAGGCTTTTGTCTCCCTCCAGGTAAGGAGCACAGGGCAGGGCATGCCATGAGGACTTGTCAGCACTGTCTATGACCAGAAGTCAGATGGAGGTTTTGGGTTGGTTCCAGGAAGAGCCCAGGACCACTGAAGTATACAATTCCTAATTTTAATCAGATAAGATCAGATTCAGAGAGTTCAGTTCAGTTCAGTTCAGTCACTCAGTCATGTCCGACTCTTTTCGACCCCATGAATCACAGCACACCAGGCCTCCCTGTCCATACCAACTCCCGGAGTTCACCCAAACTCATGTCCATCGAGTCAGTGATGCCATCCAGCCATCTCATTCTCTGGCGTCCCCTTCTCCTCCTGCCCCCAATCCCTCCCAGCATCAGAGTCTTTTCCAGTGAGTCAACTCTTCGCATGAGGTGGCCAAAGTACTGCAGTTTCAGCTTTAGCATCATTCCTTCCAAAGAAATCCCAGGGCTGATCTCCTTCAGAATGGACTGGTTGGATCTCCTTGCACTCCAAGGGACTCTCAAGAGTCTTCTCTAACACCACAGTTCAAAAGCATCAATTCTTTGGTGCTCAGCCTTCTTCACAGTCCAACTTTCACATCCATACATGACCACAGAAAAAACCATAGCCTTGACTAGACGAACCTTTGTTGGCAAAGTAATGTCTCTGCTTTTGAATATGCTATCTAGGTTGGTCATAACTTTCCTTCCAAGGAGTAAGCGTCTTTTAATTTCATGGCTGCAATCACCATCTGCAGTGATTTTGGAGCCCCCAAAAATTAAGTCTGACACTGTTTCCACTGTTTCCCCATCTATTTCCCACGAAGTGATGGGACCAGATGCCATGATCTTCGTTTTTTGAATGTTGAGTTTTAAGCCAACTTTTTCACTCTCCTCTTTCACCTTCATCAAGAGGCTTTTTAGTTCCTCTTCACTTTCTGCCATAAGGGTGGTGTCATCTGCATATGTAGAGGTTATTAAAGAGTATTTTCCATATTAAGCTGATTCTAGAGATACTAAGGGTAAAAAATATTGTCCAAGGAAAGACTCATTTTTGGTGACAGATGGAAGAGTAAGGGTTACTTTTGGGGAATGGTGACTGACTGCAAAGGGGTATGAAGGAGCCTCCTGGTGTGCTTAGATTGTTCCTTAGCTTGATCTGGTTGTTGGTAACATGATCCATGAGCTATATGTATTAAAAACCCATTGAGTTGTACGTGTGGACATTCATATTTATTTACATCACTATATATATGTTATTCCTCAATAAAAATAACAAAAGACTTTGTCATTTTTATGGAATGGCACCAATGTAAAAATTACATGAATCGAATGGAGATGCAAACCCAGCACAAAAGTCTTGCACCACCAGAAAGTTCTCGTACCTCTAACTTTTCTAAATATCTGAATGCCCATGATCTCATCCAGCAACCATGACTTCCTTGTGACACAGGCATACAGGGACAATGAAGAGCTGGGTGATTTTGGAGTATGTACTAGAAGCTGAGCATCCATGGTCTCATTACATTCTCATAGCAGCTCTACAAAGCTCACACTATTATATTTTGTGATTTTATAGATGATGTTAGGAGAGGTTAAGTAACTTGTCCAAGGCAGAACTTGGTAAGGGATACATTGAAAAACTTACACCCAGGATTAGCCCACACCAAATTGGTCCTCTTGATTTCTCACTGTGCTGTAGTGAAGAAAATATGGTGTCTATTTGAGGGAGGTGACATTAAAGACCAGATACAGGGAGCAACATGTCCAAAGTAATACAGAGTTACAGAGGAAAGAGAAACTAACAATATTAGTTCTAAATGTTCACCAGGATGGGCATCGATTATTTTTGCATGTATGATATTATCTAATACATATCAGCATACAATCCACTCATGTAGCCTTTTGATCTATCTATCTTGCAGTTGAGAAAATTAACATCAGAGAACTAAAGGAAACTGTCCCCAAATCGCAGGACTGGTAGGTGGTAGAACTGTAATCCAAACTCCTAATACAGCTCTTTCTAAAAAGCCTGACTCTGTCTTGAGAGGGGTGGCTTGGAGAACTCAGATACTTGTGATGAGAAGCTGAAAATCCTTTGTTTAAGGTCACTAGGCGTCTGCATCATGAGAGATGGTTCTGAAGGTATTTGTAAAACAGGGGCTGTTCATCTGTGAGGGTCATTTAGACTCTGCCCTACAAGAAGTCTGAGTGATGGGCAAGAACATGGTAAGGCCCATTCCTTAGTGAAGCAATAGCAGAGAATGGATGTAGACGGCCAAATTCAGAGATGCACCTGGATATGGGACGGGGCATCAACATTTAAGTCCCTTTAAATTCCTTCACTCACAGAGTTCCATAAAGATCACATTATTGGAAAGGAGAAGAAACTGCCCGTGCAAATTGCCTGAGACATGAAATGAAGTCAAACAGAACTAAGTGCAACTCTGGGGACAAAACCCTCTTCTGATGCTGCCACAGAACTAGTCCAGTGGGTTCGACATGACCGTACCCACTTCCCCACCCCACTACTCCAGTTGTGTTTAGCCTGCACAGTGATTGATTGATTGATTTAATTGAAGTATAATTGATTTACAATGTTGTGTTAGTTTCAAGTGTACAGCAAAGTGATTCAGTTATACATATATATATGTGTGTATGTGTGTGTTCTTTTTCAGATTCTTTTCCCTTATAGGTTATTACAAAATATTGAATATAGCTCCGTATCCTATACACTAGGATCTTGTTCATAATTTATTGTATATATTCAGATCGGATCAGTCGCTCAGTCGTGTCTGACTCTTTGCGACCCCATGAATCGCAGCACACCAGGCCTCCCTGTCCATCACCAATTCCCGGAGTTCACTCAGACTCATGTCCATCGAGTCAGTGATGCCATCCAGCCATCTCATTCTCTGGCGTCCCCTTCTCCTCCTGCCCCCAATCCCTCCCAGCATCAGAGTCTTTTCCAGTGAGTCAACTCTTCACATGAGGTGGCCAAAGTACTGCAGTTTCAGCTTTAGCATCATTCCTTCCAAAGAAATCCCAGGGCTGATCTCCTTCAGAATGGACTGGTTGGATCTCCTTGCACTCCAAGGGACTCTCAAGAGTCTTCTCCAACACCACAGTTCAAAAGCATCAATTCTTTGGTGCTCAGCCTTCTTCACAGTCCAACTTTCACATCCATACATGACCACAGAAAAAACCATAGCCTTGACTAGACGAACCTTTGTTGGCAAAGTAATGTCTCTGCTTTTGAATATGCTATCTAGGTTGGTCATAACTTTCCTTCCAAGGAGTAAGCGTCTTTTAATTTCATGGCTGCAATCACCATCTGCAGTGATTTTGGAGCCCGGAAAAATAAAGTCTGACACTGTTTCCACTGTTTCCCCATCTATTTCCCATGAAGTGGTGGGACCGGATGCCATGATCTTAGTTTTCTGAATGTTGAGCTTTAAGCCAACTTTTTCACTCTGCTCTTTCACTTTCATCAAGAGGCTTTTTAGTTCCTCTTCAGTTTCTGCCATAAGGGTGATGTCATCTGCATATCTGAGGTTATTGATATTTCTCCCGGCAATCTTGATTCCAGCTTGTGTTTCTTGTATATATTATTATATACAATATATATTGTATATATTTCTTGTATATATTATTATATACTAATATATATTGTATATATTAGTAGTGTGTATATGTTAATCCCAAACTCCTAGTTTCTCTCTCCCTTCCTTTCCCCTTTGTAATCATGTTTGTTTTCTATGTCCTTGTATCTATTTCGGTTTTGTAGATAAGTTCATTTGTACCATTTTTTTTAAAGACTGCACATATAAGTGATATCATATGTCTTTTTCTGTCTGGCTTACTTACTCAGTATGATCATCTCTAAGCCAGACGGAGATCTGCAAAAACTTAAGCTCTAGGGCGAAATCTTGGGAAGTTCACATAGGTGTCTGGATTCCCGACCTCTTGAGGAAGGTGCGAGAGCTGGCAGCACCAGTACCGCAGTCCTCAGGCTCACCCCAGGCCAGCAGAGATGCCTGTGCCCCTGAGCCATGGCACACCTGGCAAGCCTTGGAGTTTGCGACTCCATCCTAGCCTACAAGGGAGGTTCTAGCTTGTTTCAAATCTTCAAACAAAATTCCTGCAGAGAAAAGTTGAAGGAATGCTTTTTGGCAGCACCTCTCCCACTTTCCCCAACCACAGCTGCCTTGCTATTTACTTGCACCAGAAAAACAGACTCTTAGAGAACGCAAACCAAAGGAATTCATAGGCAGTGAGGGGAGCACAGTCACAGAGTAAGGAAAAAATGACATAAAAAGACACACTTGGGTGGCAGAATGGGAAGTGGCCTTTTAGAAACTGCAAATAATTTATGCCATGCTTTCTCAGCCTTGGCATGAATGACTTGTGGGGCTGGATAACTCTCTGTCCTGAGGGGCTGTCCTCTGCATGGTGGGGTATTTAGCAGCATCTTTGGCTTTAGTTTACCAGATGCCAGAACACCCACCCGTTCTCTGTTGTGACAAATGATAATGCCTCTGGACATGGCCAAGTGTCCCTCAGGGACAAAACCACTCTGGTTGACCACCACCGGTCTGTGCATAACTCTACCTAGAGAACAGCTATGGGCTCAAACCATGTGACATCTGAACTAGAAAACATTGCCATTTTCTGACCGGTCACAATACTCAACTTTAATCTCAGTATGTGTTTTTAAAGAATAATATAAAAATGTTTATGAATCGATGAGCCTTTATATATAATGATGAATTTTGGACACAATAACAAGTTCTATCAATTTATAAAGAAACGCAAGTCTGCCTATAGCTATCTTTATACCAAGTCCTGATTACAGGTAGGGGGATACAGCAAACTCCGTGAGTCAAAAACCTTCTATTTCTTTCCATGAAGTTTTTTTTTTTTTTTCTCCTCTGATGGGGTTGTGGGCAGGGAGGGGGACATCAGATCGTGTCATCTGGTGGGGAACAGTTGTGTGAATGGAGCATCTTTAGCATTCAGGGAAGATACAGGGAGACCATTTCTTCTTCTTTTTTTAAGAGGGCTAAACATGGTGAGGGTGAAGAGACCTACTGGCCAGCCCTTCATTGGCCAGAACTAGGATTCTGGAGGAAATTGTAGGAAGACACTTTTGTCAGCAAATGGAACTGCTCAGCAGTGAAATGTGTAGCCTCACAAAAAAGCACTGCTCCCTGTGGCTTCACTCTCAGACGCTCTCTGTCTTGTGGCCCTCACTCTGCGGGGGGAACTATGGCATGAGGAGCCCTTTGCAAAGGGCTCTGTGGTGAGGAAGAGGGGTCTCCAGCCAGCAGCCAGGCGAGCGAGCCTGGACCCTGATCCTCCAGGCCAGTCACGGAGGATGACTGCACTCAGATGACTGCAGTCCCGGGCCAACTGGATGCAAACCTCATAAACCAGAACCGGAACCGGAACAACCAGGGTAGGGTAATCCCAGAAACTGTATGACAAGAAACATTTGTTAGTTTTTAAAAAAGAAAACATAATGCTCAGCTAAATGCATGTAGTATCCTAAATGGGATCCTGGAACATAAAAAGGATATTATTAGTGGGAAAACTGGTGAAATCTAGTGTGGCTTCCCTGGAGGCTCAGACAATAAAGCATCTGCCTGCAACGCGGGAGACCTAAGTTCGATCCCTGGGTTGGGAAGATTCCCTGGAGAAGGAAATGGCAACCCACTCCAGTATTCTCTCCTGGAGAATTCCATGTGGTTGCAAAGAGTCTGACATGACTGAGTGACTAACACTTTCACTGGTGAAACCCAAAGTCTGTAGTTCAGTTGAGAATAACAAACCAATGTTGGTTTCTTGGTTGTGATAAGGGTACAAAGGTTATAAAACATGCTATCATTAGGGGGAACTGGGTGAAGGGCATAAGGTTACTCTGTATTATTTTGGTAACTTTTCTGCCAATCTAAAATGACTCCCAAATTAAGCATTTGTTTTTTTTAAATGCCCTTTCCCCCAGGCACTAGGTGAATTCAAGCAACGGCTGAAGACTCATTTGTCAAGCATGTGAGAAAGTGGAGGCTTGTAGTGCTCACTTAAGTACTTCTGAAACACACACATAAAGCTGAACTTTATGGCAAGAAGGTGACTCACAAGCCAGTTTCTGACCTAGCTGAAACTATTGAAATAATCTGCCTAATCACATCCCTCCGATCTGAAAGAAAACATGTGTCTAGGCCAATATAAAGAATCCATTTTATCGCCATTCTGTGTAGCATGTTTTCTGGAAAGGGAGTGGACAGTTGAGAGGCTTGACCAGATCTGTTTTTTTGGCACTGGTGATGTTTTCATACATGGCTAGTTAGACGATCTTTAGATACCTCCTATTTCTTAGGTTCTCTAAATCGTTTTTCTTTTTAAGTTATCTAGACTTGGTACCTGTCATGTGCATCCAAGAACACTGATTAGTACAGAATCTGTTTACTTTTCATGTTCTGATGCCTATTCTGATAAGCCAAAATGTAGTTTTAAATCAGATGTGTGAAAGTACATTAGGTGAGTTACAATCCACAGTTACAATCTGTGGATGTCTTATAAAAGCAGTTACTAAAACTATGTTTAATCCTTCACTAAAACTAAAATTCATCCTTTATTCTCATCTGCATCCCCTTTCAATGGCTCTCAAGCCACAGATCTCCCCAAAATAAGGTAAGTGAAAGACTATACCAGATATTTTATTTCCAGTTTGGAGCTCTGTCAAAGAAGTAATAATATTATTTATGGCCCCTGGCACCTGAAGGCCATTCGTTGGGCCCACACTCCAAGTCTAGTGTTTTTGGATAATTAATCTCACCGATGTAAGTTAATATGGCTAAATAAATCAGCATTGGAAAACAATATAGGGACTGATGAGAGCTGGGCAACCAAAACACCAAAGTCATATTCCAGGAAAATTCGAGCTGGACAATGGAGCCAGTTACTGCCACACACATGCACAGTGGAATGAGTTCAAAAGAGCCCCTGCCACTTTGAGTTGCCTGCTTCATATTCAAAGTACATCCCAAGAAAAGGAAAGGAGAGCAGCCTGGACAGGAAAGAGTAGTAGTTACCAGGAAAGTGGCCACCTCTGCTTCTTGGCCGGAAATGTGGCAACAATCCGAGGATAGGGGAACCATTGGAGCCAGTGAGATACTCTGGCCTAAGAGTTAAACTGGGATTGACCCCATATATTTAGGACAGGAGCCAAAGGAGGGCTCTCTCCTCTCTTCTAAAATGAGTAACCTCTGTTAAGGGATGATGTAGGGTGCACAGTCCTCAGCAGTTGCAATTGCCAGGCTCCAGAGCACAGGCCTGGGCTTAGCTGCTGTGTGGCATGTGGGATCTTCCCGGATCAGGGATCGAACATGTGTCTCCGGCACTGGCAGGGAGATTCTTTACTACTGAGCCACCAGGGAAGCCCCTCAGATTCAGTCTTAAAGGATGAAGTTACCCTTCTCAGGAGCCTTTGAATTTTGGTGGGGATTTCTCCCAAAAAATCACATGGTGCCTGCTGAGTCTAGGAAATCCGTTCTTGTCCTAAGCCTCTTAGTGTTTTATTCCTAGTAATCCAAACTTTTATCAAGCAAGTGTTCTACTGGTGAAAAAAGATGAGAAAATCTCAAATTCGGGGCGGGGGATGGGGGGACACTGATAGTTTTTTTCAGTGGAAACTAGGGCTCTAGAGAGTGAAAAACAAGAATTCTGGAAGAAAACAATCTACATGGAAAAAGTGCAAAACAATGTATTGGAGTCCAAACTGGCTCTGCCTTTCAGTCAACTTTGAACCTCACTGTATATAGAGATATTCATGCTATTTTCAAAAAATATTTCAGGCTATGGACTCTTGGTTATTTCATCAAATCTATATAGGTTAAAGTTTCCTTTTATGTATCACCTTATCCTTGGCAGTTTTTTCCATTAACCTTGATTGAAATAGAAAGCAGGTAGAAACCGGGTCAATGAGTCATTCTTCTTAGTTTAAATTCCAATCTATCCAACACTATTTCTTCATCCTGCTATCACCTTGTGGATTAGAGTTTTCAAAATCTAATTTCCAAAGTGTCTGTGTTTCTTGGGGAAGGAAATATTTATGGTATTCTTAAGCAATGCTGATGCCTCTCCTTAGGGCCACGGCTCCCCAAAGTACTTGAGAAATGTAATCCCCACAGTTTACATGTTGAAGTGGCGGTGAAATTATCAAAGCCATGGTCAGAAACTAAGAACATTCTGTGAGTCTCACTGTTGTAAAGAAAGACAGATCTTGGAGATCACGCTTCCAGCTAAACTAAACACTAAGAAACCTTTCTCCTTTCGTGTAAATTATTTGGCAAGGTAATTGAGTATGAGTGAGTGAAGTCACTCAGTCATGTCCGACTCTTTGCGACCCCATGGACTGTAGCCCACCAGGCTCCTCCATCCATGGGATTCTCCAGGCAAAAATACTGGAGCGGGTTGCCATTTCCTTCTCCAGGGGATCTTCCTGACCCAGGGATCGAACCCAGGTCTCCTGCATTGCAGGCAGACACTTTAATCTCTAGTTCTGAAATTTTTTCTCAAGAGGAAAAAAAAAAAAAAGGCCTTGTAGATTCTTGAACCTCAAAACAAGTAAGGTTCTAGTTCAGAAAACATTGAGCTATTCGATTTGTCCAGCAGTCCCATTATTCTACCAAAATGTGAGGTAGAAAAGCTGTCTGCATGGCTTGGATGCCACGGGCTTAAAAGCTCAACTATGGTTTTTTCCTTAACTAGGCATTCTATGTAATCACTGCTTACTGTAATAACTGGTCGTGAACAAATTATACCCTACAAAGACCTTTTCCTTGCTGTCATTTTTTCCACTTTCAAGTACTATGAGTTAAGAAAAAAATAAATAAAGGTATAAGCTCGTGATCCAAAAGAACAGCTCTGCTGTTACCTTCTCTCAAACTAGGAGCTAGTCTGCCCTTCCAGGCTCTTGAATGTATGCTCTTATTGTGCATACATTGAGTTGAAAACAGTATTTTTAACTTAGTCTATGGAGGTATTGTATTTGCAGAAACAAAAGTGTCCAAATATCAGGACAAGAAAAATGGCTTTTGGCAAGTCATTTCCTTAAGTTATATTTCTTTCCTGGAGCATAAAGGAAAGCAAGGAGGTAGGAGAAAAAAAAGACAGAAAGCATTCATCCCAAAGAAATATCCTAGATTAGTAACTCAAGGATATTAAATTGCAAATTAGAAGAGTTTCAGCATTATTTGTTTTAAAGCCAAAGCTTGCAGGTCAAGTTAAAAAGACTCAGACAAGGGCATTGACACATGGTGTGATTTTTTACCTCTCTAAGGGGCTAATGCTACCTACCTTCTCTTGATAGATATCATTTTATATAAGCAAGAAGGGAATCAATTATCTTTTTTTGGGGGGGGGGATCAATTATCTTTAAGTAATAGACTTTAATCCTTGGAAACTCCTCCAAATTTCCTCCAGTTGCTGTCATGAAAACAGCTCTCATAGATTCAGTCACTGGCTCAATGGTACAATTGGATGAAGACTATTAACCTCATCCTTTCCTTTCCCATTCCTGTTTTTGATTATTCCTTGAACCATTTGAGCAGTTCTTTATGATATGTATGAGTGCTAAGTTGAGAAGGGATGGGAGCCTGCTAGGAGACAGCAGTGAAAATCTTTTTTTGCTATTAAAAAATACTTGCTGAAGAGTCACTGCTCTTCTCTGCCTCTTCATGCTGCCACAGAAGCAGTGATGCCAGATGCTACCACAGTCATTTTGTGACAAGGAGGGAAGCCAGACAAAGAAGGAAGTGACCCATGATTGCAGCAGAGAAAAAAGGTGGAAGGCCACTGAATTAATGAGTCCTAGAATTAGCCTATCTGTGGGCTCCTAGTAAAGAAATATAATCAATTGCTTTGCAATATGTTCACTTTTTTTTGGTTTCTGTCATTTGCAGCCAAAGCATCTTTAACGGTGGATAATTCAAAACTGTTACAGGATATGTTTTTCTACTTATATTTGTTCTAGCCTTGTCAGGTAAAGGCAGCCCTAGAAGATCCGGATTTGAGTGGCATCTGAGATAAGGAAGGAGGGTTGGAACAGGAAGATCAGATTACAAAGAACTGCAAATCTGTAAATAAGTGAAGTCCTTAAAGACAAAGATAGCTAAATGCTCAGTTATCAAACCAGATAGTAATAATAAAGCTAAAAATCAACCCATACTGGAGATTAACTTATTATTAAAGTCACCCATCTGACGCATAACTTACATTCCTATAATCTGCATGCTGGCTTCAGTTGTTTAAGCAACTCATTAAAATATTGACATTTCTTTCTTGTTTAGTTTCACCAAAGGAATTTATTACTCACTTTGAAGAAAAAATATTTGATCACAATAAACACTAAAACATCTGAGAGTTATGAAGTTCTGATAACTAAAAAAAAACACTCAATTATTGAAAAATAAAACTAAGATAGTGAAGAAATTGAAATGAATGGGATGGTCTTGTTGACCAACACATGGATAATAACTGTGAATTACTATATCAAATTAATTAATGTTAATCTCTTAAATCAGAGGTCAGCAAGTTTTTTCTGTAAAGGTCCAGACTGCAAATATTTTTGGCTTTGTGGGCCACATGGTCTCTGCCAAAACTATTCCACCCTGCTGTTGAAGCACTAAAGTAGCCTTAGACAATACAGAGACAAATGAGTATGCTGCGTTTTAATAAAACTTTATTTACAAAAACAGGCAGTGGGCTGCATTTGGCCTGTGGGCTGTAATTTGCCCTCTCCAATCTTGAATGAAGACCTCCTTAAACTACTTTCCCACGGCTTTCCACTTATAAAAATGTTAGAAACACCCACTGATTGAATTTTTAAATCATCTTGAGGGCTCAATTTCAAATTATCTAGAAAGCATGATGGATTAAAAAAAACACTCAGTATTTAATTTCAATTAATACTTATTTGCCTTTGTTTTGCCCAAAGGGAAACAAAGAAAAAAGCAAAACTGGAAGCTCCTATTCATATTTCAAGGATGGGACATTCTGGGTAATTATCAAGTTTACTTTTGGGCCATGATCCCAAAAGAGAGAATAGTGTAGTCTTGAAATGTTTGAAAGGTGCCAGAATATTTCAGAAAATGCAGTGACAAAAGTTTTGTTCAAGATGCCAAAGCCTTGTGCAGTAATAGCTGCTACTCCAACAAAAATATATCCATACATGTAAATGTAATCGGTAGGGACAAGAGCTCAGATAGAAACCTATATTGTCTGAGAACACGAAGGAAGCCATTTGTAAACATGAAGGCACAAAACATATGGTGTAAATAACCCCTGACTATTGTACTGACTTGCCTGCTTGGCAGCAGAACAGAATCACACAGCAGCACACACTCGAGAACTTGACGTGGTAAAAGCCCTGGGGTATAGAGGAGAGCATCCAAGAAGAAAATTTCAAAACAAAACAAAACAAACCTGCAGCAAAACTTCGCTGTCATTTTTGGGCTTTCCTGGAATAGGTAGATAAGGCAACTTATATCTGTCAGGGCCACCACAGGTCACTTGGAAAGGATGATATCCCCTGCTCTGTGTTTTAACACAGTTGATGTATCTGTGCTTTCTCTATCAACCGACTAAGAACTCCTGGAGGATATGGACTATTGTGGAGCTCAGGCTCTAGGGTGCTCGGGCTTCAGGAGTTGTGGTGCGCAGGCTTAGTTGTCCTGCAGCATGTGACATCTTCCCACACCAGGGATCGAACTCATGTCCCCTGCATTGGGGGTGGTAGATTCTTAACCATTGGACCACCAGGGAAGTCCCTGTGGATTATTTTTGACATGACATTATAGCTTCCATCAGAGGTTTCTACCTCTTCAGAACCTCATACTCAACATGGCGCCCTCCTTCAGGCTGTATGCCCAGCTTGGTACAGGAGAGGGAGCAGTGAAGCGGCACAGGAAGCCCCTGGGTGACACTCCACTGTTGGGCTCCAGGTAGAGAAGGCACTAGATGCTTAGGCCGAGGGTCTAGCCTCTTTCTGTGGCCCTAGGGAAAGTGCCCCATCCATCTTCAGTTCAGTTCAGTTCAGTTGCTCAGTCGTGTCTGACTCTCTGTGACCCCATGAACTGCAGCACGCCAGGCCTCCCTGTTCATCACCAACTCCCGGAGTTCACTCAAACTCACGTCCATCAAGTCGGTGATGCCATCCAGCCATCTCATCCTCTGTCATCCCCTTCTCCTCCTGCCCCCAATCCCTCCCAGCATCAGAGTCTTTTCCAATGAGTCAACTCTTCACATGAGGTGGCCAAAGTACTGGAGTTTCAGCTTTAGCATCAGTCCTTCCAAAGAACACCCAGGGCTGATCTCCTTCAGAATGGACTGGTTGGATGTCCTTGCAGTCCAAGGGACTCTCAAGAGTCTTCTCCAACACCACAGTTCAAAAGCATCAATCTTACCAAGGCCCTAAGGGCCACAGTAATGAACAAGTGAAAGTTTTCTATGCTGACATTTTTTTTGTTCTTTGTGATCATCTCTTCTCCATTCCATCTGCTTTCCAAGATTGTGTGTGGGTCATAACTTATTAATGAATCATGAAAATTTGGTAGCTCATAGAACGCAATAGAAGAGAACATTGTAGAGGTGTATCTCAGATAACGATAAGCATCATTTGGCTTGTGTGTTTGATGGGCTGAGATGTAAAATGTATTTCTCACTATAGATTTTGGACAAAAAGTTTGAAACCTTTTCCTCTAAGATAAACTTAAATCTGTGGGGCATGCTCAGCACAGGCTACAAACTGAACAGATTCCTTCTTTTAAGTGAAAGAGTATTGCAAATAGCTTTGATAGTAACCTCAGTAGGCAACGGGGGCCTTGGGAGTTGGTTTTTCAACAAAGGCATAGATTCTGTGGTTAAAGATTACTCTGCTGCTTTTTAGGTGCAGTGGGCAGAATCGGAGAGAAGTCTTGAATTGAAGAAAGCAGAGTCTATGGTTATAGTTAAAGTGAGACATAATGATGGGGTGACCCAGGATTGAGGATAGATACAAGACAAAGTGATATGGTGATGATATGATAATGATGATGATGATGAATGACTTTTCTTGAGAGTATAAAACGTTAGGTGATGTTTTCAGCTCATCATGGTTATTACTTTGCTCAAATATCCTGTCAACCCTGTGGGACCATCAATCAAATTTGGAAACTGGGCATGGGGTGAAGCAATAGGGAAGCACTGCCATTTCAAGATCATTACTGAGGATCCTGTGGAACACAAGAGAAAGATGGTTGGTGGTCTTTAGAGAGAAAGGGAAGAGTGAAGGCAGGGGCTTACTTTCAAAGGTAAATATGCAGGTATGCATACATGCATTCATGCATTTCTCAAAGATTTTGCTGAGAGTCACTGGAGTATTGGGCAGTATAACCAGTGTTCCAGATTCAGAGACAAATAAGAAATAGCCTCACCCCACGGGAAATCACAACTCTCCAGGGAGATCACATCATTGGTGATTGTGAACACATAAAAGATGCGACCACCTCTACAGCTCATACACTAGAGACATTTGCTGAGGGTCTCTGAGCCCAGTGGCCTACATTATTTTCTGGTCACCCTACTTGGTGATTGTTTCCTATCAGCATTTTTACCTACACTGGAGTTTGGGGATCTGAAAGTAGGTTTCAACTTCATTTTTATTGGGTTGGCCAAAAATCGCGAATGAACTTTTTGGGCAACCCATAGTTACACAGAAAGCTCTGATAAACCGGTCTAGCATTTCACCTCTCCAAGTGGACAACGGCAGCAGGGATAATGCAGAAATTGGACAGTTATAGTTTCTGTCTAGGGTTGTTACATAAACACCCAAGATCAATTGCCTTGTCCACCAGGTTGCCCTTATTTTTTAAAATCAACATTCAAATCACAAACCAAAGATAGCTGCAGTGTTAACCAACCAAGAATGTCATTCTCTTGATTTCACTGAGTTGTTTACTTGGGTTTTACACAGCCTGAGGGACAATGGTGAGGGACCATTTTATAAGGAAGCCATATAACTGAGCAATTTCGAGGCATCAGGCTTCTCTTTTCTTAGACTATTGTCCACATTTTCTTAAACCATCAGCTATTCCTCATTCCATGACACTGTTTTCAAAACATGTAAACAAAGCCTTTCTCAATTTTGATACCAGAAATTAAGTGAAGAAAAAAACAGCACTGAAGAAAACTTGAGTATGTATTTCTCTCTTGTGAAACTATTCAGCTTTAAATATTTAGCTTCCATTATAATGAGGTTAAGCCATATCGCCTACACTAACCTGCTTTACATACTGGGCATCAACTAGTCACTTCCTTTCATTTTACCTTAGACCAGAGGTCAGCAATTTTGCTTTCCTGTGAAAGACCGGATAGTAAAAGTTTGAGACTCTGTGAGGCATAAGGACTCACAACTATTCAACTCTCCCACTGATGCTGAAAAGCAGCCATAGACAATACGTAAATGAATAAGCATAGCTGTGTGCCAATAAGATTGTATTTACAAAAACAGATGGTGAGCTGAGTTTGGCCAGTGGGTGTCAGTTCACTAACCCCTGTCTTAGACCATTTGTATTAAAATGCTATCCAAATAATATTAATTGAACCTGATACATAAACACAACTCAGTTGATGTGCTCTGAATAAATGAAAAGTTCGTGAAAACCATTGTTGCTGTTGTTGTTTTTTAGTTGCTCAGTCATGTCCCACTCTTTTGCAACCCCATGGACTGTAGCCTGCCAGGCTCCTCTGTCCATGGGAGTTCCCAGGCAAGAATACTGGAGTGGATAGCCATTTCCTCCTACAGGGGTTCTTCCTGACCCAGGGATTGAACCTGCATCTCCTGAGTCTCCTGCATTGGCAGGCAGATTCTTTAGCACTGAGCCATCAGGGAAGCCCGTGAAGGCCATGAGGTGTTTAATTTCTCGATCATGATCTCCGCATTTGTTTCCTGGATCAGCTGTTAAACTATCCATAGACTATAGACAGTCTGATTCAAGAGCCTATGCCAAGAGCAGCCTTTGACCAGGCAGAAACATTCCATGGTTGCCTCTATGGGGCAATCTCAAGCTTACAGGAAAACGCAATTGATAGATACGATCCCTCCCACTGAAAGACATCCTTATTTCTACACTAGATTCTCTATAGCATCTTCAAAATTTCCTCACTGAAATGGCTGGAAGAAGCACAAGCTGGAATCAAGATTGCCGGGAGAAATATCAATAACCTCAGACATGCAGATGACACCACCCTTATGGCAGAAAGTGAAGAGGAACTCAAAAGCCTCTTGATGAAAGTGAAAGAGGAGAGTGAAAAAGTTGGCTTAAAGCTCAACATTTAGAAAACTAAGATCATGGCATCCGGTCCCATCACTTCATGGGAAATAGATAGGGAAACAGTGGAAACAGTGTCAGAATTTATTTTGGGGGGCTCCAAAATCACTGCAGATGGTGACTGCAGCCATGAAATTAAAAGACACTTACTCCTTGGAAGCAAAGTTATGTCCAACCTAGACAGCATATTCAAAAGCAGAGACATTACTTTGCCAACAAAGGTCCGTCTAGTCATGGCTATGGTTTTTCCAGTAGTCATGTATGGGTGTGAGAGTTGGACTGTGAAGAAGGCTGAGCGCCGAAGAATTGATGCTTTTGAACTGTGGTGTTAGAGAAGACTCTTGAGAGTCCCATGGAGTGCAAGGAGATCCAACCAGTCCATTCTAAAGATCAGTCCTGGGTGTTCTTTGGAAGGAATGATGCTAAAGCTGAAACTGCAGTACTTTGGCCACCTCATGCGAAGAGTTGACTCACTGGAAAAGACTCTGATGCAGGGAGGGATTGGGGGCAGGAGGAGAAGGGGACGACAGAGGATGAGATGGCTGGTTGGCATCACCGACTCGATGAATGTGAGTTTGATTGAACTCCGGGAGTTGGTGATGGACAGGGAGGCCTGGTGTGCTGCGATTCATGGGGTCGCAAAGAGTCGGATGTGACTGAGCAACTGAACCGCACCGAAGTCTAGATGGGAGTAACAAATTAAACTCATCAGTCATCTTATAAGGTTTATGTAAATCTTACTCATTTTTATTGTGTGTGTCTCCTGGCTAAATAGATACAGAGGAGGGAGGAGTCACAAGATTGGAGAATCCTAGGTTCCTGCATGACTGTGTGGAGGACAGTCCACTCTCCTGATTGTTATGGCCAAGCTGCATTAGATAGTGCCTGAAAGACACTTTTATACTATTAAGGTACTAAGTGGTTAGCCTATCTTGACTAATATATAAATAGCCTATCTTGACAAGTATATATCTGTGAGATGTATTTGTAGAAGTAGCTTTATTGGGCCATTTCAAAGTTGCATGCATGCTAAGTCCCTTCAGTCATATCTGGTTCTGTGCGACCTATGGACTCTAGCCTGCCAGGCTTCTCTGTCCATAGGATTCTCCAGGCAAGAATACTGGAATGGATTGCCATGCCCTTCTCCAGGGGATCTTCCTGACCCAGGGATCGAACCCGTGACTTTTAGGTCTCCTGCATTGGCAGGCAGGTTCTTTACCATTAGCGCCACCTGGGAAGCCCAATGTTGTCAAATTGCCTTGAAAGCTGCTGCAACAACTATATTCCTATCAACAGTATATGAGAGTCTGTTTTCTGAGAAAATATACTATCCAACTTTTGGAGTCATTCCAATCTAAGAGGAAAAAATAATCTCCCTGTTGTTGAGCTTGCATTTCCTGAATGAATATGAGGGTGAGAGCACCTTTACAGATATTTATAACTCATTTTAATTTCTTTTCCTGTGAGATGCCTATAATTTGTCCACATTTTAATTATTTTCTTTCTCATATTAATTTGTAATAAAGGTCTGTATCCTGGAGAAGTTAGCCTTTAGTTTTTCAAATGTGTTATACATTTCTATTTATTTATTTATTTACTTTTTTGCCCCACAGATGATTCTATTCTTTTTTAAATGTAGTGAAACAGGTCACTCTATGTTTTCTGTGTAGTGACTTTCTCCACGTAAAAATATATTAATATCTAGCTGTTTTGTTTTAGTGCATTCATAGTTTCATTTTTTAAATCTTCAAATCTTTCTTCCACATCAATTTATTTTGATATAAGGAGCAAGGTCAGAATCTCAATTTTTCTTCTCAATGGTAGTCTCATTGTCAGAAATACAATAATAATCCATCATTTCCCCCTGATAGGAAATGCAATGTTTATGTCATAAGTTCTCATATTTATTTTAGCTCAGTTCTGAACTCTATTATCTTCCATTGATCTGCCTATTGTGAAGCAGTACAATATTCTTTTAATTGCTTTAGTTTTATAACATTTAATAAATGGCTAGGGATAATTTCTCTTTGACCTCTTTTTCAGATTTTCCCCCGTCTACTAACTTTCATATAATTATTTGCCAAGATGATGTTTAGATCAATTTAGTGATATTACAAAAATTAATTCTTTCAGTATGTTTTCTGGAACCATGCCCAGTTTATAGATAATTTAGGACATAATTTATATCTTTATATAATTGATTCTTCTTACTTAAGAAAAATATGTCTTTTACATTGATTTCTAACTTCTCTTCTTATTCAGCTTAGATCCCAAGGTCTGAGACTGTAATCACTCTCTTGTATACTGTATTAATACAGCTGCTGTAACAAACAACCACAAACTTAGTGGCTAAAATGACTTAAATTTATTATTGACATTTCTGGAGACCAGAAGTCTGAAATGAGTCTCACTGGGCTAAAAGCAAGGTATCAGCAGGGTTGCATTCCGTCCTAGAGGCTCTAGTGAGAATCTGTTTCCTTGCCTTTCTTTAGTTTCTAGAGGCTGCCTGCATTCTTCGACTTGTGGCCCTTTCCTCTATCATCAAAGCTAGCAGCAATGCATCTCTCTGACTCTTCCTCCAAAGTCATATCTCTTTTTGACTACAGCTAGGAAAGTTTCTCTGCTTCTTAGTACTCATATGATTAGTTTTAATCCCCCCCAGATAATCCAGAATAATCTTGCTGTCTTAAAGACCCGAGTTGGTCACATCTGCAAAGTTGATTTAGACATGTTAAGGAAATAGCCAAAGATTCCAGGCCATCTTTAAGGGGTCTAGATTTCTTCTTACCACAGATTTCTCAACTGCCATGTCCCTCCCTACCAAGACTGAACTCAACTAGAAAATCCTAACTCCACTGTTAGGAGAAGGGGGCAACAGAGGATAAGATGGTTGGATGGCATCACTGACTCAATGGACATGAATTTGAGCAATCTCCGGGAGATAATGAAGGACAGGGAAGCCTGGCTTGCTACAGTCCATGGGGTCACAAAGAGCTACTGAACAACAACAACAAAGCTGCCCAGATGTTTATTCTGCAATTTAAATTCCCAGCTTCTAACCTTGAATAGACCTTTTGGGCTGCCCCGTAATTCTGCAACATTGCTGGTCCATTCACTTCCCGCTTTTCCATTCTTTTCCTCTTTCCTCAAACCTCCAGGACCTCCTTCTTATCCCCACTCCTAACAGATGAAATCGTTTATTTTGCTGAGAGAGGAGAGGCAATCTGGAGTGAAATTCCACATGCTTTCCCATCATCTAATCTGCCTGCATCTGTACCCATATAACCCATGTCCACCTGCTACTAAACCCCAGGAGGAGCTCAAACTCTCTACCTGTGGCTTTGGATCCCACCACTGCAGTCCACTCTAGGAAATAACTCCAGTAATTTCCTAACCCTCAACCTTCAGTTCTTCCCTCTCTATGGTGAATCCCAGCAGCTGATGAATACATTATATTATCATTCATCTGCGCTATGGAAGCACCAGTCTCATAGAGGAAGACAGTCCTCCAAACATACACATAAATAAATTTCTATAGTCATTCCAGGGGCTTCCCAGGTGGCACAGTAGTAAAGAACCTGCCTGCCAGTGTAGGAGATGCAGGAGATGTGGGCTTTATCCCTGGGTCTGGAAGATCCCCTGGAGAAGGAATTGGCAACCCACTCCAGTATTCTTGCCTGGAAAATCCCCATGGACAGAGGAGCCTGGTGGGCTATAGTCCATGGGGTCACAAAGAGTTGGACATGACTGAGTGATTGAGCATGCACACACAGTCATTCTAAGGTAACAAAGAGCAAAAATGTGAGCTTGAATATGTTTCCATTTTCATTATACCCACTATCTCAGTAGGCTTTATATCATTTGTTTAGGTTCTAGACCGTGGTATCTGTATTTATTTTCCTGAGTAAATTCATACAGTGACTCTGACTCTGTTTAGAACCTCCACTTAGGTTTTTGCATGGAACAAAAGTGGCCATCCTCAGCCCGAAGCTGCCATCATAGCACTCAGCACCAGCCATGCATTTGATCTTGGTAAATATTCAATGTCTATAATCATCTCACCCAAACACTAGTTTTAGAACTCTTGGGTGATATCTGTTTTTTCCCACCCAGCCACACAATTCCTTCTCTCTTTCATAAGTAAGAGATGATTTGTAAATCATTAGCTCCCATTTTGATAGAAAGTGTCAAAATAACTCCTGAAGCCCAAACATCTTTGAACATCTTGATAGAACAAATCTTTCTCTGAATGTACTAGGACTCACATAGTTGCAGAAATAAGCAATGGAGACAGAGCTTCTAGCAGATAAGTTATATAAAATTCTCTGTTTGTTAAAGGTTATTTATTTAATGGACTCTTTAAAAAGCAAGAACAAAGAGAAACATCAAATTCACTGGATTTGAAAACAAAATTACAAAGAATATTTGTTCCTTGATATCTCATCTGATATGTCTCAAATCTGGGTTTCACATAAGTTTTTAGAGTCATCATTTCCTTCACTATAAACTGGGCTTGCCAACATTTCTATTAAAATTTTTTCTTAGGAACTGAAAGATCATCTGTTCTCGTAAAACAGAAACAGGGCTGTTGGACCCCACCTGGGCCATCTTGTGAATTAATAGGGAAGCAAGGGCAGGTTTCGACTCCAACCTAAAACCAAACAAAGACAAGATGAGGCAGAATGAGATTATCCTAGGAAGAAGCAGCAACCCGGCCTGATGGCAATTAGTACTCATTTTTCACCAACTGCCAAAGGGATTTTCTTCTTACTTGAGGTGAGTATCTCTGTGTTACATTAGCATGAGAAGATACAACAAGGCTAGGAATTTCCTCCTGGGAGGAACTGGCTATGGTTGTGGTGTCAAGTAGAGTATGATGAAAAAGCCATAGGAGCCAGGCATCAGTCAGTGAAATGTGCCTGTCCTACCAGTCCCTTGGCCTAACCTGCCTCTGCCTTCTCCTGAACTCTTTCATGACCTTCAACAGAGTCCAAGATACCAGTTTAAAGAATAAAAGTGGCCCCTCTTGCCACTTCTGTTTAACATAGTATTGGAAGTCCTAGCCACAGCCATCAGGCAAGGAAAAGAAATGCATCCAAATTAGATGGGAATTAGTAAAACTACCACTATTTGCAGAGGACATGATATTTTGTATAGAAAACCCTAAAGTCTCCACCAAAATAGTATTATAACTAATCAATGAATTCAGTAGCAGCAGGATGCAAGAATAACATACAGAAATTGGTTGCTTTTCTATACAGTAATAATGAACTATCAGAAAAAAGTAAAAAAAAAAAAATTCCATTTAAAATCACATCAAAAAGAATGAAATACTTGGGAATAAACTTAACCAAGGAGGTGAAAATCCTATACTCTGAAAACTATAAAAGACTGATGAAGAAAACTGAAAATAATACAAAGAAATAGAAAGATATCCCATGCTTTGGGACTGGAAGAATTAATATTATTAAAATGGCCATACTACCCAAAGCAGTCTACAGATTTAATGCAATCCCTATCAAAATACCCATGACACTTTCCACAGAACTAGAACAAATAATCCTAAAATTTGTATGGAACCACAAAAGACCTGGGATTGCCAAAGCAATCTTGAGAATAAAGAACAAAGTTGGAGATATCACCTTCCTAATCCTTAGACTACAGTAATCCAGTGTGTTACTGATACAAAATTAGACACATAGAGCCCAGAAATAAACTGACACACCTCTGGTCATTTAGTCTATGACAAAGAAGGCAAGAATATACAATGGAGAAAAGACAGTCTCTTGGATAAGTGGTGCTGGGAAAACTCAACAGCTGCATGTAAGAAAATGAGATTAGGACTTCCCTGGTGGTTCAGTGGTAAAGAATCTGCCTGCCAATGCAGACAGAGGACATGGGTTCCATCCCTAGTCTGGGAAGATTCTACATGCTGCAGGGCAACTAAGCCCACGCGCCACAACTATCGAGTCCGAGTTCTGGAGCCCGCAAACTGCAACTGAAGCCCACATGCTCTAGAGCCCATGCCCTGCAACAAGAGAAGCCACTGCAATGAGCAGCCCGTACGCCGCAACTAGAGAGTAGCCCCCAGTCACCACAACTAGAGAAAGCCCAAGGGCAGCAACAAAGACCCAGTGCAAGCAAAAATACATAAAACATAACAACTTTTAAAAAGAGCCAACGCAAAAAAAATGAGATTAGAATGCTTCCTCACGCCATATACAAACATAAACTCAAAATGTATTAAAGACCTAAATATAAGACTTGAAATCATAAAGCTCATAGGCAGAACACTCTTCTACATGTCGGAGCAATATTTTATTGGATCTATCTCCTAAGGCAGAAGAAATAAAAGCAAAAATAAACAAACCGGGTGTAATTAAACTTAATATTTTGTCCTTGAAAAATCAAAAAGATAACCTATGGGGACTTTCAGTGGTTAGGAATCCATGCTTCCAATGCAGGGGGCACAAGTTAGATCCCTGGTCAGGGAACTAAGATCCCACATGCCATGCAGTACAGAAGAAGAAGGAAAAAAAGACAACTTATGGAATGGGAGAAGATTTTTGCAATGTGACCAATAAGGGGTTGTATGTATCCAACATACAAAAACAGCTCATACAACTCAGCATTAAAGAAAACAAATAACCCAACTGAAAAACAGGCAGACGACCTGAATAGACATTTTTCCAAAAAGGGAAATGCAGATGGTCAAGAGGTCAGAATCACTAGCCATCAGAGAAATGCAAATCAAAATCACAATGAGATATCACCTCACATCTGCTAAATGGATATCATCACAAAGTCTACAAACAACAAATGTTGGCGAGGATGTGGAGAAAAGGGAATCCTTCAAAACTGTTTGTGTGAATGTAAACCAGTGCAGCCACTGTGGAAAATAATATGGAGGGTCCTCAGAAAACTAAAAGTAGAACTACCATATTATCCAGCAATTCCATTTGCGTATATATCTAGAAAAAAACACACATTCAAATTGTTTTGTTGCTAACTCATGTCCAACTCTTTGTGAACCCATGGACTGTAGCCTACCAAGCTCCTCAGTCCATGGGATTTCCCAGGCAAGAATACTGGAGTGGGTTGCCACTTCCTCCTCCAAGGGATCTTCCTGACCCAGGAATCAAACAAGCGTCTCCTACATTGGCAGGCAGATTCCTTACCACTGAACCAAGGTACATGTACCCCAGTGTTTCATGACAGAATTATTTACAATTGCCAAGGTATGGAAGCAACTGAAGTATTCACAACATATGAGTGGATAAAGAAGATGTGGTGTGTGTATATATATATATAAATATATGTGTGTGTATATATTTATATTTATATACACACACACAAAATAGAATATTACTCAGGCATAAAAAGAAAGAAATCCTGCCATTTGAAGCAATGTGGATGGACTTAGAGAATATTATGCTTAGTGAAATCAGTCAGACAAAGAAAGACAAATACTGAATGATATCACTCATATATGGAATGCAAAAAATAAACGAATGTATATAGCACAACAGAAATAGACTCATGGATGTAGAAAACAAACCAGTGATTACAAGTTTGGAATGGGAAGAGAGATGGGCAAGATTGGGATATGGGATTAAGAGGTACGACGTACTATGTATAAAACAGATAAGCATCTAGGATATATTGTACAGCACAAGGAACCATAACCATTATCTTATAATAACTTTGACTGGAGTATAGTCTGTAAAAATACTGAATCACTATGCTGTATACTTGAAACTAATATAACATTGTAGACCAACTATACTTCAATTTTTTAAGAAAAAGAATAAAAGTGGCCCTGAGAGTCATCATCCAATGAAAAATTCTGGGTGGTCAGTGTTTTTGTGCTGCTCTCTTTAGTCAACGAAACTGAACCTCCTACTAGAGAGGTGAATTACACAAGATCACCTGTGGAGGGGAAGTGATCAGACAAGTTCTCATATTCTAGTCTTCAGAGTCCTACTCTAGAACTGTTACCATTAGCCACAAATAAGCCCAGAAAATAGCCCCACCAGCTCTGTTGTTGGCGAAATGTAAGCACATGTGTTCATGTGTACATTCAGGTTGCCCAGTCTCTACACTTGGGCCCTTGGGACCTGACAATGCTTGCTGTGGGGAACTGTCCAGTGTATTATAGGATGTTCAGCATTCCTGGCTTCTAACCCCTCTAGGCTGTGAAAACTCAAAGTGGAACCAGACATTGCTAAATTCCACCTGGGGGTGGGAGAACCATCCTTGGTTGAGAACTACGTATCTATGTGTATGTGCATATGCATGATATGAATTATTTTATGAATAACTACTCACGAAGCATTCCCTCAACCCCTCAATAAAAGAAAACAAAGGAGAAGTTCTGCAGATACTGAAATCTGGCAGGCAATCTAGCTTTTATATGTAAGTTTTAGGCACAGCTTCCAATGTTCTTTTCATGTCAGGTTTACCCTATTTGTGTAGCATCACAACTTTTCACTCCACCTCAAATTACCTTTCTGTATATGCTAACACATTAAAAAGTGCCTTTATAGAAAATAGAAAACATTCAGAAATGTGGCTTTACAGATCAAAGGATTTCAAATATATGTTTCCCAGTTTTAGTAGAATCAGGATCTGTGTTTGTAAAAACATCAGACAACTAGGCCTGCACTGGCTTCAGTGCAGATGAACCCTAACAGAGAATGCTAGGTGGATAAAAATAAGTTAACATTGGTATAATAACTGATTCTGGGTTTGCATAAGGTCAAAAGACCTTGTGTTTAACTGGTTGCTAAACCATTCAACTGGTTATTTTGAAATCATATTGAGATAGACATGGTTTTTCTTCTCATCTTTTAAGGGACTTTTTTGAAAGTTCTTTTTAACTGGTTTTGCTGAAGCCATGTAGACTGTTGAGGTGCACGTGGCTTTCCCCTTTAATGCCCCGTCAATCTTCCTTTTAATAAACATATTAGTTGACATGTAAACTGTCCTATTGAACACATCTGTCAAACTGGATGCCCATGCCAGCCAATGACCCAGAAGCTGTAGCTTCCTTCCTGAGGCAGTGGTACGGCTGAGATGAATCTGCAGCTTGTAACTCTGGCAGAGCATTTGTGACTGGCAACATCCCCCACGGAATGGCAAAATGGGGCCTTACCTTTGGGAATGGTGATCTGACAGCTCAGGTCACAGTCCTGCTGCAGCTGATAAAAAGCCACTTCCTGTAGGCGGGCTCGCTCCAACTCTGAGAGGCTCTGGATGGGCACTGACCTCAGCCGCACACTGCGACCTGACATACTGTTCCAGGTGAAATCACCCTGCAGACCAAGGGGGAAAACATCAAGGGTCACACAGTGATCTGCGACTCACAGACCTCAGCCTCTCCCTCAATTGGTCACAATGTCAAGCAAACTTCATTTTTGTGTTCCAAAATCAGCTCTCAGTCCCTAAAATCCAACCCACTCTTAGTTAACTGTGGATTTTCTCAGTCAATTGCAAACATCCCAGTCTGGAGAATCTTCTAGGTCACCCGATCTCATAAAATGACACGAAGAAAACCATGTGGAAAGATACTTCAAGATACTTCTTCCTCTCTTTTATGGGAACACATGGAAACTTTTTCATTTTTATTTCTCAGTAACAGAAAAAACTACTGCTAATTGCCATCATGCAAAGGCTAACAGAGTTTTGCCAAGAGAATGCACTGGTAATATCAAACAGTCTCATCCAACAACACAAGAGAACTGTACACATGGACATCACCATATGGTCAATACCAACATCAGATGGATTATATTATTTGCAGCCAGAGATGGAACGGCTGTATATAGTCAGCAAAAATAAGACTGGGAGCTGACTGTGGCTCAGATCATGAACTCCTTATTACAAAATTCAGACTGAAATTGAAGTAGGGAAAACCACTAGACCATTCAGGTATGACCTAAATCAAATCCCTTATGATTATACAGTAGAAGTGACAAATAGATTCAAGGGATTAGATCTGATATACTGAGTGCCTGATGAACTATGGACGGAAGTTCATGACATTGTGCAGGAGACAGGGATCAAGACCATCCCCAAGAAAAAGAAATGCAAAATGGTTGTCTGAGAAGGGCTTATAAATAGCTGAGAAAAGAGAAGCGAAAGGAAAGGAGAAAAGAAAAGATATACCCATTTGAATGTAGAGTTCCAAAGAATAGCAAGGAGAGATAAGAAAGCCTTCTTCAGTGATCAATGCAAAGAAATAGAGGAAAACGACAGAATGGGAAAGACTAGAGATCTCTTCAGAAAAATCAGAGATACCAAGGGAACATTTCATGCAAAGATGGACACAATAAAGGACAGAAAAGGTATGGACCTAACAGAAGAAGAGATTAAGAAGAGGTGGCAAGAATACACAGAACAACTATACAAAAAAGATCTTCTCAACCCAGATAATCACGATGGTGTGATCACTCACCTAGACCCAGACATCCTGGAATGCAAAGTCAAGAGATGGGAATACCAAACCACCTGATCTGCCTCCTTAGAAATCTGTACACAGGTCAAGAAGCAACAGTTAGAACTGGACATGGAACAATGGACTGGTTCAAAATCGGGAAAGGAGTACATCAAGGCTGTCACCTTGCTTATTTAACTTATATACAGAGTACATCATGCGAAATGCCAGGCTGGATGAAGCACAAGGTGGAATCAAGATTGCCGGGAGAAATACCAATAACCTCAGAGATGCAGATGACACCACCCTTATGGAAGAAAGTGAAGAACTAAAGAGCCTCAGGAAAGTGAAAAAGGAGAGTGAAAATGTTGGCTTAAAACTCAACATTCAAAAAACTAAGATCATAGCATCTGGTCCTATCATTTCATGGCAAATAGATGGGAAAACGATGGAAACAGTGACAGACTTTATTTGGGGGGGGGGCTTCAAAATCACTGCAGATGGTGACTGCAGCCATGAAATTAAAAGATACTTACTTTTGGGAAAAAAAGCCATGACCAATCTAGACAGAATATTCAAAAGCAGAAACATTACTTCCCTGACAAAGGTCTGTCTAGTCAGAGCTACGGTTTTTCCAGTAGCCATGTATGGATGTGTGAGTTGTACTGTAAAGAAAGCTGAGCGCTGAAGAATTGATGATTTTGTATTATAGTGTTGAAGTATTATAGTGTTGAAGAAGACTCTTGAGAGTCCCTTGGACTGCAAAAAGATCCAATCCAACCAGTCCATCCTAAAGGAAACCAATCCTGAATGTTCATTGGAAGAACTGATGCTGTCACTGAAATTCCAATACTTCAGCCACCTGATGCAAAAAAATTTGACATTGGAAAAAACCCTGATGCTAGGAAAGACTAAAGGTTGGAGAAGAAAGAAAACAATAAAAAATTAAATGGTTAAATACTACCATGGATTCAAAGTGCGTAAGTATGAACAAGCTCCGAAAACGGGTGACAGGAAAACCCGAAAGGTGTAGTCCACGAGGTTATAAAATAATTGATCACAAGTGAGAAAATCAACTGAGCAGACTAAAGCATAACACATTAAACAAACACACAGAAAAGTGTTAGATACAACAAGCCCAAAAAATACACCCTGCCTTAATATTTTCTTTTCGTAAGGTCTGTTTTTGGATACAACCATATTGGTTTTGTCCATCTGACAAAACCTCCAAAAATTGGGAGCTGCGCAACCTGAATTCCTAACCGAACCCGGCCGCATGCTAAGCGCAACCCAAAAGACCCACCTTGGGAACGAGCACTCCTAAAACAGTTAGGGTGAGCAGTGTCAAGGGTAAGTCTGGGTCAAGAGTTTGTGGCAGATCTTTTCACTTAAGTGCGTGAAGGTTCATTAATCGAAATATTACGTTTAAAAGAAATCTACGATGAATTAAAGTAGTAAATTCAATCATATTGCATGCGGTGCATGCTGGTTATGCAAACGAACGCTGAGTCTCCGCCTCCGAGATTCACGCCTTTCCCCGCCCCAGCTTCCGGTCCCTTGTTCCCAGGCCCCTGACTCCATGTTTTCTCCTCGACACTCTGAGTCTGATTTCTTCTCAATAAGTATTTTGTTGACGGCTTAAGATAATGATCGGAGAAGGAAATGGCACCCCACTCCAGTACTCTTACCTGGAAAATCCCATGGACAGAGGAGCCTGGTAGGCTGCAGTCCATGGGGTCGCTAAGAGTCGGACATGACTGAGCGACTTCAATTTCACTTTTCACTTACATGGACTGGAGAAGGAAATGGCAACCCGCTCCAGTACTCTTACCTGGAAAATCCCAGGGACAGTGGAGCCTGATGAGCTGCCGTCATGGGGTCGCACAGAGTCGGACACGACTGAAGTGACTTAGCAGTAGCAGTAAGATAATGATATATGGGTACTGGATATGACACAGAGAAGGTTCACTATAAAGTCAAATGAAATAGAGTGCTGAACCTCCTCAGTCGTGCCCAGACTATTTGCGACCCCATGGACTATAGCCCTCCAGGCTCCTCTGTCCATGGAATTCTCCAGGCAAGAATACTGCAGTGGGTAGCCATTCCCTTCTCCAGGAGAAGCTGCCCCAGGATCGAATCTGGGTCTCCCGCTTTGTAAGCAGACTCTTTACTGTATAAGCCATCAGGATGACTCTAATCACTATTCAAAAAAAAAAAAATTACTGCCAAAATAGGAGAACTGAATCATCCGAAAAGACCCCGATGCTGGGAAAGATGGAAGGCTTGAGAAGAAGGGGACAACAGAGAATGAGATGGTTGGATGGCATCACCGCCTTGATGTACATGAGTTTGAGCTAGTTCCAGTTATGAAAAGGAAGGACTGATGCTGAAGCGGAAACTCCAATACTTTGGCTACTTGATGTGAAGAACTGACTCATTGGAAAAGACCCTGATGCTGGGAAAGATTGAAGGCAGGAGGAGAAGGGGACGACAGAGGATGAGATGGTTGTATAGCATCACTGACACAATGGACGTGAGTTTGAACAAGCTCCAGTTGGTGATGGACAGGAAAGTCTGGTGTGCATGGGGTCACAAAGAGTCAGACACAACTGAGTTACTGAACTGAATTGCCATCATGCACACTAGACATAGGAATGTATGTTGATAGCCTCCCATGTACCAGTGATGGTGTCAAGGGATTTTTAGTTACTCCTTCAAACAACCTTAAGAGGCAGTTAGCATTTCTGACCTTATCCTATATAGTATTTAATAACAACTGTATAATAATACAATCTAGTATATTTATAATATATACCACAATATATTATTATATATAATATATACTTATGATACATTATCACAATGTTTACTTAGGATACATTATGTTGATATTATAGTAATATATAGTATGTATACATATAATACGGCTTCCCAGGTGGCTCACTGGGTAAACAATCTACCTGCAATGCAGAAGATGCCAGACATGTGGGTTAGATCAGTGGGTCAGGAAGATCTCCTGGAAGAGGGCACAGCAGCCCACTCCAGTATTCTGGCCTGGAGAATCCCCATGGACAGAGGAGCCTGGCGGTCCATGGGGTCACAAAGAGTCGGGCATGACTGAAGCGACTGAGCAAACACAGTACGCAAATACAGATTAACTGAGGCTTAAGAAGGTTAAGTAATTTCCCCAAAATTGTAAAACTTAAAAGACTTGAAATCAACCAGGACTTGAGCTAAAAAGACTTAGGCTTTTAAATTCTATGCTAAATTATAACCACTGAGTTTCTATTTTATAGCAGTCTAATGAGTTATTTTCATCATAGTAAGTATAGAGATATGATCAATAAAAAGTACATATTCGTATAGACATCTGATGTGAAAATACTCCACATCAAAGAATCAAAGCAGAGATTCCCAGAATCCTGGGTTTGTTTGTGTGCACACATATACACCACTGATTCCACTGAGAGTGAATATCTCTACTCTTGATGCAGACAGTGAGAAAGTGATGACATAAGAAACAATACTTCGCAGTCCTCTGAAACCTAATGTCCCCTCACAGAGAAGGAATTCCTAGGAATCACAGATATCAGCCAAGGCACAACAGCTTTGATGAGGTAGCTACTGTTTCCTCAACAATCAAGAAAAGTTCTGGGAGAAGGAACAGTGTTGGGCCCCACAGACACTGCCAGGGATTTGCTGTGGATGTGGGAAACATTAAGGAATCCCCAAAGACTTCATCATCCTTATTAATTATTCACCTGAAAGAAGAGAGACAGAAAGACTGGCCCCAGAGACTATTAAGACACCTTTCTTCCATACTGGTAGCAAATTCCTGCCTAGATGATTCATTCCAAAGAGTAAATGAAGTATGTTAATGCTTGGATTTTTTCCCCCTCTTTATCTGGGATTTCACTAATTTATTTATTCATTGTTTTAGCAAATGGAGATATCATACTCTGGTGTGCATGCTCAGTTGCTCAGTTGTGTCCGACTCTTTGTGACCCCATGGACTACAGCCCGCCAGGCTCCTCTGTCCATGAGATTTTCCAGGCAAGAATCCTGGAGTGGGTTGCCATTTCCTCCTCCAGGAGATCTTCTCTACCCAGGGATCAAACCCGTGTCTCTTCCTTGGCTAGTGGATTCTTTACCACTGCACCACTTTGGCAGGAGTAGAAAATAAACCACGGTAAGTAAAGAATATAGTGTATTGAATAATAACAGCTAAGGATGGGCGAAAAAGCAGGGAAGGGGCCAGCAGTGTTAGCAGAGGACAGAGATTTACAGTGTTAGATTGGGGGAGGGGGGCAGGGCGCTGGGAAAGACCTCACAGGGAAGGCTATGTTTCACTAAACATGCACACACGAGTGCATCCCAGATGGGAAGTTCCAGATGAGCTGGTGATTTCTTGATATCTTTTGTTTTTGGTTTTTTTTTGCTTTACCACAAGGCGTGTGGGATCTTAGTTCCCTGACCAGGGATTGAACTCAGGTCCCCTGCATTGGAACTGTGGAGTCCTTACCACTGGGATGCCAGGGAAGTCCCTGGTGATTTTTAAATATGAAGTTTAGGTATCAAATGGAGCCTACTGCTGCTTGAAGTGTCAAAATGGAATTACATACCTATTCTTTAAAAGCATTTAAAAAATATGCCCTCCAATGGCTCTGTTATCTGTAGCAGGGGTTGGCTATCTTTTTCTGTAAAACGACAGAAAGTAAATATTTCAGGCTTTGTGGGCCATGTGGTCTCTGTCAAAACTACTCAGATCTGCCTTTGTGGCATGAAAGCAGTCATAGTTTATAAGTGAATGAGTACAGCTGTGTGCCAATCAAACTCCATTTACAAAAGAAGGTGTAGGACAGTGGGCTACAATTTGCCAACCTATGTATAATAGTTTATGGCTTAAGTAAAATAAACCATTTCCTACAAGATACATTTTATTTTTTTTATTTACTATGTCCTCCAGGGCTTCCCTGGTGGCTCAGTAGTAAAGAATCTGCATATAAAGCAGGAAACATAGGTTCAATCCCTGGGTTGGGAAGATCTCCTGAAGAAGGAACCGGCAACCCACTCTAGGATTCTTGACTGGAAAATTTCACGGACAGAGTAACCTAGCAGGCTATAGTTCATGAGGTTCATGGGGTCGCAAAGAGTCAGACACGACTGAGCGAGTAAACAACAAATGTCCTGCTGCATAATTAATTTGAACAAAATGTAATGAACACCTATTACATGCTAAAAATAGTACTAGGCTTGAGATTATCAAAATGACAACAGTCCTTGTCCTTAAGGAGTTGAATTTTGGTACAAAGAACACACTTAATCCATGAAATACAGAGATTGTGATATTAGAAGTAAGAGCCAAATGCAATGGGATGCCTAGAATAAAAGGCTGTGATATAAATCTGGGGATAAAGGAAGGCTTTATAAGAAGTCAGTGTTTCACTGGAGGCTTGAAGTTGAATAAGAGGAGTACGGGTTTGCTCAGTAGAAATGCAACATTGGAAAAACAATTCAGTGGGTGCCAAGGCAAATGAATTTGAGAGAACAGGCTTGTTTGGGGGAAATTACAAGGCTAGAAGAAAGGAAACAGCAGTAGGTAAAGCCACGTAGAAATCAGGGCCAGATCCTGGAGGGCTATCTCTGTAGGATTTTACTCAGCCAGTGATGGCTAGTCATTAAGGAACCTTGGTTAAGAGAGGAACATGATCAGACTTGCATAAGGGAAAGATGACTGGAAACACTGTTGTAAAGGATTGAGGGAGAAAGTAAGCCAAAGATCCAGAGATCAGAAGAGACACTGGACTAGGTAGGATGCTGATTGAAATTGGAGTAGATGGGAAGATACTTAGAACCACAAAAATGCTTGGGGGAAAACTGTATCTAGTTGGGGGCTGGGAAGGGGTAATCTAGGATGACTTAAACATTTCTGGTTTGAACAACTGGGACGATGATACACTAAATCACTAAGATGAGAATGAGCAGAAGGGAATTAGGTCTGGTGTGGGGGGGGGGGCATGTGGACAAGAAAGATGTTCAAATTTTGAAAGTGATATTTTATCTCTAAAAACAAATAAATAAAACACATTCCCAAATCTGGCAAAATAGAATCTGGCCAGTTTACATCTTTCTTGAGCCTTCGTCTTCTCTCAACTACAATAGTTCCTTCACAATCAAGTAATACATAGTTTTGGAAACTGCTCACAAATGACCACCCTTAGCATAATAAAAAATGAAGTGTGGTGTTTTAAATTCCTCTGAGTCCATTATACATCATAGCCCATGACTCTTAACTTTGTAGAATTTGTAACTTCTTTGGAAAATTTGGAATTATTAGCCAAAAGGGAGAAAAGGCTTCATCTATTTGTAAAGACTTGAATGTATGGAGTTGCTGTCTCCTGCGACTTTAGTTCTTGCAGCAGCTGATGGTTCCAGAGAAGGCTACAGACAAACCCAGAAAAAGAAAAGAATTGGGCGCTTTCTTGAAAGCACGGCAGCTGTATTGATCAGGCTTTGGAAAAGTCATTTCTCAAAGGAGACGAAACTGTCCCCAGAGTCAATTGGTTCTTAACCCCATCCTTAGGACATGGCTGAAAAAACAATGTTCCTAGGAGAGAAAGTTATCAAATAATAAATGAAGAGGGACTTCAAAGACACCTCAAAAGCTGTATATTAGCAAATGTGTGGCATCTTAAAAATATCATTCAGTTACATTTTTGATTATGGGTAATGGACCAAGTTGTTTCATAATCACAAACATAATGTACCAGAAACTTGAATAATTGAAGCCTAAAGAGTTCACTCACACCTGGAAAAGTCTGTATGGGCTACTTCAGTTCATCACCCTTCATCCTCTCCACCATCTCATTGTCTTTTGCTGCTACCTGCCAATCAGCAGTCATAATACATTAAATAATCTCCATCTTCCCCTAGGTCCCAATTTTCTCAGTGTTCCCAGTTTATATTTCCACCATTGTGAATTTTTAATGACTTCGTTTCAAATTAAGTGCATGTAATTTCAACATTTTTTTTTTAAGTTGGAAACATGAGGTTCATTCTGGGGAAATTATAAAATGAACACAACTCACAGGCTAAACCCTGTGATACTATGAACTACTTTCATAGTATCTTGGGATAAAGTCAGGAGATGTGTGACTGTCTAAATGACTTAGAACAGTATTCTTCATTTTTATTTTTATCCTTAATGCAGTAGAGACATTTTGAGAATAAACGTCTAATTTCAGAGCCAAGAACACATAAAGTCAAGGAAATGTCACAGTACAATGGCTGGGAAAGCTGCAAACATGTCTTAGAGTTATAGTTGGATTGCTTTTTAAGGTGTGATAAATTAGTGATCCCGGGGTCGGGAAGATCCCCTGGGCAAGGAAATGGCAACCCACTTCAATATTCTTGCCTGGAGAATCCCATGGACAGAGGAGCCTGGTGGGCTATGGTCCATGGTGTCGCAGAGTCAGACTCGAGTGAGCGACTAAATAACAACTGTATAGAGCACAGTAGTACAATATCTTCAAGTCCAGAGGCAAACATAAAAGCTTGCTATTTTTTGTGTTTGCTTTTTATGTATTATTTGTGTGAAAAGTCTTATAAACTTATTACAGTACAGTACTATATAGCCGATTGTGTTAGTTGGGCACCTAGGCTAACTTTGTTGGACTTAACGAATAAATTGGACTTATGATCTCAATCTTGGAACAGAGCTCTTTCGTATGTAGGGGACTTAGGATACTTGGATGAATGCATCCACCTTCCTTGTCTCAATCTACATCATCTTTTAAAATTAAAGAGCTTTTTCTCAAAACATTCATCCACGGTTTATGCAAGTTATCCTAAAGTTTTAATCAGAGTATTCTCAATGAAGCATTTACCCTGAAATCTAAAATCAGCTTTTTTTTCCTGCCTCCTCATTTCTTCATTCAGGTTGCTACAGCTTAGGACAGAGTCCCCGGATGCAGCGCCCATGGAACCACACAGACCAGTGTGTGTGGGGGGAGGGCAGTCCATGAGCTTTCCACATCTCCTGGTTGCCTCTTCCTAGAGTTCCCAGGGTCACAGTGTTTACATGTGTAAAATATATTTGCCTTTATATTATGAAAACTGTCAAATATGAGCAAAGACAGAGACTAGACTAATGACCACACATAAGTTTTGCGGCAGGTATCTGCTCTGCAGTTGAGCGCATATGGTTTTCTGATTGGCCCACACAATCAGGATTGAGAACCACTGTGCTCAAATGTTGACCAGATTCGGGTTGGGTTCTAGTAAGTCTGCTCTTCCTAGAAAATTCAAGACATTAACTACCACCAAAGAAAGATGCAAATTTACCACAAGATGTGATTTTCTGAACTAACATGAGCTTTAAGGCACCCAGCAGTAAGCGTGTTCTGCTTTCTTTTATTGAACAAATGCAGTGATGCCATAAGCTCATTCATTCCTCATTCATTCAACAACCACAACAACAAATGACTTGAACCTGACACTCAGAGATGAAAACCTATACTCTTAGCCACTACAACATCCTGGCTGGTGGATACAAAGCTTGAGAGATGCTCTTCAGCCTGCAGTCAAGTTCTGTGGAGGCAGAGAGAAGTATAGTGCGGAGTTACTAGACACAAAGTGTGGCAGCCAGAATAATAGCCCCTGCCCCCAAAGATGGCCACCTCTTAATTCTTGTGACTGTGTTACCTTACCTGGCAAAAGGGGCTGTGTAGATGTGATTAAGTTAAGGCATCCTGAGATAGTGAGGTTATTATGGATTATCCAGACAAATGCAACGTCATCAAAGAGTCCTTACCAGAGGGAGGCAGAGGTGGCTGTGTGTGTGTGTGTGAGAGAGAGAGATTGATTTGAAGATACTAGGCTCACAGCTTTAAAGATGAAGGAAAGAGCCATAAGCCAAGAAATGCAGGCAGCTACTAAAAGCTGGAAAAGGCAAGGTACAGATTCTCCCCCAGGGCCCCCAAAAGGAATGCAGCCTTTGATCTCAGTGGAGTGAACTGCTGCTGCTGCTGCTGCTAAGTCGCTTCAGTCGTGTCCAACCCTGTGGGACCCCATAGATGGCAGCCCACCAGGCTCCCCCATCCCTGGGATTCTCCAGGCAAGAACACTGGAGTGGGTTGCCATTTCCTTCTCCAATGCATGAAAGTGAAAAGTGAAAGCGAAGCCACTCAGTCGTGTCCAACTCTTAGTGACCCCATGGACTGCAGCCTACCAGGCTCCTCCATCCATGGGATTTTCCAGACAAGAGTGCTGGAGTGGGGTGCCATTGCCTTCTCTGCAGTGGAGTGAGACTGACATCCAAAACTGTATGACATTAAATTTCTGATGCTTTCAATTTATGATAATCTGTCACATCAGCAATAAATAGGAAACTAACAGAGAAGGAATAGGAGGGAGCATTAGAAGAGAATGTTGGTGAGGTCAAGGGGACTGAGTTCAGATGAGGATAAGCTCCCAAACACTGTAGAAGGTAGATCTCGACCTGTCAGATTTTTATCTCCTGGTGCTAAAGTGCTGCTTCACACTATAGGTATCCCGCCAATGATTTAAGCTGGAAGGTTTCCAAGACTGGAATCCTGAAAGCACTTTCCCCACTAACTAGAATTTTAGAAAGTTACACATAGTAAATATTTCAGGCTTGTGGTTCATATAGTCTTTGTCACAACTACTCAGATCTGCCAATGCAGCACAAAGGCGGCCGTAAACCACATGTAAACAAAAGTTCCAATAAAATTTTAGTCATCAGTTCAGTCACTCAGTCATGTCCGACTCTAGCATGCCAGGCCTCCCTTTCCATCAGCAACTCCTGGATTTTACCCAAACTCATGTCCATTGAGTTGGTGACGCCATCCAACCATCTCATCCTCTGTCGTCCCCTTCTCCTCCTGCCCTCAATCTCTCCCAGCATCAGGGTCTTTTCAAATGAGTCAGTTCTTTGCATCAGGTGGCCAAAATTGAGCCACCAAATATCAGGTGGCTGAGTTTCAGCTTCAACATCAGTCCTTCCAATGAACTCCCAGAACTGATCTCCTTTTGGATGGACTGGTTGGATCTCCTTGCAGTCCAAGGGACTCTCAAGAGTCTTCTCCAACACCACGGTTCAAAAGCATCAATTCTTCAGTGCTCAGCTTTCTTTACAGTCCAACTCTCACATCCATACGTGACTACTGGAAAAGCCATAGCCTTGACTAAATGGACCTTTGTTGGCAAAGTAATGTCTCTGCTTTTTAATATGATGTCTAGGTTGGTCATAACTTTCCTTCCAAGGAGTGTCTTTTAGTCATAGACACTAAAATTCTGATGTCATATAATTTTCAAGTCACAAAATATTATTCTTCTGACTTTTTTCAACCATTTAAAAATGGAAAAACCTTTCTAGGCATGGAGGTCATACAAAAACAATTTGGCCCACTGACTGTAGTTTGCCAACCCCTGATATAAAGAGATTGGGGTCACTTAGGACCCTATACATATTTATTTGGCATCTACTCTCACGTGGCCAAGACCCAGTCCCTAGCACCCTGCATCATGAGCTATATATATCAGCTAGATTCATGAGAGCAAGAGCCTTGTCTGGTGTACTGACCTTGGTGTTCCCAGTACCCAAGATAGTGCCTGGCAATTAATTATCACTGAAGAAGAAATAATTCACAAATAATAAATATCTGTCAGTCTAAGAACTACATGGATAAGGTACATCATGAGTCCAATAGGAAATTGGAAACTCACCAACTCATGTAATACTGTGTCTATGAGGGAGAATATCTTCTGGATTTGAATAAATTGCTAAGAAACAGTCTTTTGAAACAAAGCCTGTAGATGAGCCCCCAAATGCCAGTATATGGGGGCAGAAAATAAGTGTAAGAATATGAGCCCTGAGGAATAATGAAACTATGACACTCACACTCACACATCAGATCTCTTATGAGCAGGAAGACACAAACACAAAGGTCAGTGTTGCCCTGCGACACTCACTACATGGGCCCCGGAGCAATAAACAAGCACCCCGAAGCACGCCAAAGCCCACCAGCACAGCCTAGAATGTTTCTGGCTGTTCCTCAATTCTGAAACACACACTCCAGGCCAGCATTTTTCTTTGGTGACTGTTTATCTCATAAGTGGATGACTCATTTTAAGGTTCTCCAGATCCAGTTTTTGAGAGGTTGTCACAGGATTTTTTTTCTTTTAGATTGAAAGTGGATGATTTCTAATTTGCTTTCATTTCATAAATGTGAGATTGAAAGTGACCCAATGTTTCTGGATAGACAAAAGACCTTGATATTATAAAAATATCCTTTCATTCTGGGATACCATGGGGCAGCACTAATAAAGGGTAACAAAAGGATATAGCACAGTGGTTCTTAGGGGTGATTTTGCCCCCTCAGGGGACATTTGGCAATTTCTGGAAACATTTTTGACTATCATGACTCTCAGGTGGGTTTCCTACTGGCAACTAGTGAGTAGACATCAGGGATTGCCTCAACATCCTACCATACACAGGATAGCCCCCTGTGCCCACAATGAACTACCTGGCTCCAGATGTTCACGATACAGAGATGGAAAAAACCTGGCCTAGCATGAGTTAGGTCTGCTCTTAGGTCCAAATCACACACAATCTCCTTAAAATGATGGTGTCAGAAGATATTAACACTCAAGTATCCGTTTTGTTTATCATCAAAGGTATGCACCCTTATATAATCCCTTATGCATGCTATCCATGATTATGTATATTATACATGTAGTTTTCTGTATGTTATATAAATAAATAAACAGAATCCTAGAAGTTATGTAGAATTAGCATTAAGAAGGACAAACACCACAAGCCAATTTAAAAGAGACAAACAAAAAAGCCTCAAATCTTCATTAACTGGAGAACAAATCACCGAAAGCATTAACTAAAGAGATTTCCTTCCCGCCAGAAGTATATGTCTCCACATTGAGAAAAAAGAAGCAAAAGGCAAACTGAAAAACCAACCATCTAATATCTGTGATTTATTCAGAAAGGTCATTCTTCTGAGCTAAATCTCATCTTTACAAACAGACTTGATTTTCCCATGAAATAAAATTGACTGAAATGATTTTGGTTTTGGTCTATACCACATTGTTTTCTTATGTCCTTGAGACTCGTCTCTAATTGCAGCATCTCTTTAACCTCATCCAACTGTAAACTTCCCAAAGCCCAGTGAGCCAATAAGAAGTGATGCAAGGCTCCTCAAAATACGGCCAGTAGACCTGGGGCAGTGGAATTACCTGGGCAGATGATTCTTGTCAACATGTAGGTTTTTGGGCTCTAAGGCAGATTCAGGGAATTAGGGTCACAAGGAACAGGGCCCAAATACCTTCGCCATAAACCAGAATCCTCAGGAGATTCTCATCTTTGCACAATAAAGATTGGGACCCACTGGGATGGCAGTAAAGACTTGGATTCATATGGTTATGAGCTCTTTGGCATGATTCAGAACATCTCTAAGCCTCAGTTTTCTCATAAATAAGATGGAGCAAAGAATAAGACTTACTCCCAGGTTTGTAGTGATGGTATGAGACAATGCAAGTGAATTGTTTGCTGAGTGCGTATGAGTTCCCAGCAAGCCCTAAATACATGGTAATTAAAGTTATAATTGGACTTCACTGGTGGCTCAGATGGTAAAGAATCTGCCTGCCATGCAGGAGACCGGAGTTCGGTTGCTGGGTTAGGAAGGTCCCCTAGAGAAGGGAATGGCAACCCACTTGACTATCCTTGCCTGAAAAATTCCATGGACAGAGGAGCCTGAAGGGGTACAGTCCATGGGGTCACAAAGAGTCAGACTGGACCGAGTGACTAAGCATGTTTACACACACACAAATTTATAATTAATTTTAACCATCATTCCTCTAAATTGGCCTCCCTTTCAAAAACTTAGCAGTTTTAGTGATACCAATAACTCTTAAGAAATGTGTGTTGAATTCATGAATAAACGGTTCCACTATGAGTAAGATGGAGGAGGGCATGGCAACCAACTCCATATTCTTGCCTGAAGAATCCCATGGACAGAGGAGCCTGGTGGGCTACAGGCCATAGTGTTGCATAGCGCTGGACACGACTGAAGCGACTTAGCATGCTCGCATGCACAGCTGGACTGTGATTCCACATAGGTGAGAAGCAGAAGGAAAGACCAGATCAGTAAGTTAAGGGTGGGAAAACCGGCATGCCATTTAAATAAACCATGCCAGGGGCTGAATTTCTTTTGTCTTCTCCTGTGGCCACCTGTCATTTACTAATAATTAATACTTGCTGAAGTATGGCATAAGTTTAAATACCAGGCTCACAACCCACATTTCTGAAAAGGGCTGCCTAGTTCTTTATAACTCCAAAATAAACACATCTCCAATGACAAGGAAATCCCTTCCTCATGAGTTTCTGGGCAAAGTTGAGGGTATTTGCATAGCTGTTACACTCCTGTTTGGACTCTTCAAAGAGGTTATTCCTTTATGAACTCAACAAATAACTTTTGCTAATTCTTCTTCTCTTGATTCTTCAAGCACTCCTTCTCAACAGATCTTTAGGAATATTTAATACTTCTATATCTCGCTTAATTTTTTGTATTATTTATATATTCTGCTTTTTTTTCAAAAGCAGAAACTTTAGAAAATTCTGAACATTTGGTTGGTATAACAGTGCATTTTTACTTTTTGCCTTAGTATATTAGCTATTGATTGCTAGTACAAGAGGTGCCAAAATATGTTAGAGTAACATGATGGAAAAGTGGACTTCACTCATTCAACAAATATTAACGAGCACCTTTGATAAGCCAGGCACCATTCTAGATACTGTGGATTCATTGGGGAACAAAACAAAGAGCTCTCCTCTCAAGGAGTGTCCAGGCCAGTGGAGGAAACTGATGAGAAATAAACATAATCAATGAGTCGATTACATAGCAAGTAATAAAGTGATAAGCTCCAAAGAAAAAGAGAAGGTAGAGGAAAGTGAGGGGCATCAGGAGTGTTGGGAAGGTTTCCAGGGCAACCTTACTGAGAAGCTGATATTTGAACTAACTCTTATGGAGGTGAGGTAATGAGCCAGGCAGATTTCAGGAGATGAGCATCCCAGACAAGTATGAGTTGACACAGGGGCAGCTTGGGGCTGTGGCTAAAAGCAAAGGTTGGCAAGCTTGGCTGCCTGGGCTTGAGTCCCAGTTCTGCCACTTTCCAGCCATGTGGCTTTTCACAAGCTTATTTTCTCTCCCCATGCTTTGTTTTCCTAATCCATGAAATGGGGATGATGACAAGCCAGGGCCTGGAAAATCACTGACTGTGAACCAAATCCCATCTACTGATTGTTTTTGCAAATAAAGTTTTATTGGCACATAGCCACAGTCATTCCTTTCGGAACTGTCTACAACTGCTTTCACACTACAATGGCGGAGTTGAGTGGTTCTAACAGAGACTGGCCTGTAAAGGTGGAAATATTTACTATATGACTCTTTATAGAGAAAGTTTGCTGGCCCCTGGACTACACTAAAAGTAAAGGCACACCTATGATTAGGGTTTCTCTTTGGGATCATCATTCTCCTCTCCTAAGATTTTGTTTCTCTGGGCAACATCCCAAAGAACCTATAAATATATCACATGACACAGTAAGACTTGGGGACATTGTAAAGTATGTAAAAGCTGGAGTGAAATAAAAGTGGTTCTCTGCAAATGGCCTATTTGTCTGGATTACTGATAAACCAAAATTGAAATGAACACTGAGAAACCCAGTGCTGTGCTACCACCACTCAAAAACAACAAACAAACAAACAACTCCCAAACTTCTCTCGTCACATCTTGTTTCACTCATACATCTTGTTTCAGTGGAAAGAACCTTTGGCAGGGAAGAGACACAACCACATATTCGAAGTTCCCAAAGGCGAAAACATCAGAACAAAAGGCCAGTTTCATCTCTGTGTATCCTGAGTTGAATTGTGGACTTGTCTACCAGCCACCGATTTAATTCTGAGTTTTAAGATTCACTTGAATCTTGGATGGGGAAGAGATAAAAGAGCCCGCACAGATCCCAAGAGTGTGGAAAAATGGAGACCCTTGCAAGAATTAGAAACTTCTCAATGACAGCTCCAGCAGCTGATGGTTTTGCTTGTCTTTCTATACTTAAATTTAGTTCACTGAAATTAGAATGACAGACCTCCAGAGATGGATTGGACCTTGGAGATATGGCTAACATTGTCCACTCTCTGCTAGCTACTGTTCTAAGTCCTTTATTTATATTAACTCATATAATTCCTACAACAACTCTAAGAACTTTGTTACCATTATTATCCCCATATTTCAGATGAGATTATCTTAACGTGTCAAGATCACGCACCTAGTAAATGGCAGAATTGGAATTTGCAGCCAGGATGTAGATTCCAGAATCTAGACACTCACAACCGTATGTATTTCACCACATCTCCTGATGAATCAATCCAATTCCTACCTTTGCAAAGGAGCAAAGAAAAATCCAAAGAAGTTAGGTGACCCCTGCAATAGCAGTGGGATCTGCATTGTAAGAGTCACATTCTACCTTTTCCACCACTGAGTCTTTTCATTCTGAGACATACCCTTATAATAGTATAAACCAGAAATTATGTAAAAATCCAAAAGCTTAAGGTTTTACTCTTTTATAAAGCAGAGCACATTCGATTTATGATTAGGCTTATCTAATGTCTGAGCTGTTCTGCAAAGCCTGTATTTATCATAGCCACGGAAACTAAAATCTTGCCCTGAGTTCAAGAAGTCTAGAGGGGCACATAAACTACTTTACCCTTTCAGACCTGAAAACAGCCTGTGCTGAATCTTTGTAGAAATCAGCCCAGATCCACTTCATCACGGCACGCTCCTTTCTGGTCCGATTTGCTCATTTCAAGCTGCTCCAATATCATCAATCAATCTAAAAATAATGTTCCCATAAATCTCCATTGGCACAGACAGACTTAGCTGTCACACATTTCAGACACTAATCAATCCACTTTTCTTCCCAAATCACAAGACAAATGTGGAAGAATCACAACATTATATCACAATAATCTGGAAAAGACGAAGTATAGATATTTATATTGCTTACCCATGAATTATATTCAGCTGTGTCTTTGCTGTCCTCTCTAATTTCACTGAGCTAAGCTTGGAGTAGGAACTTGAGTCTGTTTAAAAAAAATTATTTTTTTGATGAAAAATACATCCTGAAATGGCAGATTGCAGCGAGTGTCTGAGAAATGGCCCAGCTGGCATAGCTGTGACTCCCACGATACCTTTTGTTGCCAGAGACCTCTGCTACCATACGTCTCGGGACCAAAAAAAAAAAAAAAAATGCTATCTTTTCATCGGACCATTGAGAAGTTCCTGTCCCTTCAGAATGGAGGCAGGCTGTGTCGCTGAGTGAGTGAGTGAGTGTGCGAGTGAGTGAGTGTGCGAGTGACTGAGTGTGTGTGTGTGTGTGTGTGTGTGTGTGTGAAAGCAGTGCTAAGGGGGAGGAACAAAAAGAATGCAGAGAAATTGAAACTGGATTTCCTGATTTTTATTTTAATAAGACTATTTTGAAGAGATATTCTGGAGTTACAAAAGGATTCCTCTAAAAAAATCCCCCTTTCCACAGGGATCTACAAATGGTAATTGGATTGTAACTGTGCAAACTGTCCTTATTAGGAATCAACCAAAGAATGACGGAAGCCTCGGGTAAAACCTCTGAGAGCGTGATAAAGCACATAGGGTGCTTTCTTTGTTTAGGATAAAGTCTCAGTTCTTGCATTCCATTTTAAAAACACAGACTTCTTCATTTTTCTAACACTAGTAAAAAAAAAAACACTAAACAAAAAGGTTTCATTCTCCCTTATACTGAAGCACAACACATGCTCTGAATTTTACGCTCTTTGTAAAACAATAGTCCTTGAGAAGTTGTTCATTTCCTGCACAGGGGGTGTGGAGGTCAGAGTGGGTGTAACCACTGTGGCCCTGTTTAGGAGGGTGCAGGTTGGGGGTGGGGGCAGCAGGGAGACAGCCTTGAAGAACAGAGAGAAAAGGAAAGATTAAAAACATATCGTGATCACTAATTACCTTGATCTCCATGTATTCCACATGGCACTGAACCAAAAATAACTCAAAAAGACATCTTTGTTTTCCATTCAATATGAAGTTATAGTTCTCCTGTGGTCACAAGTTCCAACAAAAGAATCACTGTGATTATAACTGACAAACTGAGCAATAATTTCATGGAAGACCTTACTGACTCAAAATTTAGGGACTCGGTACATTTTTTACTAGGATTCTGTGAGGTTAATCATCACTTGATATAAGCCACACACAGCTTCTGTTGCTCCTGATATTTATTTAGTGAGAGGAAAGAATTTAAAAACAATAAAATACATCAGATGTTTTTCTTTACTAGAAAAATTACACTTAAAGAGAAATTCAGAGTAAAAATTTGCCTGTTGTAGCATATACCCTCACCTCCACTAACCTCAAAACTCAGATGTTGAAAAGTCATCATTTCAGCAGATAGTGAATAAGGTTCATGTAATCTGAATACTCATTTATGGAATTTAGACCCACCAAAGTTATTTAATATAATACTTTGCATGGAAATGATAAGTATGCGATTCATTTGTCATTGTTGGGCAAGTGATCTTTCAGTTTATGAATAGATGCAAGCACCCTGTAGTCCTCAGTGAATCCTTATTAAGTGTCAGATATTGTTCTAAACATTTTATGGGCACTGACTCATTTAACTGATGAAAGAATTATAAAAAGTAGTTTACATTTTTATCCCCATATAATAGATGAAAAACAGAAGCTCAAGAGGTTAAGTAACTTACTCCCAAATTCACAGCTCATAAGTAATGCAGCTGTGATCCCAACTATATTAAAGTTTTTCTATGAAATTGGCTGGAAGACAAAGCCATAGTTCACAAGCAGCTGTAGTCAGAGCCACGTCATGGTGTTCAGTAAGAAATAGACGCAGGGATTTAATGAGTACAATTACCTAAGCCTGGAGTGGCTTGTTCATTTGATGGAGACAACACTGTCAGGTCCATGAATGTTTCATGTGAAAGTGAGCATTTCTTCAAGTGGCTAATCTCAAGTAATCTTAAGAGACAATGTTTTGTGAAATTCCTAGTTTGTTTTAACAGTGGAAACAAGTCAAGCCTTGAGAGGATATGCAGAAATAATGGAGAAGTTGAGTATCTCTGGCATTCTTTGGGAAAATGCATTCAAGCCAGAAAAACAAAGGGTGACATAAGGAATCTTCTTTAAGATTCAAATACTCTTTAAGTAGAACCAAGAAGAGGCCAAAAAGTCACCCAAACAGCCTTTGAAATAAGTATCAGGAAGCAATCATAAGGTCCAATCTGTGGAAGAGTTTTGCCACCCAGAAAAAAAATGCCAGGAACACGGTGATCTTTTACCCACTTAACTCTTGATTAGCCAAGGACACCAAACAACAATTTACAGCCTCAATATCTAAGCCATTAAGCATTTACTCCTGACTCTTATTCTGGATTATTACTGTTTATATCACTAGGGACATTTTGCACTTTCAGGGCAAAAATATTATAGAACCACTTTCAAACTTTTGGAGTGAACACATTTCTGATGATACCACTGTTTTGCTTAAAACCCTTTGATGTCTCCTCTTTAGCTCATGGATAAAGTTCAGATTCCTCAGCATGGCATCCATTGCCATGTGTGCTGATTTAAACAGAATAAAATCAAATATTCATTGCAAAACAGAAAATAATAATAATTGAATATATTGAGCATATATTAGGTGATATGCACTACACATGTGGTATGCATTCACTCCCACAATTGCATATTATGGGTGTGGTCATGGAGATATAGAAACAGAGGAAAAGACTCACAGGCTGCACAAAGACTTCTTCATGGGCTCTCAGCTAGATGACCCATCCCAGTCTCCTTTGCACAGAGTAGAGGTCATATGACTAAACTCTAAGCAATGGACTGTAGGAGGAAGTGACAGGCTTCATTTCTAGCCTTGGCCCATAAAAACCTGGAGACAACATCTCTCAAAGCTACATGAGGTCATCCCAGGCATGGACCACGCTTCTCAATATTCATGCCCAAGCGTCCCCTGCTCTTCAGTTCTGACCACCTCTGGGATCTGCCTTAACCAATCAAACGTGGCAGAAATGACAGTGAGATAATTCTGGACCTAAGACTTAAGAAGTCCTGGCAATTTCCACTTTGGCATTCTTGGGACCCTTGAACCACCATGTCATAACTGTGGCTACTCTACTGGAGAAACCACCTGGAGAGGCCACATGGAGCGTGAGAAGAGCTTAGCTGTCCCAATGTCTCAGCTCAATCCAGCTTCCAGACAACCTCCCAGTTGAGTGAAGTCTTATGAGTGACCTCTGTCAAGGCCAGCAGAAGTGTTCAGCTGAGCCCAGATCAGATTACAGGACCATCAGTGAATAAAGCAGTGGTTGTTTTAGGCCACCAAAGCTGGGGGGGCAGGGAGGGCGGGGGTTTTTTTTGAGGCAGTGAATAACCAAATCAATATCTTCTTGTGTTGAAGATAGTGGAGCAACAGGAAAAAACAGCTTGGGTCCTTGAATCCTTGTTTGGAACACAGCCATCCTACCAATCATAGAGACTATGACAATACGAAAGTGAAAGTGAAAGAGAAAGGTGCTCAGTCGTGTCCGACTCTTTGTGACCCCACGGACTGTTCTTCAGGCAAGAATACTGGAGTGGGTAGCCTTTTCCTTCTCCAGGGGATCTTCCCAACTCAGGGATTGAACCCAGGTCTCCAGCCACCAGGAAAGCCCAACAATATGAGTGAGTAACAAACATTATGGTGAGATTTGGGAACGTTTGTGATATGGCAATCAACCTCACCTTTTTAAACTTCTTTTGTACACACAGATCACAATTCTAAACAGTTTGAATCTGGAGTCCTATCCCTGGAACTTCTCATGTACGTCTCCCCACTGATCCACGTGGCAGGTCATTCCTTCAGTTTCAACATTTTCACATGGAAAGAAAGTAGCTGATCAACCGGATGATAAAATAAAAACTATTCTTTATAAGTCACTTTGCAGAACATGTAGAAAGTCTTTTAGGAACAAAAGAATAAATAGTTTTAAATAATATATAGCAAATATTTAGAAACAGGTGATGCTTCTTTTAGAATTATGACTTGATATGATGCAATGGCATAGTGAAATTTCATCTAGATCATATTTATCACTGATCAAACTTTTGCTGGTCCAATTACCCTCTTTTGACCAGTAACATAGAACTAGCACTTGAGGTCTTAGTATTTTTTGTGATGGTATGTAAAAAATGTGAAAAATTGTTAAGGACATTTCAATCCTTCTGATACTGTACAGAGTACAGTGAAGATGTGGTATCTTTTAGTTGCATTATCAGACTCTACCTTTATATTGGGCTTCCCTGGTGGCTCAGTGGTAAAGAATCCACCTGCAATGCATGGGTTTTATCCCAGGGCCAGGAAGGTTCCCTGGAGGAGGAAATGGCAACCCCCTCCAGTATTCTTGCTTGGAGAATCTCATGGACGGAGGAGCCTGGTGGGCTGCAGTCCATGGGGTAGCGAATGAGTGGGATACGACGGAGCGACTAAACAACAACAAGTAAAAACACAGAAGGACGATTCTGCATTCTCTCGTGGCTATCATTTGCTTCCCTAACAATACTTATCTGCCCTCTTCACTCCCAGCACTTGACCTTTGTCTCATTTCTAGTATTCTCTTGCTCCTACTGTCACCCACTTGCAGACAGACTAACTTTCAGATCCTTCAGATCTAAATATCTACCATCAAAGCCAAGTATTAGATATCTGGAAAGTTACTAAAGGCCACAAATCTGAAACAATCAAAACCACAACAGAGAGTCTCTAACACCTGGCAGTGGTGGTGGTTTAGTAGCTCAGTCGTGTTGAACTCTTGCAACCCCATGGACTGTAGCCTGCCAGGTTCCTCTTTCCATGGGATTCTCCAGCTAAGAATACAGGAGTGGGTTGCCATCTCCTTCTCCAGGGGATCTTCCTGACCCAGGAAATGAACCCAGGTCTCCTGCATTGCAGGCAGATTCTTTACCGACTGAGCTACAAGGGAAGCCCAACACTTAGTTAGGGCTTACAGAATATTTGCTATACTCTAGGAGGCAGGTTGGCACCCCACTCCAGTACTCTTGCCTGGAAAATCCCATGGACAGAGGAGCCTGGTAGGCTGCAGTCCATGGGGTCGCTAAGAGTCGGACATGACTGAGCAACTTCACTTTCACTTTTCACTTTCCTGCATCGGAGAAGGAAATGGCAACCCACTCCAGTGTTCTTGCCTGGAGAATCCCAGGGATGGGGGAGCCTGGTGGGCTGCCGTCTATGGGGTCACATGGAGTCGGACACGACTGAAGTGACTTAGCATAGCATAGCATAGCATAGCATAGGAGGCAGGTACTAGGATTGTTCTCCTTTTGCAGACAAGAAAGTAACTTGCTTGAATTCACACCCAGACAGCCTGTTTCCAAATGCAATGGGTTTAGCCCTTAGGCTATATCACAGCATGCCAGGGACATTTTCTTCAATGAGTCTCTTGGAAGACACGTGCGCGAAGTGAGTATGGCACAAAGCACCCGACCAGGACTGGATGGCCCCTCTGTAACTGGGAGAAATCTGGTAAATGCATGGAGGGCAGCCAAGTTCCCAAAGCCTTTATGAAACAGAGGGACAGAAATGTGCACACAGAGAGGCAGGGCAGCTGGGGGAAACAAACAGAAAGCTGAGGTGGAGATCACCTCCGGGAGCAAGAGTGGGGGACTGGTGTCTGAAAGAAGGAGAAACAGGCATTTTAGAAAGCCTCTCGGGTCATATCCTTTACAAGCGGAACACACATGCCAAGTTTTGGAGTAAAGGTGTGACACAGTGAAAGCGGTGTTTGAGGAAAGATGAATGACGCAAACTGGTGCACAACAGACAGGACGGGAGAGCAAGAGGAAGTAAACATTAGGTCTACAGTGTGGTGGGAAAGGGAGGCTCTGCGCATGGCATCAACTGACAGAAAGGGACTGAGGCAGTGTCAGAAATAAAAACTCAAAGTGGTCCACTTTCAAGGACAACTAGCCTAGAGTGACAGCCTGCTGATGTGATAGCCATTAGGATCCTCGTGGGGGAAAATCCAGACAAAGGGAAAGTGGAGTGCCTAGGATTTTCACTCGGGCTCATTCTATTGGTGAATTCAAAACATAAGAATGGGAAGAAGAGTGCAAGGAGAATAATAAATCCAGGTGATATCGGGAAGATTGTTAACCCCATAGTACTCAGCCAGGGAGGAACTGGGGGAGGGGCTAGGGTGCCTGATGAAAAACCCATTGTAACCACTCTGGGTGTGCCTGCCCACCAGCCACCCGATCTTGCAAGACCATCACTAAAGCCTCGCTTCCCACTGCACCTCGTGTCTCCAAGTCCATTCTTTGGGTTTGGGCCCGTGGGCTTTATTTCCCACAGGAGCAATAAAGCAAGCAGTGCTTAGAGATGCTTTCTTTATGACAGTCCTTCAGTTTGTCCAATAAATGTGGATTCCCCAGAGAGTCAGATCCAATATTATACTGGGAGAAACACCTTCAGGGGCATAGTGAGATGTTCGCATCCATTTTCAAGTATATGCATCTGTTACTAGACTGCAGAAAAAAAGTCTAGTTTTAATAATATTCTTGGGATATTTGCTACAAAAGCAAAATCAGTTCAGATGGAGATGGTGACAAATTTTAGAACAAACTCTACAAGGACCACCTGCAATGCGGGAGATCTGGGTTCTATCCCTGGGTTGGGAAGATCCCTGGAAAAGGAAACAGCTACCCACTCCAGTATTCTGGCCTAGAGAATTCCATGAACTGTATAGTCCATGGGGTCGCAAAGAGTCGGACACGACTGAGTGACTTTCACTACAAGGACCAGCCGTTCTCTAACCTGGCTGCACATTAGAATTACTTGGCGTATACCTCAATTAAAAAAAGAAAAGAATTACTTGGTGCCGTTTTCAAAAATACTCATGCCCTCAACCACCTCCAGACCAGAGAGGTCCAATAGACGTTTCTGTGATTATGGAAATTTTTCTACTGTCTGATATGCTGGCCACTAGCCACCCATGCTAATGAGCTCTTGAGATGTGATTAAGCAGACAGTCACTGAACTTTTAATTTTCTTTCATCTTCATTGATATAAATGTAAGTAGCCACTGTGGCGAGTGGCTATCGTATTGGACAGTGAAGGAAGAGGTCAAATCACTGAGACTCTTTAGGGTTGGGGTGTAGGTACTGGCAGGCTTACACAATTCTCCAGGGGACTCCAATGTGTGGTTCAGGGTGAGAATCATTGCAAAGGTCTGCGATTAAGGAAATCATCAGTGGTGGCAAATTCCTCCCACTTTTTCTCTAATTCCACTAAGTGTGTGCCATGCACTGTTGTCTCTCTTCCTGCTGTCCCCACTCCTCCCTTCTCACATCCTGCCACATTGCCATATGAAAGGTATACTGTCTAGTCCTTTATTTACTGACCCTGCCAGATTTCCCTGATACCAAGGGTAGATTCTGATCCTCTTTCCTTCTCTCTCAGGGGCAGCAGAAATAGAACCTAATAATGCTACCGAGTAAGAATTCAGTTCCCACATTTGTGCACCCATAATTTAAATTTTTTTTCCCTTGCACAGGCTTGATCCAGATGCCACTTTCTATGATTACTGCCATGGACATGATGAGGAATATTTTTAATGGTAGCACAGTGAAGCGGCCACCGTCTTTGAGGTGTGATAAACAGGTCTTATCTGCTCATTTGCCACTGTTTCCTTCAAATGGGATGCGGATGACAGCACAGTGGTTGCAGGGCAGGTTCTGTGGTCCCTCTGAATTCCAGCTCAGCCCACAGCTAGCCATGTCTGTATCTAACCACTCTAAGGCTCAGTTACAGAGTCCTGTGGGAGACCTAGAGAACAAGTTAGTGGTTACCAGTGGGGAGAGGGGATGGGGAAGGAGCCAGACAGAGGTAGGGGAGTAATAGTAAACAAACTATTAGGTATAACATAAGCTGCAAGGATATTTTATACAACAAGAGGAATATAGCCAATTTTTTGGTAATAACTATAAATGGAGTACAATCTTTAAAACTGAATCACTCTATTGTACACCTGCAACTTATATAATATTGTGCAGCAACTATGTGAAAGCATTAGTTGCTCACTTGTATCCGACTCTTTGTGACCCAAGAGTAGCCCACCAGGCTCCTCTGTCCATGGGATTCTCTAGGCAAGAATACTGGAGTGAGTTGCTGTGCTCTCCTCCAGAAGATCTTCCCAACCCAGGGATCTAACCTGGATCTCCCGCATTGCAGGTGGATTCTTTACCATGCCACCAGGGAAGCCCACTATACTTTAATTAAAAAAAATAGTCCTGTGGGGAGGATTGAGCAATGCATGTAAAATATGCATGATGAATGAGACATGTGCTACACACACACTCTCCTACCCCAGATTTTGACACCCTGCCCTGCCATTTTGTGGTGAGTAAAGCAAATAGCAGGACAAACTTTTGGGAGGAAGTCATGGAATTCATAAAAGCATGTTCCAATAAGTGATTAATTAATGTGGCAATATGAAGACAATTTGGAAAATTCTTACAAGGAAAAATAATATGATTCTGTGATTTTCAAAAAATATTGAACTTATTTATTCTAATGAGTCTTCACTTTGATTGATTTCCATACCACCGTTAATATTAATGGGACAAGGAAATATGTGCTAATAAACACAGATAAACAATTTATTCATAAAAATTATAAGACTCAGAATTCCAGGGTTCAGTGATATCAACATCAGAAGTATACTGTACAATCTCCAGGCACATTATCCCTTTGTAGAGCTTTCTCAATGTAGTCTAACAACATGTTCCAATATTATTTTCAATTACAAACACTATTGATTGATTTTCTACACTGAGTCTTCCTGCCTTCTTCCTTGTTAAGTATCTGTCTATGGGTAGAAAAAAATTTTAATGTAAGAAAACCTAAAATGACAATCTGTTAGCATCATCAGAGTTTGTAGTCCACACAACTATCAATGGTAAGGATTGCTTGTCAGTGACTCACAGCACAGATAAGATAAGCAGGGAACTATGCACTATCCCCAGGGAATTTAGATAGGTGAGGAATAACTAACATTTCTTGTGGATGTAAATATGTGTGTGTGTGCTAAGTCGCTTCAGTTGTGTCTGATTCTTTGCGGCCCTGTGGACTGTAGCCCACCAGGTACCACTGCCCATGGGATTCTCTGGGCAAGACTACTGGAGTAGGCTGCCATTTCCTTCTCCAGGGCATCTTCCTGACTCAGGGATCAAATCCACATCTCTTATGTCTCCTGCATTGGCAGGTGGGTTCTTTACCACTAATGCCACCTATTGCCATCATTATTCCTAGCCTTAATTATGTATTCCTTGTTTTAATCATTAAACAATTTTATGAGGTAATGTATATTAATATGTATTCATTTCACAGATAAAGAAATCAAGCACTAGGCAATTAACTTGTCCCAGGAAATAGACTGTAAGTGACTGAGCTGGGATTCAAATTCATGAGCCTTAACCCCAGAGTTTGGGGTCTTAACCACCCCACTCCGCTACCTCCCTGTGAGTACCAAACTTTCCTCTCAAAGTATGGGCGGTATGACTCCAAAAGTACATCAGAATGACTGTGTGAGGGCACTCTAGGCTGATCTCAAATCCTCTCTCATTTATTTTTCTTACAAAATAAAATTCTGAAGTTTCTAAATTATCCGATATCAAGAATAAATTACTCCTAGCATTGATTCAGGCATGACTTGACCTTGAGGTGGCAACTATCAATCTAGAGGACAGGTGGATGGACTACAGCCCTGGCTACATCCAGCCCCTACTAGCTTTTGTAAACTAGAGCCCAGCAAGGTCCATTCATTTCCACCTTGTCTAGGGCCATGACTGATAGAATGGCAGAGTTGAGTGGTTGCACTAGAGATATATGAGTTTCAATGACTAATATTTACAACTTCACAGAAAAAGTTAGTTGGTCCTGTTCTGGACTCACTGAAAATAAATCACCAGACATGCAGCACAGGAAATGACAGAGTTGCAAAGGAATCACATCTTTTTACAACTCCCATTGCAACATGTACGTATGTATAAGCAGATGAATCTATAGATTGCTCAATAGCGTAGTTTCCCTTTATGTCTCTTTTGAGGCCCCAAACGACCTAGACCCTGGAGCTACGTAGGGAATAACTTGTGATGTCTCACTGTGGAGGGAGGGAAGAGAGGATGGGGAATGTCTAAATGTCAGATATTTTCCCAGAAAACTCTAACTTCATAGGCTGCCTCCCTCTTCTGCAACTATCACACCACCCAGCCCATCACATTTTAGCTAATTTCTTGACATTTAGACGTAGGAAATCTATTTGACTCTTTATATTTGGGTCTTTTCACTCTGCCTAGATTGCACATAGATGTGGCATTTCGAAGAAATAGCACTTACATTTTGTGCTTTTGCACATTTGTTGATTGAAAGAAAGCTTTTGGGAAAGTACACTTCTGAGTCTAAACTGAAAACTATTTTGTGTCCATTAGCAAAACAACAAGACTGGCAGGCCATACTTATATTTAGGACACTTGTTCTAAAGTAGCTAACATCACTTCCAATAAAAATGAAAAAAGTCTTACTTTCTGGCTTTTACTATTAAGTGTCAAAGCATCTAAAAGGGTCAACTTAATTTGCAGAACAACACAAAATGCCAGGTATGACATAAAAACAAGCCATCTGCACTTACTGGCACAGAGCTGACTTTTTAGTTGCCATGTTTCAGGCTTTTTTTTCTTCCAGAAATGTTTTCTCTTCAATATACTATGTTTAAAATGATAAAAAGTGTTTCACAGACCTGTCTAAATACTTCTGCTTTGACATAAGGAACAAATGCTTCCTTTGAGCAATGAAATGTACAGAAACTGAAGTCTAAAAAGTAAATTATAGTAAAATATTACTGGGGCTTGGAGAGGTAAAACAAATGGATGCATTTTTAATAGACTTTATTTCTTAGAGCAGTTTCAGTTTCCTAGCAAACCCGAGTAGAAGGTTCAGAGACTCCCATACAACTCCTGCCCCTACTCAAGCACAGCCTCCCCCCTTCCCAACATCCCCAGCAGAGGGGCACATTCGTTAGAACCGACAAACCTACCCTGATGTGTCACCATCAGGCTAAGTCCATAGTTTACATTAGGGTTCATGTGTGATGTCGTATGTTCTGCTGGTCTGGACAGATGTGTAATGACATGTATTCACAATTATAGTATCACCTACAGTCGTTTCATTGCCCTAAAAATCCTCTGTGCTCTACCTATCCATCTCTCGCTTCCCTTACCTCTGGCAATCACCGATTTTCTCATTGTTTCCATGGTTTTGCCTTTTCCAGAATGTCATCTAGTTGGAATCATGCAGTACATAGTCATTTCTGATTGGTCTTTTCTACTGTGCATTCAAGTTTCTTCATGTCTTTTCACAGCTTGATAGATCATTTCTTTTTGGCTCTAATAGTCTATTGTCTGGATGTCCCAGAGTTTATTAATCCATTCACCATCTGAAGGACACTTTGATTGCTTCCAAGGTTTGGTGATTATGAATGAACATCCATGTGCAGATTTTCATGTGGCTATAAGTTTCAGCACCTTTAAAAGGGTAACTGAATCATATGGGAAGAGTGTATTTAGTTTGGTAGAAACTGTCAAACTACCTGTCAAAGTTGCTGTACTGTTTGGTATTCTCACCAGCAATGTATGAGACTTCTTGTCGCTCACCAGCACCTGCTGTTGTTACTGTTGTGGATCTGGACCACTATAGTAAGTGTACAGTACTATCTCATTGCTGTTTTAATTTCCATATCCCTGATCACACATTATGTGGAGCATCTTTTCATGGGCTTATTTGCCATCTGTAGATCTGCTTTGGTGGAGTGTCTGTTATGGTCTTTGGCTGCTTTACAACAAGGTTGTTTGTTTTCTTATTGCTGAGTCTTAAGAGATCTTTGTATACTTTAGACACCAACCTTTTACCAGATGTGTCTTTAGCAAATATTTTCTCCCAGCCTGTGACTTATTTTCTCATTCTCTTGACATTGTCTTTCACTGGGCAGAGATTTTTTAATTTTAATGAAGTCATGCCTCTGTTGTTATATCACCATACCCAAGGTCATGTGGGTTTTCTCCTGTGTTACCTTCTAGGGGTTTTACAGTTTTGCATTTTACATTGAGGTCTGTGATCCACCTTGAGTTAATTTTTGTGAACAGTGTAAGGTCTGTGATTAGAGTCATTGTTTCGTTTGTTGATGTCCAATTGTTCCAGCACCATTTGTTGAAGAGACGAACTTTGCTCCATTGTCTGGCCTTTGCTCTTGTAGGAGAGATCGATTGACTGTATTTGTGTGGGTCTACTTCTGGGCTCTTTATTCTGTTCCATTGATCTATTTGTCTGTTCTTGTGCCAATACTGGAGAAGGCAATGGCACCCCACTCCAGTACTCTTGCCTGGAAAAATCCCATGGACGGAGGAGCTTGGTGGGCTGCAGTCCATGGGATCGCTAAGAGTCAGACATGACTGAGCGACTTCACTTTCACTTCTCACTTTCCTGCATTGGAGAAGGAAATGGCAACCCACTCCAGTGTTCTTGCCTGGAGAATCCCAGGGACGGGGGAGCCTGGTGGGCTGCCGTCTCTGGGGTCACACAGAGTCAGACACGACTGAAGCGACTTAGCAGCAGCAGCAGCAGCAGTGCCAATACCACACTGTCTTGATGACTGCCGTTTTATACTAAGTCTTGAAGTCAGATAGTGTCAGTCCTCCAACTTTGTTCCCCTTCAATTGTGTTGGCTGTTCTGGGTCTCTTGTCCCCACACATAAATGCTAGAATCAGTTTGCCAGTATCCACAAAAATGACCTGCTGGGATTTTGACTGGAATTCCCTTGAATGTGTAGATCAAGTTGAGAAGAACTGACATCTTGACACCGCTGAGTCTTCTTATCCATAAACATGCAGAATATCTCCATTTATTTAATTCTTCCTTGTTTTTATTCGTTGAAGTTGTGTAGTTTTCCTCATATAGATGGTGTACAAATTTGGTTACATTTATACCTAAGTACTTCATTTTGCGGGGTACTAATATAAACGGTATTATGGTATAAGTTTAAATTCTACTTGTTGAATGCTTGTATATAGGAAAGTGATTTTGTATATTAACCTTGTGTCCTACAACCTTGCTATAATTGCTTATTAGTTTCAGGATTTTTGTTGATCATTTTAGATTTTCTATGTAGATGATCACATCGTCTGTGAATGGTTGAATGATCACATCATCTGGTAGAGATTCAGGAGGTAAAACTTACAGAAGTGTGGGGGCCTCCTGATGATTGGGTTTCCCTGAGGTTTTCAACTCTCAGAGTTATTCACACTGAGTCTCCAGCAATTCGTCAATGCAGTTCAGGTTTCCCCACTCCAGCACTGGTTCCCTTAGAGACTGTTGCTTCAATAAGTTATGATTCTCAGTATTCACCTGTTGATCTCTCCAATTTTTAGAGGCATCAGTGCACCCTCTGACTTTCCTTCTCTTATGGATCTAAGCAGAGTTGTTGACTTTTCAGTTTGTCAGACTTGTACTTGTTAGGTGGAGGGGTGTCTTCCAAGCTTTTTACATGTCAGACGAGAGACCCAAAGTTTTGATACAATTTTAAAGATACAATTTACATACCATAAAAATTATCATTTTACACTATATGAGTCAGTGTTTTTTTTTTTTAGTATGTTCACAGATACATGCAACCATTACCATTATCTAATTCTGTAATATTCTAATCACCCCCAGAAGAAACTCTATACCCATTAGCAGTCACTCTCCATTCCCCCTTCATCTCTGGTCCTGACCACCACTAACCTACTCTATGTCTCCATACATTTGCCAATTTTTGACTTTTAACTTAAGTGGAATTATACAAAATGTGGCCTTTTGTTTCTGGTTTCCTTCTCGTAGCATGTTTCCAGGGTTCATCCATACTGTAGCACGCATTAATACTTCATTCCTTCTTATGGCTGAATAACATTCACTATATGAATATACCAAATATTGTTTAACCATTCATCAATTGATGGATATTTGGGTTGCTTTCACTTTTTGCCATTTTGAATAGAGCTGTACATGTAAAAGTATTCATGTTAATATGTTTTCAATTCTCTTGAGTACATGCCTAGGAGTGGAATTACTAGATTATATGATAACACTGCTGCTGCTGCTGCTAAGTCACTTCAGTCGTGTCCGATTCTGTGCGACCCCATAGACAGCAGCCCACCAGGCTCCCCCGTCCCTGGGATTCTCCAGGCAAGAACGATGGAGTGGGTTGCCATTTCCTTCTCCAATGCATGAAAGTGAAAAGTGAAAGTGAAGTCACTCAGTCATGTCCGACCCTTAGCGACCCCATGGACTGCAGCCCACCAGGCTCCTCCGTCCGTGGGACTTTCCAGGCAAGAGTACTGGAGTGGGGTGCCATTGCCTTCTCCAATGATAACACTACAAATAGCCAAACAAAGGCAACAACAAAAACTTAAACAACATGAGTTCAAACACCAACACTTCAAAATATTTTTAGTGCAAAACTCATTTTTCAGTTCATTCCTTTCATGTGAAAAAAATATCAAGTACAAGCAAACCTATATAGTACTTCCACTTCATATAGATTAGCTTTGGAGCTTTAACTAAACAGTGAGAAGGAATACAATTCTTCAATTTATTTTCTTTTCACAGGCTGATGATCATGAGTGGCTTGAAGAATTTAAACATTTGGAGTGTTAATTTTTTTTTAGAAACTGAGCCAGGTAATGGCTCTATCAAAAAGAGCAAGTAAAGTCTTAATCCCTTTATGCTCACATTTTAATTCCAATGACTAAGTGTTGATATCTAGCCTGGCAATTTTACGTGTTTAAAAAAATAAAGTACAGTTCAGAGTCTAGTTCCTTTCAAGGAGATATTCTTGTCTATATAAGGAGAGAAACTAAAAACAAAATAACTGCACAGAACTGTTCATTAGCCTTGTTTTAATTGCCCTTGTGTTCTTTGATTTTATTGTTCTTTGGGTGAGGAAAAGCCAGAAGAGCTTAGTACCTCTTGCAAGGTAGTCATTCCATCCTGCAACATTTAATAGGACCAGAAGCAAATAAATAAGAAAGATAATCAAGCTTTATTTCTGACTCAATGAGCTTCTTTTTGGCTCTACAGAACAGTCCCTCACAGCCTCTATTGTCGAGAAATGGAGAAACCACTAGACAGATAATGTGGCTGGCAGAATAATGGCCTCCCCAAAGATGTTCACACCCTAATCCCTGAAACCTGGAAATACAGTTGATCCTTGAACAACACAGGTTTGAACTGCACAGATTCACTAACATGCAGATTTTTTTCCCAAAAGTAAATACTACAGTACTACATGATCTGCAGTTCATTGATATGGAAGCATAGATGCAGAGGAATTGCATTTACGGAGGGCTACTGTAAGTTGGATGTGGATGTTCAACTGTGCAGGGGGTCACTGCCCCTGATGCCCACCCTTGCATTGTTCAAGGTTCAACTTATGTTGCCATGGCAAAAGGGACTTTGCTGATGTAAGTAAAGTAATGACTTTGAGATGTAGAGAGGCCCTGGATTACCCAAATGGGCCCTATATAAATACGTGGGCCTTTGAAATGGAAGCACATTTTCCAGCAAATTTCACAGTGATAGAGATACGACTATGGAAAATTGGTCAGAAAGATTCAGTCTTGTTGGCTATGAAGTTGGAGACAGGGTTCCATGAGCCTAGGAATGTGGGTGGCTCCTAAAAACTAAAAAAGGCAAAGAAATGGATTCTCCTCTTGAGCCTCCTGAAGTAATGCAGCCCTGTGGACATTTTGATTTTAGTCCATTGTGACCTGTGTCAGGTTCTAACCTAGAGCTGTAAGATAATGCATGTATCATTGTAAGCCATTGATTTTGTGGTAATTTGTTACAGCAGCAATAGAAAAGGAATCCAGGGGGAGTCAGAAAATGTCTATGCCTTACAAGGGACTCCTAAACTATTTAATGACGGATTTCCCAAACTGTTCCATGATCAAGTAACTTTGAGAAAGTTGTTCATGTGAGCCCCATCTTAAAGAGTCAAGATTACTATAACTAAGGAAAACTTGGGAAGTCCTGAAGAGGGAGCATTGTAACTCAGAGTATCTTCTAAATGCACTTGCTACAATCTCGCCTTTTTCTTTTTTTCTTTTCAGAACATGTCTTCACGCCCCTCAGATTCCTCTGAACAGAGCTGGGAAATGCTGAGCTAATCCTACCTGCTCAGCTGAGAACCTGAGACCGAGAGGAAAGAAGTGACTAGCCAAGATGGCACTTTGGCAACACAAAGACTCAGCCCAGGCCTCACAGCCCTCATCTAGAACCCTGTTCAAAAAGCCACTCTGTCCCACTGACAAGACAACGTTCCCTGGAATCCGGACTATGAGGAGAGACTCACCCCAACAAAGCTTATAACATCAAATTCTCTCCTCAATAATAGCAAAAACAACATGGCTGCCTTAGCACTGAACTGAATTTTATTATTTAAAATAAAAGGGTTCAACAAACTATTGAAAATTTACTAATTTCATTAACCAGAGGAACGCAGTAAAATACTTCCCCCACGGTGACTGAGTATGTTCCTCAAAATGCCTAACTCTGCTGCCAGAGTCCATTTTCCACAAACTCTGGTTCCCATAAAGGCTAATTTGAGAAGGAACAGAGGTACGACCAAATGCTGCTGTTTTCCTTCATAGCACTTAAATAATGCTTTCTCCACATTTCCCACTGCCTGTTCCAAGAGCACTGTCCTTTGATGTTTTTCAGATACACATTATCCACATCCTTTTCCAGAAAGTGAATACTTTTTTCCACCACCTAGGTTTTTAAATAATAATAATAAAGATTACAACTGATAAAGCTAACGACTCAGAATGCTTCTTTTGTGCCAAAGTCTGTGCTGCATGCTTCATGTGAGGAATCTCATTTAATCTTTACAACACCCGATTAAGTTAAGTATTACTATTAATATCTCTGTTTTTACAGATGAGCCAACCGTGGCACAGAGAATTTGAGTACTCTGTCCAAGGTCAAGTGACAGGAAGTGGTGGAGTCAGTCCCCACGTAATCTGACTTAGAGCCAGGGGGCTTGTAAGCAGTAGCCCAGTGGTTCTCAACTGGGGGTGGCTGTACCTGCCCAGACCTTTGGCCATACGCAGAGGCACTGCTGGTTGTCACAACTGAGGGGTGGAGTGCTACTGGCATCTAGTGGGCAGAGGCCAGGGATGCTGCTAGACATCCTAGAGGACCCAGGACAGCCCCCAAACAAAGGGAGATTCCGCTCGAAGTGTCAAGAGCTCCAGGATTAGGAAACACCACCCAAACCAAATGCCTCCTCAGGCCAGGGTGTGCTAATTGTTGGTAGGACACGCGCCTTCTCATTTCTAGGTTAGAGTCTGTATCTGGGAAATGAGGTTATCTCAACCAGGGATGGGGCCACTTAGAATCACAGGGTCCATTTGGTGCATCTTCTCATAGCATCGATTTACTAACTAGTTTCAGCTGGTACTTTCACACTCTGCCCTGCCATCCCGGAATACTACATTATTTTAATTTTGTCCTTCAATGGCCACGTGGGAAGAGCAGTAGCCCACCAGGGCATGAAGATTTGCTTTTCATTAGCCTTGTCCTTATAGTCCAGAAGATGCAACAGCAGTGTCTGTGTCACAGGCAATGGAGATAGCAAAGGGATGCAGCCACAACTGGGCTGCTTGGGATGTAGTTAAAATACTTTTGGAGAGCAGTTTCTGTAATATCTACTCAGAATACAATTGGGCATACCATTCGACCCTGCAATTCTATTTCTAAAAATGTATTTTGCAGAAATACGGAATGGGCAAGATACATTTACAAAGATGTTCACCTCAACATCAACTCTGATAGCAAAAAACAAACTCCATAACAGTAGAAATGCTAGCCTATGTTCACCAAAACATGCATGCAAGACTGTTCATAGCAGCGTTATTTGCAACAATCAAAGTTTGTAAAGTACACAAATACTCATCAAAGTAGAATGGATAAATTGTGGTAAATATATCCACACAATGGAATGCTGTGTAGCAATGAGAATGAATAAACAAACTTCAACCACCTACAACAATATGGATGAATTCCACAGACATCATTCTGAGCAAAAGAAGCCTGACACAAAAGAGAAAATACTGTATAAAACCCTAAATGCAAAGCATAATAGGCAAATCTGTGCTGTAAAAAGACAAATCAGGAGTTACTGTAGGGGAGAAGTGACTGGAAGGGAGTTCAAGGGGAGCCCAGGGTGCTGGTCATGTTTCCTCATATGGTATAGGTGTGTTCACTTTGGGGAAACATGAAGTTGTAAGCTTATGTACGATAGGTGCCCTTTTCTACATGTGTGTTCTATTTTATAGGGGCTTCCCCAGTGACTCGGCAGTAAAGAATCTGCCTGCAATGCAGGAACCGCAGCAGAGACAGGTTTGATCCCTGGGTTAGGAAGATCCCCTGGAGGAGGCATGGCAATCTACTCCAGTATTCTTGTCTGGGGAATCCCATGGACAGAGGAGCTTGGCGGGCTAGAGTCCATGGGGTTGCAAAGAGTCAGATACGACTGAAGCAACTTAGCACTCACACACACACTTCTATTCTCTCTCTCTCTCCTTCTCTCTCTCTCTCTCTCTCTCTCTCTCTCTCTCTCTCTCTCTCTATATATATATATATATATATATATATAAATACATACATATATAAACATCAGCAACCTAAATATCCATCGGTGGGTAACTAGCTACATAAACTACAAAATGGGATATATAGTGAATGGAATTCTATGCAGCCATTAAGAAAAATGAAGTAGCACTCTCTGTATAAACTTGGGAAAATGTCCACGCTATATAAAGGCAAACAAGGAAGTTGCAGAACGGCATGATGTCTATCATAAATTTTATAGGAAACACGTTTGAGTGTAAGCACAGAAAAAGCAGAAAGGATATTCGCAAATGGTTAATAGTAACTTTTGCTTGAGGAGGGGCTTCTTAGGGATTTTGACATTCTGCCTAATGTATTTCAATATTGTTTGAGTTTATTTACTAACATGTATTATGTTTGTACTCAGAGAAGAAGGGCATAGAGAAAATTAAGATGAACAAGATATGCCTTACATTTGAGCCGGTTATTATGTCATCACGTGGGAAGTACGGGGTTTTGCTGGATGAAGGCGATGCTAATGAGATAAACCTAGTGCCTTGCCTGCAGGGCTCCTAATTGAATCCAGTGAGGGTGGTCACTGTTGGTTTGTTGCTGGCAATCTTAACAATTGATTCAAATTTACACTTGTTTGCTGGGCTGCTCCACATCCAAATCTAGTTGTGGTGTGGCCACCACAAACGGGATTCTTGGCCACACAAAGAATGTGTCTACAAAACGAGAAAACAATTGGATTTGTTTGATTACATGAACAAAACTGTATATTCAGAGGAAGGAAAAATCAAAACAGCTACACCCAAAGTAACCTACCCAGATGGGTGGTTCATGAAATTCACTCACTCATTGAATCAGCATTTTAGCAGCCTCATGCGGACTCTGTGAGAGAATCTGTTTGAAATGAAATACTCACTTGTAGATAAACCAACAGACCATGGAAAACACTTTTTTCTTGAACCATCGTCAACAAATGTTTTCTGAGTGCCCACCGTGGGTTTGCCATCATGCTAAAACTCAGTGGGTCCAATACTCCTATTGTTTTTTATTTTTATTTTTTTACTTTACAATATTGTATTGGTTTTGCCATACATCAACATGCATCCGCCACGTGTTTTTTAAACTTTTAATTTTGTGTCGGAGTATAGCTGATAAACAACATTGTGATGGTTTCAGGCGGACAGCAAAGGGACTCAGCCATACATACACATGTATCCATTCTCCCCCAAACTCCCCTCTCATCCAGGCTGCCACATAACACTGAGCAGAGTTCTCTGTGCTGTACAGCTGGTCCTTGTTGGTTCTCCATTTTAAATATACCAGTGTGTACTGACACTCCTATTTTATAACCAATTGCAAATGCCACTGTGCTGAGTGTACTTAATTCCACTCATGGCACTGAATGGAACTTCACTTGAAAGAAAGAACCATTGATTTGGGTAAAGTTGATAGAACTACAGCTTTTCATACACAGTAAATGTCTATGAGACATATATTAACAGTTCATAAGGTAGACTAGATTGTGTCTCATGGAGTTCAACTCTGGTTGCATGTTATATTCAACTGAAACAGAATTTCTAGAGGTGGCACCTGGCCATCTATAGTTGTAAAAGCTCCCCAGGTGATTCAAAACCATGATGAACTGGAGCCATTGCTCAGACCAATTACATCAGAAGCTAGGTGGAACGGGACACAGAGTGTTATTTAAAAGCTACCCAAGTGGCTCTAAACTATAGTCTGCACTGAAACAAATTTCTCCTGAATTTATATTGTAAAAGAATCAGATGTGGCCCTTCAAGAAGCATTTTGGAAAGGGACCCAATATGACTTATGTGAAATGGAGTATTTCCTGCCATATCAATAAATAAGGATGTCACAGCCATTGTTGATTCTGGCCTTCCAAATGTGAATTTCTGAGCCCGGAAAGCACTGAGGAGTGGGGTCGGGGTAGGGGTGGGGGTAGGATGGGTGAAGAAGTGGCAGCGGCAGCCATCAGCCCCAGGCTGAGATGCATAGGAAAGGAATAATTTCAGGGAACCCAGAGTCTCGCATCTACCCACATATAGAAAAGCGCTAAATTTCTTAACTTCAGATATCTGGTTTTCCTTAATTAACAATAATCTTTTGATGTTCCGACTATCTGGCCCTATTGCAAACTTCTATATAACCTGACTGACTCCTTTCCCCGCCTCCTGGGAACAGTTCTCTCGGGATTACTTGAGATGCTGTCTCCAGGTCTCGAAGTCCTAAAAATTCCCATCTAATAGAACATAACTGTCAAGTCCTAGGTTGTGACTATTTTTTTGTTGACACTTGGTTTCAGTGTGTGCACTTTTACTAGAAGGTTGACCACAAGGTGGTATTCAACCATGTTATGGTTTCAGATGTTTCAGCTAATGTGTATATATGAGCTAGCAGTTTGTTAAGTGCTTAACAGGCTTAAACACTAGTCCACGTGCTTGATTGACATTATTTCATTTAATCCTCATAACAATTCTATAAAGAACTGAGTGGGAAGAGTCTGAGAGCACTGCCATACACAGGGCATCAAGTCCTAGACAGTCAAGGTTACACAGACTCAGGCAGTTTGAGAAAACACTTCTTTAAAATTGAGAGCAGGAAATGGGCCAATTATTATCTGCATAACTTTAAGATTCCCACTCTGACCAGGGCAGATCTTGAGAACTAGCATTCATTTGTAAATGGGTTACAGGGAGGAGGAGGGCCTCGTCCACTCACAGAAAAGAGGTCACGCTTATAAACTGACTTTCTGAAGTGTACACATTTTTGAAGCTTACGTGTTTCCTCTCTTTCTTCATTCCTTAGACTGTTAGATTAGTAGGATATGATTAAATTGCAATTGCCCGCTTGTTTTCATTATCCACGGTTTAAATCAAATCTCATGCTTCTTTTTGCTGCTCAAGGGGTACTTATAATCTGCAGTAGAATTTTAAAGCTGAGTTAAGCATAACTCTCTGAGAACGATTGATACAGTGTTACAGTTGTACCATGCTGCTGCTGCTGCTGCTAAGTCGCTTCAGTCATGTCCAACTCTGTGCGACCCCAGAGACAGCAGCCCACCAGGCTCCCCCGTCCCTGGGATTCTCCAGGCAAGAACACTGGAGTGGGTTGCCATTTCCTTCTCCAATGCATGAAAGTGAAAAGTCAAAGTGAAGTCGCTCAGTCGTGTCTGACTCTTAGCGACCTCATGGACTGCAGCCTACCAGGCTCCTCCGTCCATGGGACTTTCCAGGCAAGAGTACTGGAGTGGGGTGCCATAACCTTCTCCGACATTTGTAGCATAGAACACGCCAAATCCAAATTGATATACATTTTAAATTATTGGGACCATGATTCCAAATCTGCATATTGAAGGTGAAGAGCACTGGGACATACCATTTTCTTTTTTAAATAACAATTTTAATCTTTTTTAATACTCCGAAAAGTGGGTGGTTTTTCCCATCAGATATTTTTTTCAATTGTAATTTTTATCTAAGTAACTCATTTCCCCTATTCATCTCTTCACTTTTCTAAAAGAAATCACAGAATTTTAAAACTCAGGGTTCATCATTCAGATTGTCAAAGGCCCTGAAACAGTGGTTTTTCCACCACAGAGGCTGGGTGCAGGCATCCACGCCACTTCCTACACCTCTACACTCAGCTCAATTCTTAGGTAAGTATAGATTTGTGGTTCTCAACTGGGAGAACTGTTGTTCCCCTTCCTCCCCAGGGAACATACGGCCATGTCCGGAGACATTTTTGGTTGTTATCACTGGGAGAGGAGGTGGTTCTGGCATCTGGAGGATAGAGGCCGGGATTCCGCTAACATGTTACTTGCACAGGACGGACCCACAGCAAAGAATGATGTAGTCCAAATGCCAAGGATGCTGACACTGAGAAACCCTGCTAGCAAGATCCATTTTCCAACACATACTGTATGATACCAGTTATATGAAATGTCCAGGATACACAAACCCATCAAGACAGAAATCAGATTGGTAGGTGTTTAGGGCTTGGGCAAAGGGAAATAGGGGGCAATTGCTAATGAGTATGGGATTTCTTTTCAGGTGATGAAAATGTTTTGAAACTAGATTGTGGGGATGGTTACAAACTTTATAAAGATACAAAAATATACTAAAGCCCACTCAGCTGTACACTCTAAACAGGTAAACTTTATGATATGTAACTGCTAGGACAATAAAGTTATTAAAATTCTTTTTATAGACCTTTCATTAAGTAGCTTTTATTTCTGACTAAGCAAGGGCATTTTTGAATAGCTCTAGGTTTGGCTGGAGAATATTCTGTGGCAGCCCTTATTAAATGCAATTCTGTATTTTATAGGAAAGATTACAGACTTTTACTTTTTAAATTAAGATGTTCCCAGAATGTTATTGTTTTTTTCCATAATATTATTTGGTCTGGGGCCCTTTCAGATATTACATTTATCTGTGAGCTAATAGGTCAGGAGTGCCTGGGACAGGGCGGGTACCCAGGGGTCTGGTCTACTCTAGCTTTCATTGTGATGTAAAGATGGCCAAGTCAGCCAACCACTTCCCACTTCAACTTCCTCGTTCCTGACAAACTTTCATGTTAGAAACCCAAGAAAGCAAGCAGGGTGAGAGCAAACGTGTAATGCTTCGCTGCTGCCAACTGTACACAACTCACATTCCTTGCCCTGGCATCCAGGTCTCTCTCTTCCCACTGGCCACTTGCATCGCTATTTTTCAATCTAAAATCCCTGCTCCTGCCCAGTTGGTCTTCTTCTGCATACCCAAGAGCCCTCTGCATTTTTCCATTTCTGCTGTTTCCAATGACAAAGCCCTGTGATGGAATAGCCTTTACATCTATCCAAATCCTCTGCATTCCCAAAGTCCAGACACCCTTCTACCTTTTTCCAAAGCCTCTGATTCACGGTAAATGACAGCAGTTACTTCAGGTAAGGAATTGTACATTTAATTGCTAAGCATGGAAGCACGACAAGATGTCTGTCACCTCTTGGACCTCGTCTTATACTCCAGCCTCGACCTCACACTATGCCAGCAGCACTGGCCTCCTGCCAGTTCCCCAACATGCCATGTTGGTGCCTTTGTGTTGGCTCTCCCCCAAGAGATGCTCAGGTTTTAAAACTGACGACCCTATTGTACCTTACAACTCAGCATTTTAATGCCCTTTAGCCAGCTCTGTATTTCCTTTTCCTTAGCCCTTCTCATCTTTTAACATATCTTTTATTTATCATATCTGTTGTTCATATTGCTGTCTGTGAGACTGTGAACAGGGATCTCTGCCTTTTGTGTACTGATACACTCCATGAATGTAGAACATGCCTGGCATGTGGAAGGTAATCAACTATTATTTAAACATGTTAAATGCTAGAACATCGGATGACATTTAATAAACTTTAGTTTCATCATCATTGCTGTCGTCACCATCAACTGTATCTCATGGGGCAACTCTTACATACTTTAACTCCGTAACACTGCACTGTGTTTAACCTTTCCTGGTTCTGTATTTTATATACTGTATAAAGGTGGGGTAAGCTTCTTAAGGGGAGAGACCAATGGCATGTATATATTTTTGATATGTCTTCTTTTCAGATTGAGATATAATTCACTTGCCATGAAATTCACCACTTGAAAGTTTACAACTGAGCGGCTTTCAGTATAGTCAAACGGTTGTACAACTGTCACCACTGATCTAATTCCAGAACATTTCCATCACCCTCTTCATAGAAACCCCAAACCCATTAGCAGTCCCTCCCCATGCTTCTCTCTCCCACATCCCGGCAACCAGGAATTTAATTTCTGTCCCTATGGATTTGGTTATTCTGGGCATTTTGAAAAGGGAATCATACAATATGTGGTCTTTTGTATCTGGCTTCTTTCAGTTAGCATCATGTTTTCAAGGTTCATCCATGCTGCAGCACTTGCCAGTACTTCATTCTTTTTTATGGCTGAATAATATTGTGTGGTATGGATATCATGCCATATGTTTACATGTGTGCTGCTGCTGCTGCTAAGTCGCTTCAGTCATGTCCAACTCTGTGCGACCCCAGAGATGACAGCCCACCAGGCTCCCCCGTCCCTGGGATTCTCCAGGCAAGAACACTGGAGTGGTTTGCCATTTCCTTCTCCAATGCATGAAAGTGAAAAGTGAAAGTGAAGTCGCTTAGTCGTGTCCGACTCTTAGCGACCCCATGGACTGCAGCCTACCAGGCTCCTCTGTCCATGGGATTTTCCAGGCAAGAGTACTGGAATGGGGTGCCATTGCCTTCTCCATACATGTATGCTAGGCTTTGAATATTACAGATACTCAATAAACATTTTATCCCAATGATTTAAAAATTCTGGAAGCATATAGAATGCTACTGAGAAGAAACTTAGCACAGGACTGTGATTCTCCTAAGAGCACATGATAATCAAGATGATGCATTAAAAAAACATTAAAAAATGTAACATTAAAAAAAAGGTAAAAAAATTAACATTAAAAAAGAGGTAACTTTAAAAAAGAGATTTTATGATTTTTTCAAGCTGTGTTAGCATTATACTGGGGCAAATGTCATCTACAATTAGAACAAACTTGTACTCACTCCATTGAATTCTGTGATAGGTGACTGCATCTCTTTAATTTCAAGTAAAACTTCTTATGATAAAATGGATGTGAGTAGAATTATTGGCTTCCTGGTGGTGCTAGTGGTAAAGAATCTGCCTGCCAATGCAGGAGACACAGGAGACTCAGGTTCGATCCCTGGGTTGGGAAGAACTTTTGGTATTCCTGCTAATTTATTTCCTCAGAGTTAGAGCAACTTCAAATGTAGTTAATATTCCAGACATACCATTCATGATGTGGCCTTTTAAATAGAAGTTTGGAAATAACTCTCAACTACTATCACTGAATTTTATATAATTGAGGGATGTGATAAAGAAAATACTAGTTGAAAAGCTGCTCACAGTGCTGTCTATATTCAAAAGGCCATGAGCTAAAACAATAACCAGAATGGATACCAGAAATGACAACACAACCAGAACTGGGGGCATTGCCTGCACTTCGGTTTCACCATTTATTTCTTGTTCCCTGTAGAATTAGCTGATCATATGAAAATAGTATTCTGACTTTTTACACTTATGTCCTTGTGGGTAATTCCTTAAGAAATGAACATGAAAGGTATCCTACTGAATTGTAACAAAGTAAGAATTTTCTATCCAAGAACAATAGAAGAAATTCTGCATATCAAATATGTGAGAATGATCATTTCCAGCCTCTTGGGTGGTGAACTATTTCCTTTGCTGTGTCTCCTTGAGCAAGTAGTGACATTGTCATAATATTGGAAACCATGTTTAGGAAGAGTCAGTTGTATGCTCAAGACATTACCAGCTTCCTGTTACTGATGTTTCCCCATTTTCCAGGTAGGGAGGTAAGTATACAAGAGTCAAGAACACTGGCTCAGGTCAAGCATCATGGCTCAATGGCCCAACCATAACTCTAACCTATGCTGTCCTTTACCAAAGACAAGTTCTCTGCACCATAGCATATTGCTTTTGTTTGGAGACTACCAATCTGAGTACGTGTACATCGAATTCCCTTAGGAAAGTGCAACTTACTTTGGTGTATTTTGCTCAATAAGCAGAAATAAAAATGCTTGTTCTTATGTTACTCTGTTACCTCTGTTAACACAGACATAACATTTTCACTCCTGACAGTTACCAGTTAATTATAACCCAAACAACATACTATCCATCTGCATATAATTTCCCTTACTGAAAACTGCTCCACCAGATATTTAGGAAATGCTTACAGACCTGACAAATTACAAGCTGTATGAGTTCTGTGTGTGTTTATATTATTCAGATAGCTTTCACTAGTGATCTAAAAGGGACCCTATAGCTTTTTAAAAATCATTTCTTCCGTCTTTGATTTGTATGTTCAGCTTTTCCTCCCCCTGAGAATGAATATTAAATAAACCTAGGGCCTGTGAAAGATCCAGGCCTATCACTCAGCACTCTCTCTGAACAGGGATGAGCAATATTATACCCTAAACTTGTATCTCTCTGGCATTTGTTCTGTTCACCAATTATTTAAAAGAAATAAAATCTCGGTTTCCCAAAAGCTTTCAGGAATAAATCTCTTAGATAACTACTGTTAATATTTTGGTGACTATCTCCCCAACTGGAAAAAGGGAGAGAGTGAGAAGGAGGGGAAGAGGAAAGAGGAGGAGAAGGAGAATTATTTCAGAGCCAAAGGACTTTAAAAATCTTTTTTTCCACTAAACTATGTCACGAAGAGTCGGACACAACTGAACAACTGAACTGAACTGATGTATCACAAGCATATTTCTATGTCACCAAATACAGATGGATACCCTTTATATGTGCCACAGTGGATTTGAACCAGTCCCTCATTGGGAGGCATTTTGTTCTAGATGTTGGTTCATAAACACTTCTATCTACTTTATATTGTCCTTGGAAACAGCAGGCACTGCCTGTAACTGAATCTTTCCCTGGTGATTCAGCGCGTGGGTATCCATTCATGTCCAATCACTGCAGGACCTCAGGCTGAAAGACTGAAGCGATTCCATGGAAAATTAATATACCCCTCCCCAGTCCAGCCAGAGAGCTCCTGGAAGACTCTAGGTGGGCCGCCTTTCCCACAGACCCCGAGTCTTTTGTTGTCACTGTGCTCCTTCTCTGCCCTCCTCATCCCTTTCTCCTCCACAAACACAGACATAGGCCAAGAGCGTGTTTACTTCCTGAAGGTGAGAAGGACCATCTGTTCCAACACCCTCTCCTAGCATTCTCCACCCCTATGCAGAGTGAAGAATGCTTCTAGAAACTGTGAGCAGTTTGAGAATTGGGTCACTGACCTATTCATCTTTGTACTCCAGCGCCAATGACTGTGCTAGGTACATACGAAGAGCTCAGCAATGGCTACTGAAGTTAGATCAGAGCTTTGGCCTTTGAGGGATAAGAGTTTAGGGTCTAGGGCTATCTTCCTTTACTGCAGTGCTGTTGTATTTCCTGCTGCTTCAGTAAAGTTTCCTTTTTTCATTTCAGGACTCTTGGGGCTTGCTGAGCCAGTCACCACCAGTCACCACCTTTGATCACCACCTTGAATAACATCACCATGCACTTCTATCTTCTTATATATGCCATTCTTCTAATTCTTTACCCCTGTTACTGCTTTTCTGATGCTTTTTTTTTTAATCCCAAGTCTACTCACTTATTAAATGTTGTTAGCCAGTAGAAGATTCCTGTTTTTTCCCATAGCTTCAAATGACCAGCCACAAAACAGTTGAGTCCAGGATATTCTGGAATATGTACTGATGGCTTGCAGTCACTAAAACATGTGAATATGGGGGAGAGAGGTTAGGTTTTTTTGCTATTATTCTTTTCCAATTACACCTTGGGCTGAAGCCTAGAAAGATAATAATAATAATAACAAAACTTTATTATATCAAGCAAATTAACTCAGTTTCAAATAAGGAAAAAAATCAATTTTATCTATCATAGTATATTTGCTTGTAATATATTAAATTTAAACTAACAGGTCAGAGCCAAATATAATGAGGATGTTGTGATAACTGATTCTAAATCCTTTACAGCATCTCCCTTTTTAGGTCCTTATCACAGGCTGTTTGCATGAAAGTCAAGAGGAGCACTGACAGCAATACCGAGGTAACCATCTGAGTTGTTTAAAAGCTCATCTCTACATTTTCATCAATTAATTGACACATTTAGCCAGCACCTACTTTGTAAAAGAGATTTTTCTAGCTACCAAAGAGCTCCCAAGGAAGTATGACACAATACCTGACTTTTAAAGGTTCCAAAAGGAAGTCAGTGTGTTTATTGGAATCAATGAGTGATGGTGTCCCAGGGTTCTGAAGAGGGTACAATTCCATTCCAGCAAGGCACCCAAACAAAACAACCAGCCTGGAGAATGATATTTTCTTTTAAGTAAATGTCTACAGAAGAAACACTTAAAATCTGACTTTAGTTCCAGCCGCATAAGAAAACCCACTCCTGAAATTATTCTAGAATACTAGAGAGTTGTAGATCTGTTTTAAAAGAAGATTCAAGAAATGGGCTCCTGTAGATGATAGGAAAGTCTTCTGGAACTCATAACACCTCACTTATCCAAATGTCACTTGCATATCTCGACCACTGCTGAAAACCAGGAAGTTGAGCAAAGGGGGAAAGTGCAAAAATAAAACAAAATATCCTCCCAGCATTAAAAACCAGGGCCACAATACTGAAAGTTTTGAGCTTTTCTCATAAGTAAGCCTCCCAGGCCACCTCAGCTTAGAGCATCTCTTTACTTACAGTCCACACATATTCCTAACATGCTTGGCCATGTGATTTTCCAGCACACTGTAAATCAGAAGATTACAAGGGGAGAAGTTGCTAGCATAAGGAATGTGAGAACAGCAAAGTGTGATGGGTTGTAAGTCAAGAAAAAGAATAACTACGAAAAAATGGGCAAAAGAACTTATTAAAAAACTATAATGCACCACATGAAAACTTTCTGTATGTATGAAGTTTGTTGCTGTTGAGTATCCAACTTTTTGTCTGAGGCCAGGCATCGCAGGAAGTGAAGATATTTAAGATATGCTTCCGCTCAGAGCTCAAGGGTGCTTCGGCTCTTGACTTCCATGGCTTCTCTTTACTAAGAGTATTTGATTGGGACAAAGTAAGGAGTGTGACGGTGGTGGGTTAGATTCTAGTTGTCTGGGATTAACCTATGCTTGGCTCATCTCTTTTCATACTCCAGGAGTTGGTGATGGACAGGGAAGCCTGGTGTGCTGCAGTGCACAGAGTCGCAAAGAGTCAGACACGACTGAGCGACTGAACTGAACTGAACTGCCTCATCTCTGATCACTGGCAGGCAGGGACCATTTGGTTCTTGATTTGTGCCAAAATCCCAGCCTGAGGTCCTTCCACATGAATTGCATGTCCTGCAGCCCCTGCTTGATTCCACAAAAATCAGGAGGGAGTTAAAGCAGCTGTTTCTGGGACAGAAGGTGTCTGAATGTAATGTTTTTTGTAACCCTTTCTCGGATCTTCCTTGTTCCCATTAAGCAAGAATGGGAATCTATAAGGGCATTTATTCACTAGTCATTTTGGAGAAAAAATTTTGGAAACAGGAATAAAATCATTCATGTATCAATATTTGTCCCCTAAGTAATACAAATGGTCCTAGGTTCATAAGTATTCCACACATATATTTGAAATGAATGTGTAAGGGAATAAAGACACATTCTGGGGTCATTCTATCACAGATATTCCATAGATATTTCCATAGAGGAAAATATTTTATTTTGTGATGCATTTTTGAAATAGTGATTTAAAAAAAAATATTTGATGTCAGAGAATAAGAAAAACAATAACACAAATACTTTGGAAATGTTATAGCCTCTACCTAACAAAATAAGCCTAGTAAGTTCAGTCTAGTAAGTTCTGTTTTATAAAGTTAACTTATTCATAAGTGAAACAACTGCTTATAGGAAAAAATTTTCAATTGAAAAACATTGAGTAACTGTTAAATTGCCTGTGGGACCTAAATTAGTGGAAGAGATTTCAAGCATAGAGATCCATATTTTAGTACCTTGTGACTTGGGATATTCAGTGGGGGGAAATAAATAGAAAGAACCACATTGTTTCTATTGCATTTGCCATTACACTGAACAAGTGCCCATGGTGGATTGGCAATGACTCACTATCTGATGGACCAGAGAAATTAATGCCATAATAAAGAATCATTTTGCTGATCCTTGTGGCCAAATGTATGACTCTTTCTCATTGTTGAAAGGTGAGGCAAAATAATGAGACACATTCTATAAACCTACAAAACCACAACTAGTTCACAAATGACTTGTCCTTAATCTTTTCAGGCACTTCAATGTATGTAGTTAAATAAAATGAGGAGAAAGATTACAAAAGCATATAATATGATCTACATTTTCCTTCCTCTCCCTCTTACTGTCCCTCCTACTCTCCCTTATCTCCTTGCCACAGACCTCCCACCTCCTCTCCCTCCAAGTAAGCTGATATCAATTCTCCATCCATTTTGCAACTTCCTTCAAAAGGAATCCTTCTTACCTTTGACATATAATGAATACACTCATGAATAAATGCAGACTATGGACACAATTGACTTTTAGAAGCATATTCTATGTTCCTTTTCAATCACATACTTGCCTTTTAAAACTTTTCACTTTCTCTTTTGTAATTTCTCTCTATCTCTATGGTTGAAAGGTCTACCTTACCTTTCTTCACAATGGTTACTCAATTTCTACTAATTCATCCCCAAGGATTATCTTAGAATCTTATTTGTTAGCATTTTTAAACATTAACTGTGTGCCAAGTACTGGGGTTGAGGAAGGTGATAACTTTCCATTCCCCCCAGAGATGTCTCTCATTTAGTTTTTACATGAATCCTCTTGTAGGCTCTAGAGTTGTCCTCATTTCACTGATGAGAAAACTGAGGCTCAGATAGGCTACATATCTTCTCAAGTCCCTCAACCCCTTGGTGAAGCTGGGTTCAGGACCCACAGGTAAGTCTAACCTCCAGTTCTTAATACTGTATTGCTTTTCATGGATATTATCTCCTTGAATTTAATTCAGCCAATGTGGAGTATCAATATAAAGATATATGTACATGAACAAACTTTAGAAATATTACTTAAGTAGTCAAAAAGATCCAGCTATACTGCTAGCAGTATCTGGGCATATAATGAGAATTTCCTTTATTGATCAAATAATGATAGACTCCTCATCAGCTACCTCTTATCAATAGTCACAAATTTTGTTTTCTTTATATATTCATCTTTTTTAATATTCTTTCCATTATGGTTTATCACAGAATATTGAATACAGTTCCCTGTGCTATACAGCTGTTGCTGTTTAGTTGCTAAGCCATGTCCAACTCTTTGCGACACCTCGCTCAGCTCCTCTATCCATGGGGTTCTCCTGGCAAGAATACTAGAGTGAGTTGCCATTTCCTTCTCCAACAAATTTTGCTTTTTTACTGGTCATATTTTAGAACAAAATAAAAATCCATATGCTTTACTAAGGTAGAAGAATAAAAAAATTTAATAGCTAGACTGGAGGTCCTCTCAGAACAGGGCTTTGGTTGTTCTTCAGGCAAAGGAGAGGCTGCTGTGAACATGGGGATAAGATAACTAGAAGGACAGTTAGGAGTCTCTGAAAGAAAAAAAAAAGAGTAGAATTCGGATTTGTTTATGAGAGAACGAGGGATTGGGCCAGAAGGATGTAGGTTAAGAAGGGCCATCAGCCACTAAGAGAGGCTGAGCTGCTGTGTGGGGTGGGGGAGCCAGGGCAATGCTTCCTGTGATATACATTTGTTTGCAGGAATCAAAATGTGTTTTTAAGTGTGTGGTGTGGTATGTGGTATGTCCTTGGCCTGTCCTTCAAATCATGAGTAAAGTTTGGTTACTGGGAGAATCTTGAGTTCATGGTGGCTTGGATGGCAGATGGGTTACAGAATGAAGCCAAGGAGAAGGGCCTTTATCCTCTTTCCATGGACACCAGAATGGTGATTAAGGTGATTCCTTTATCACCTTTATCACCATAAAGGTTGATAAAGTTTGGAGAAGGTGATAAAGGAATTTTCACAGGGAACAGAGAAAATATCTTTAATGGAAGTAGCAAAAAGAGCAGTGGTGATCCTGAAATTATAATTCCTCAGAGAATTATTGGCAAGAGCGTTGGGATTTTACCAGAATGGAGATTTCAATCAATTTATCCTGATCTGAGGGCTGGGGAACCCTAGAGGGCACATTGATTAGACTATAGAAACTCAGCCATCTAACATTTTTTTGGTAAAGAACAATGTTATATTCGTTAGAACCAGGGAACAGACAATGACATGGCTGTTTCTTAATAGTAAATCTGAATATATCAGCATGTGCAGTCAACTCATTTGCTGACCTAAAAACAGACTGATGAAATTTTTTGCCTGTTAAACCTATTATTGCCTATAATGAAAGACTATATGCACTAATCACAACATACAGTCTTATATTTGATCACAGCTTCTAAAAGTCATGATGCAGGGATTTTTAGTTACACTCAACACATTTTTCCTTCAGAAACCTGATTGGTTGCTCTAGATGCTGTGAATGGTATAAAATGAGCTCTTAGTTGGAAGAAATCTAAAGAATCAAGCATCCCTGAGTTTCAGACAGAAACTTACTGAGAACGTGTGTTCAAAGGTATGTGGATTTTATTCATAATTTGGTATCCTTTCTATTGTACTTACTTCTTTTTCTGCATTTCATGTTCAAAAGATACAAATGTGTTCTACATTTCTAATAACTTATATTGTCAATATTCAGTTGCTTCTTCAGCTGGACCATGATTAAATTAAACTGATTACTTAAATGAATTATTACTTTCTCATGCAGCAAAATGTTTGTTTATATTTCTTTAAATTTTAGGTCCAGAATCCCAAAGCACTTTTCAGGGCCAAATTTCACAGCAAAATATTTAATTACTTATCAATTAAGGCAAAAGTAATTTTTCACAGGCTGTGATACATTACTTAGAAAAACATTTCATTTAATTCCATCAAACAGAACCATCAACAAAATGGTTTTCCTCATGAATGCAAACTTCAAAAAAAACAGATTTAGGAGGTAAAAATGTCAGTGTACTTCTCATAGCCTGCATTATTACACCCGATACTCATTTCCGATGCAAATTTAAGGCTTTTCTTCTGACAGTTCTCAAAGTTAGCCAGTAATTTGCACCACAAGGCAATGTATTTTAGGATGGCTTGTTTTGCTTCATGTTCCAAGGGTCTTATTTGTGGAATAATTACAGTGCAGTGTCAAACAAAAGGAAAATGTCATCATCTAAATATGGAATCTTTTCAATAAAAGCCATTCGACGTTCAGAGAATAATAACAGAATATTAGCACCGTCCTCTCCCCTCTCTTCAACCACATCTTTTGCTCCACATCTGGAGCTCAAGGATGTTACCTGAGGGTCTTAAGTCCTGTCAGTCAGAACACCTGAAATTAAATTCCATTCCTTCCTTATTCTATTTTCTCAGATGACTGATTTTTAACAGTAGCAGTGCTCAGGTGGATGGTACCAAAACCAACGTTTCTGTGCCTCCTGGTTCTAAAAGTATCAAATAGTATGCACCCTGATGATCTCAGTTTTTAGAGTTAATTCTGTTTTTAATCATTTTAATTATAACCTACATTTAGCTTCTATGACTCTACAGGCTATATAGGTATAGGAAAATGGCCTGCAAATTCATGTCATTTATGTCCCTAAAGCTTGTTCAGCTCTCAACCTAAATGAAAAACATCTTTATTACCACTGTAATTCCAGAAACAATAAAATGGGTTGAGAACTGGAATCATATAGGAATGAAGTAATCTCACAAGAAATGGTCCATCCTTTTTATTAGCAACAGACTAATATAGATTTTTATGTGGGTTTCATGAAGCATTAATTATGTCCTTCTTTGAGAAGAGATAAGAAAAGTGGGTGTTGACTTGTATTTCAGGGCTATCAAGAAATGGGGACCTGGATTTTGTTTGCCTGCCTCCTGGGAGCAGCCTTCTCTATGCCTGTGAGTAAAACCCCTCCTTCAAAAGTAAATGTCCAGTTTCACAAGCTTGGAAACAAAAGTCTGCCCCACAGTGGGTAAGCGTTAGGGTTTAAAACAGTACATGATCAGATTTCCTCAAATGTCTCTGTGTTTAAGAAACACTTTGAAAACTTGTTATAAAAAATGGATTCCCAGATGCTTCTGTCAAAGATTCTGATTGAGTACAGTTGGGGTGGGGCCCAGGACTCTGTATTTTAACAAGCACCCCAGGAGATTCTATTGGAACAATTAGCCTGTAAATATCATCGCCCATCTCTAGATGGAGGAAACTTTTGGAAGGGACCCTTGAAAGGCCTCCAGAGAAAGTATTCAACCAGCCTTAGGCAAACATTACAAAAATGTCAGTTTTCTCTAAAATTCAGCTTTTCATAAGTGTCCAAATATTTTCCTGCTCCCCCATGTCCACTGCTGTTGACCTTCAGAGGGTAAGATTTTGTGTTAGGAATTCCTTTCTTGAACCATCTCCCTGTTCTAAGAGACCTCATCCTTTTGGGCGTACCTGTTAAGCGAAGGACGTCCGTGTGGTTGTCTGGAATCCAATCTATGCTCAATACATATGGATACATGTTATATTGAGATGTACCAAGGGCTGGGAGGTCTGACCAATTGTCTCTAAATACAGGTACACAAGAGGTTAGATCACATGCAGGCAAAGCAGGATCCATCTGTTTTTCAGTGGCCTAAAGAGCAGTTGATACAACCAGAAGCCAGCAAAGCTTGAATATCTGCCTCCTCTCTTCCTCTCTCACCCATAAGACCAAGATTCTGTGCTCTGCCTTCCTGAAATCCTGCATTGTGGCAATTCCTAGGTCCCTGAGGGCCCCAGCATTGCAAATTCAGTCCTTTTTCCCCTCTTCGATTTAACACCCCTATTCTCTGAGGGCTTCAATCAAGAATATAGAGGAAAGGCAGTTAACTAAAAGGAAAACAATTCACACTCAGATGAGAGGAATAAACCCTCTTATGAAATTTGAGCATTTTAAAAGAACAGAGCCTTAATCAGCTCACAGCCTGAGGGGGATGGTCTGAAATGTCCTCCTCTCCCCCTTCCCCCCACCCCTCAGGGCCAACCAGAATTCCACAATGCAGGCATCAATCACTTGGCCTCCACTTTTGACAAGACAGACAGTCCTGGTTTCGATAATTATTCAGGTTGTTTTTTATTTTGAGCTTCAAAATTCTTCTACCATAGAAACATTGACAGAATCATAAAAAGATGACAGAATAATGAAAAGAATCAGCCAAAACTTCAGAAATCAACTCTTCCATTTCCCATGTGATTTGTACTGTCTCCACTGCGCCACACCCATCTTGTTTTCACATGCTTCCATTCACATAGTTGTTTCTTTGGTTGCTGCTCATGCCTTATTTACTCAGCATGCCCATTGTGAGTAGTATCTTTTACTTAACCACATAGCCACCTCCTGATCTATAAGGGAATGTTCGTCAGACAATGCTCTTCTTGCTGGCATTTTGTAATTGTGTAAGAAAAACATATCCTTCTTCCCAACTTGGAGTGAGTTTTGAGACAAGGAATATTGCCTGCCATATCAGTAAACAAAGGATGTCACAGTCCTCAGTGATTGCAGCCCCCTTCAGGGTGAGCTGGTGAGCCCTAGGGGACCTCAGGGAGGAAGGAATACCTGCCATCTAGAAGCCATCAGATTGCAGTCACTCCCAAAGGTGAGCCCTGAGGAAACTTTCAGGGAAGGAGAATACAGGATGCTGGCCCCAGATAGCTAAGCTGCAGATCAAAGGAATGATTTCAGTGAGCTCAGACTCCTCCATCTTCCTGTATACAGAAAAAGCACTAAATTCCTTGAGATATCTGGTTTTCTTTCATTAACAATATCTTTTGACATTCAGTCCACCTGCCCTTTGTTACAAAATTCTTATATATCCTGGCTCCCCACCATCGCCTCCTCGGAGCAGTTCTCTCTAGGTAACTTGAGATGTTGCCTCCTGGTCTTGAAGTCCTAAAAATTCCCACTGAATAAACTATAACTCTCAACTTTTAGGTTGTGAATATTTTTTCAGTAGACAGCTTCATCAAGAAATAAAATGATGGGTGGGCTAGAGTAAGACTGATTGACAACATGGACGGAGAGGTGTCTGAAGATCAGGGGAGGATAAATGTGTGCTGGTTTCTGTTCCTAGGACATCTAGTTGTTCTGGACCTCTTTAAAATAAGAGGGCTCCTCTCCTACACAGGGCACATGTTCAAACTAAAAGTAGACCTCAAATATATTCTGCACTATATAGATTTTTTAAAAGTAGCTGCAGTCTCTCTTAATGTGAAAATTGCATATTGACTTAATCTCTTTCCCTCTCTCTCTCTCTCCCCTTCTTTCTCTCCCCCTCCCTTTTCTCTTCCTCTTTATCATTCTTTTTCTTCTCCTTTCCCCCTTCCTATAAAAGCTACCACCTCATCCTGGGCACCCTGGTTATATCAACTTCAGCTATGAGGTAATTTTTCTCTTTACTAATTTTGACCATTGTTTGAGTTAACAATGCCCTGGGCTCTGTAAAGAATAGTGTGTTGATTCTTCATTCAAGATGTTTCTCAGTCCCACTTTTTCAGTTCTCACTACCAGCTTCCTGGTTTAAGCCCTGGTGGGTCATCCCAAGCCTTCATTGCCCCAGAACCCTCCCACCTGGCCTCTCTGACTCAGTTCCTCCTCCTTATATGGCTATAAAGTTTATCTCCCATGAACTACCACTCAGGGGGACTGCACGGTAGGGCAGAAATGAACTCTGGCTGAACAGCTTTGTTCTATCCCAGCCTGTAAAACATGGGGAATCAGGTAAGATGCTATTTAAGATCCTTTCCAGCTGGAAAACTCCCAATTCTAAGATAGTCACACTCTGTGTATCTCCCTCATTTGTCCTTACTGAGATATTAGTGACCAAGTGGTCTGTGAGAGCAATGGAAAGCATGAGATTTCTGGAAATTGGGTTTGAGGCTCTCCTCACCCCCATACTTACCATGAGACATTAGGTCAATTGTTTTCTCTCTCTAGAACTTTGGTTTCCTCATCTGGAGAAGGGAAATAATGATAATCCCCTGCCTTCAAAATATTGTTTGGGGAGCAAAATAGTTAAGCAATATCAAAGGTGCTTTGTTAAGTATGACTTGAGCAAAGTTAATAATTGTTTATTGTATTGATATCAAATACGATCTGAAGGAGTCGCTGGACCTGGGGTGAACCAAATACATACTGCTTAGAAAGAAGGAAAAGTCTTACTTCTTTCATAGGTTCAAATGACAATCCATGAGTTTGTTTACCCATACAAACTGAGAAAAAGTGTCAATAAAAATTTGAGGCAAGATTTTCTGTTATATCTTAAAAGGATGACATATGTGACCTGAAAACCTGTGTTTCTAGTATAAGGGACAGTGTTTCTGCCTCCTTTATTTTTTTTCATTGTTACATCACATCAAAAAAGGATATAATTAAAATTATATCACATTAATTTTCTGTTTTTTCTCTTGTAAAGAAGAACAGGAGCTGAGGAGTTAAACAGACTTACAACTTTTATAATCTCAGTCAACTTCATGAGCCTCTAACTCTCCATGACCTTGTCTGTAAAAGTGAAAGTGATGATACTTGCCTCAGAGTATCTAAGAAAACATGAAAAATGTGTGTGATGGCTGTAAGGTGGAACCTCACACATAGGAAGCACCTAACAAATGTTTACCTTATTCTTTCTTCCTTAGAACTCCTATTTTCAGGGTATCAGTATTGACGAGACTGCATTAGTGAGTCTATATTTCATGCAACTAAATTAAAACAAATGTATTCTAATCTTTCTTTCTCTTAAGGTGCTCACCCCTCTGAAGTGGTACCAGAGCATGATAAGACACCCGGTATGTAGATGTTTTTGGTTCTTTATTCCCTTAAAATATTAAGCATGCATTTCAATTCCCTTTTTAAGTGAGGCAACATATCTATGCCACATATAGACACTAATGGGAACTTTAGTTGGTAAACGGTCAAATCTGTATACACAGTTAGAAATTCTTGCACAGGAAAAAAAAATTGAGTAAATATTAATATTGCCATAATGACAAAGAAAACATTGCTGCTTCTCCAGTTGGAAGTCAATGGAGCTGATGGTAAACCTGACTCTTTGTTTCTCACCAGTACCCTTCCTATGGTTACGAACCCATGGGTGGATGGCTGCACCACCAAATCATTCCCGTGGTGTCCCAGCAGACTCCCCAGAATCACGCCCTGCAGCCTCATCACCACATCCCCATGGTGCCAGCTCAGCAGCCCGTGGTCCCCCAGCAACCAATGATGCCAGTTCCTGGCCAACACTCCATGACTCCAACCCAACACCACCAGCCAAACCTCCCTCTGCCCGCCCAGCAGCCCTTCCAGCCCCAGTCCATCCAGCCGCAGCCTCACCAGCCCCTGCAGCCTCACCAGCCCCTGCAGCCCATGCAGCCCATGCAGCCCTTGCAGCCCCTGCAGCCCCTGCAGCCCCAGCCACCTGTGCACCCCATCCAGCCCTTGCCGCCACAGCCACCTCTGCCTCCGATATTCCCCATGCAGCCTCTGCCCCCCATGCTTCCTGACCTGCCTCTGGAAGCTTGGCCAGCAACAGACAAGACCAAGCGGGAGGAAGTGGTGAGTATACCTTGAAGTCACTACAACACTTATGAAAATGGTCGAGCGAAAATGGCCCCCCCAGAGATTGAAAATCTCTCACAGTCCAAGGCCTACAGTTTCAGTAGCTACAGCTACAGCTCAGTGATTCAGTTAGTCCAAGTGTGTGCTGTAAGTTTATATTATAAATGAGTTCATCTATATGGCTTAGAATTAACACAATAGCTTTTATGGTGGACAGGGAGGCCTGGCGTGCTGCGATTCATGGGGTCGTAAAGAGTCGGACATGACTGAGCTACTGATCTGATCTGATCTGAAATTCTATAATTACTTTGAATTCCTACCAGAATATCTATTATTGAAACCTGTTAATTTTACAGACAGTACTATAAGGGAACATTAGTTCTCTTTATCTTTCAAAGGTTTGACCAGCAATAATAGGCTAGAATTGAACCGGAGATTTCTTTTAAAAGGGTAATTTTTGCCAGTGAGGGGATGCAGATATTTGAACAGGTAGGTGGGTGGTCTCTTTAAAAACCTAAAGGAAAATTACTTGTTTAAAGTGGTTTTTAATCTAACTTGGAGGAAGCTAAACTACACAGATTGCTAGATTCCTTTTCAGTGCTGGGATTCTGTAGATTAAGCTTTTAGCAATAAGTCTTCATAGTAAAGGACAAAATATCCTTTCATTACAGAAAGCTCTTTCCCACTCTTCCAAGTGAGTGGGAAATAGTCAATAAGTGACCCTTATCCATATATATAAACCCTCACTTTTGTGTATAAGAGATTATGTAATTCTACTGTATGCATGTCTTCAAATGTAATTCCAAGCTATAAATGTTATTAATGATTTTCTACTGAGAAAGTGAGGGGTGGGGTAGAAATGACCTGGATGGGGAGCCGGGATACCTGAGTTCCAGTTATAACTCTGCACTCAAAAAGGAGATGCTGTTTAACAAGTCACTTCAACTATATGGGTGTTTACCCTTTAAAATGAGAGGAAGTAACTAAATCAAATAACTTTCAAGCCTTTGTCTAAGAAGAAATACCATAGTTTTCCAATAAAAATTATATGTTATATAAGGCTTCAAAATTATGGGAATATTTGTGGAGAACACAGGCATATTTGTGGAAAATATGGAGCATATTTGAAAAATGATTGTATCCCAAATGCTCTGGTGCCTACAGTTGATTATTCTAGTCTAAGGTACAGGTTATGTCTTTGTATAGAAAATATGTTTATCTCAAAAAATGCATTTATCTCTTTATTAATAATTAGTGTTATGAACTTTATAAATCTTGCCAGAGCTATTCAAGGAAAGGTGATTTTGGGTACGTAGTTTGAACTCTTTAAAATTCCCATCTAAAATTAGAGTTAAATAGTGATAGCATCTTAGAGTTGTCTTAAGAAAATAAAGTGATGAGTTTAGAAATGACCATGCAGAAAGTACTCAACAAAATACAGCAATTGTTGTTTTATTATTCAATAATTGTTTTAAGTATTCTGAAGGCAGGGGCCTCCATCCTGACACCTCATATCTAATGACTATGAGACAACAAAGAAAGTTTGAAAATTATAGAGTTCAACTTCAATGGCTATAATATTGTTTTGGCAAAATTGAACCCATATTTGTTACTATAAATGGTACTCACTAAGAATATTTGTAAATTGTTTTACTTGCTTCTTTTGCAATTTTTTTCCAGGATTAAAAGATCAGAAAATGAGAAGAGACCTGAAGTAAATACTTCAGTTGCTTTCAGAAAGACACAAGAACACAAAGATTTTTTCCTACCACCACCTTACTTAGTAAATTCTGTAACTAAAAATAAGCAAACAATAAAAAGTTTAAAAAATCATTCCTGATTTTGTGCTGAATTAAAATTTCATGTAACTGCAAAGAAGATATAAATGGATCTTCTTGAATAAGATAGGAACTGCTCATTTACACCTACAAATTGACCATTCTGCAGGCAAATAAGGACTATATTTCTCTTTAGAGACAATTTAAATTATACCATCTCAAAACTTTTAAAAAATACAAGTTTACATAGTAGTTGTAATAGTTGGTAATGTGAAAAATTATGAAGAAGTATATAGTCACTGAGCCAGAACAAAACATTGTTGTTCAGTTGCTCAGTCATGTCCAACTCTTTGTGACCCCATGGATGGTAGCCCACCAGACTCCTCTATTCATGAGATTTCCCAGGGAAGAATACTAGAGGGGGATGCCATTTCCTCCTCCAGGGAATCTTCCCAACCCAGGGATCTAATCTGCATCTCCTGCATTGGCAAGAGAATTCATTAGCACTGAAACACCTGGGAAGCCAGAACCAAATGAGGGAAGTTTATATGAAGAATTCTTTACATTAAAAAGATAAGCTTTTCTGAAATGTTTATATTACAAAACAAATGAAAACTTGGACCACTGGCTTTATATTTCACACCACATTAATAACCAGAATCTGGTCTTTTGATCTCATTCTACTGAAAGCAATTTTTTGATGAAATTATGTGATACATAAAATAATGTACTGAATTTTAAATCTTCGAGGTATTTTCCTAAGAAAACTTATATTAAATGGAGCTTCAAATAGGGAATCACAGTGGTTTTATATACAACTCATTTCTTTCACTTCATAATCTTTAAGATGATAAATTCTACTGTATAGTCTTCAAAATGTTAACAGATGCATAAAATGGACTCAGTACAGCTTTACTTTCCCACTTATATTTATATTTGAATTCTTTTTTCCTCCTACACCCAAACAGAATTGTAAACAGGTTTTTTAGCGTTTATATTACACAGTACCCACAGTAACTTTATTCCAATACCTTTATGATTAAGGCCCCTTAATCATTTTCTGGCATGAATAAACATTACTGGGAGGGTGTCAATGTTCAAGCAAATAACCTGATTTTAAAGAATTTAGAATAAATTAAAAAGTCAGAAAGAAAGCTTTTAATCAACTGACATAGGCCAATTCTAATCAATTTAGTATGTATTTATTAATCACTCTCTAGGGTAAGGCAGTATTCCATGACCTGATAAAAATAGTAAGTCCCCATCCTAAGGAATCTAGAATCTACCAAAGGGCTAAAATAAGCTCACAAATAATGATAAAGTGAAAGTGAAGTCACTCAGTCGTGCCCGACTCTTTGCGACCCCATGGATAGTAGCCTGCACCAGGCTCCTCCGTCCATGGGATTTTCAAGGCAAGAGTACTGGAGTGGGTTGCCATTTCCTTCTCCAGGGAATCTTCCCAACCCAGGGATCAAACCCAGGTCTCTCACATTGTAGACAGACGCTTTACCATCTGAGCCACCAGGAAAGTCAAATAATGATAAGAGAAAGCCTAATAGTGTTAAGACCGTGGCAGAAGTGTAGTCAAAATGCCTTGGCAAATATGAAAGAAAGTGCTAGTCACTCAGTCATGTCCAACTGTTTGTGACCCCATGGGCTGTAGCCTGCCAGACTCCTCTGTCCGTGGGATTCTCCAGGCAAGAACACTGGAGTGTGTTGCCATTTCTCTCTACAGGGGATGTCTTCCTGACCCAGGCAGACATCATTAGCCATGTGTCCAATAGTTTTCCTCACCACTCGGTCCTTGTTGGCAATGCTGGAATTAATCCCAGCATCAGGCTTTCCATAAATTCAGGAGGGAGGAGCCCCCTCCCCTGTCCCACAGAACAAATGCTCACTCCTCCAATTATGGCATCAATTACTATAAAATACCATATCCACACCAAATGTGGCATGTTTCCCTCATTAGTGATTGGTTTAGGGAATGGTTGTGTTGGAAGCTGAACAATGAATTAGGCTGAAAGGGAAATCTAATAGGAGAGGCAGAGCTTCTGGGAAAAAGAATGACTGTCTAATTAAAACTGTGTACCTAAGTTGTTACTGAGCCTGTAAAGCAATTATCCTTCAATTAAAAAATATATACATTAAAAAAAAACTGTATACACATGCTAGGGAAAAGTGCTGTTCTGTCTTTGGATCTATCTCTTTGAGGATGTGATGCCTGGAGTTGTGTCTGCCATCTTGTAACAAGGAGGGACAAGTAGAAAGGCAGAAACTCTCTAGGTCTTCGGTGCCCCTGAAATAACCAACCTTAGAACCATCTATCTCTAGATGAATGATGCACTCTATTTCCATGCTAGTGTCTTTCAATTGTGGGTCATAATTGATTAGTGGGTCATGACATCGACATCAAGAGCCCTATCATTTATGTCATGCCAACAAACTTTCTCTTCCAACAAAGTAATGCTTATATGGTCAGGACTAAGGAGAACTGTTTTGTCAATGACTTTCCTAAAAAAATCCAGTAGAAAGATAGAAATATATATCCTGGTATAGTCCCCAAAATATATGCCCCCACCACACTTTGTCTTCCACAGCTCATGAAAATATTGCCATTATGTTTATTCGTACTGAGAAACATTTTCAGGATGTAAGGAATGATGTTACTTGAAAACTATGTGTGATATTGGAAAGAACACAAAATTTCAAATCAGACTGGAGTTGCTTTCAGGTTTTCTGATATAAAAGGATTCTCTATTTGGGAAAATCACTGACAAAATTATTTTTGTTTTATAATAATTCAAATTATATACATATATTCAAACCACATATTTGAATTACAGGAAAAAGTTCAGGCTCTGGACTCTGAGGACTGCTCACTATGGAATGAGGTGTACTGTGTAAGTGATAAGAAACTGAAACTTCTGTATTAAATGCCCAAACATATGTTTTAATAAACCATTTTTACCATAGTCTTCTATAATGGACATGCATGTTAACCAGAACATAGGATCTGTTTGATGGTCCAGAATCAGACTTATGAACATCCATCACTGAAGCGAGTTGTCTTGGAAACTCAGAAGCAATAAAGCTTTTATGCCTGTTTTAATTGCCTGATATTACTTAGTCTAATCATTCCTTTCTGCTGCAGGCAATTCCTTCTTTTTGTTAGTGTCTATTTACATCTTCTAATATGTAGGTTACTTTGTATACATTTTCTTCCTAACAAAATAAAGTACATTGACCTTTGGATTGTTATTCTGGAAGTTCCAGTCACTTTGAAATTATTTAATTTCCTGATTGCCTATCTGTGGCAGATGACTGCAATGGACAAACTACATGTAGATATGTGTGGCTACCTAGTGTAACACAAAGTATCACCATGTAATACTTACACCACATACTTTGTAAGTATCACCATGCAATACTTACAAAGCTGATGTAAATTAAATAAAAAGGAGCATTTCTAATTCATTTAAACTCAAGCTTAGTTGCCCAATGTCGTATGTTTTTGAATAAAATATGGAAGAAAAATCACTAGATAATAATGACCAAGACTCAAAGTATAGGCTGAAATAAATAGCAACACTGATTATAAATGGACTGCAAGGAGATCCAACCAGTCCATTCTGAAGGACATCAGCCCTGGGATTTCTTTGGAAGGAATGATGCTAAAGCTGAAACTCCAGTACTTTGGCCACCTCATGCGAAGAGTTGACTCACTGGAAAAGACTCTGATGCTGGGAGGGATTGAGGGCAGGAGGAGAAGGGGACGACAGAGGATGAGATGGTTGGATGGCATCACCGACTTGATGGACGTGAGTCTCAGTGAACTCCGGGAGTTGGTGACGGACAGGGAGGCCTGGCATGCTGTGATTCATGGGGTCACAAAGAGTCGGACACAACTGAGCGACTGATCTGATCTGATCTGACTGTAAATACACTAATAAACACAAATATATATAAAAACTTCTTAAATCAACAAAAAAAGAAACACAAGAGTATATTATTGACAAAAGGGTGCTATGTCTTTGAAATTAAGCTAAAAATACAGATGAAGTTGAGTAGATAACCTCAAGGAAATTCTCATCTCACCATAACCACTCCCATGTCACTAATACATTTAAAACCTGTTCTGCTCTCATTCACTTCTTATTGGCGAGGGCTTCAATATGCATAACTTTTCCAGGGTGCAAATATATGTCTAGGAATTACCCAAAGAGAGTCATCAAAATGTATGGTAAGACATGTTCAAAGATGATGATTATGTATTCTACTGAGAACCTGCATCTCTTCGAAATTTGTCTATATGTATTTGAAGGAATTATGTGGTAAAAAGTATCTCTAGAAGAAAATTTATTAGTGGAAAAAATGTGATAAAGTAAAATTTAAGACCAAGACTGTATATCAAATGTGAATATTACATGTAACCATAACATGTAAACAGGGCTTCCCTGGTGGCTCAGACCATAAAGAATCCGCCTGCAATGTAGAGACTCAGGTTTGTTCCCTGGGTGGGGAATGTCCCCTGGAGAAGAGAATGGCAACCCACTTCAGTATTCATGCCTGGAGAATCCCATGGACTGTAGCCTCAGACCTTGGTGTCACAGAGTTGGACACGACTGAGTGACTAACACTTCACTTTTCATAACGTGTAGATAATTTGAACACACATATATAAATGTGTGTAGGAAAAAAACTAGAAAGAAGATACATCTGTTTGTATGAAGATCCAATTTTTCTACCAAAAAATATAATAAATTACTTCTGTAATCAAGAACAAATTTAATTTTTAAAGTTCGTTTTCCCTTTTTTTCTGCTTCAATTCAAACACACCTCCTTCCTTCAGTTCCCTTTGATGTTAGTTTTGGATCTTGGTGAGTCCCCTTCAGGTAAATTCCCAGCAGAAATCAGTTCATATGTACTTGATTTTTCAGAGAAATATTTGGACCAAAGACGGGTGAAAGGAAAGGGGCAACTGGCTTTAGCAGGAACAAAAACGAATAATACAATCAAACAACAAAGAAGATATGAGCATCATAAAGTTAAGGAAAAAGAATTTAGAAACAACAAAAATAAAGTAAAATAGAAATGATCACCAAAGCAGCTCCTACTGAAATTCTATCAAAGATTGTTGCTGCTGCTAAGTTGATTCAGTCTGACTCTGTGCGACCCCATAGACGGTAGCCCACCAGGCTCCCCCGTCCCTGGGATTCTCCAGGCAAGAACACTGGAGTGGGTTGCCATTTCCTTCTCCAATGCATGAAAGTGAGAATTGAAAGTGAAGTCGCTCAGTCGTGTCCGACTCTTAGCGACCCCATGGACTGCAGCCCACCAAGCTCCTCCATCCATGGGATTTTCCAGGCAAGAGTACTGGAGTGGGGCGCCATTGCCTTCTCCGTATCAAAGATTAGCTGGATTCAAAGAGCAGGCAGGTCAAAGAGAAAACTCAATGTCTTAAGTCCTAAACCCTTAAAGAGAGGAGGCTTGTGATGATTTCAAATTAAATGGGTTGGTTCTCTTTTGATTCAAATAATACCTAAACTACTGCTGACTTAAAATTAGTCAATTATCTAATTTTACTTTGGGGCTTCAACTGGCTATAATGTATATTTTTCTCTCCTATGCTTAATTACATCGGGTCTGACTCATCTGAAGAGTTCAACCTCAGTCAGTACCCATTCTAATTAACCAGAAAATGCTCACAGTTCACTTATTAGAAAGGGCAAAGGAAGATGCAATTTAACATGCTAATTTCTAGGCTCTATTTTCATAACCCCCTATTTTTTTTATGGGAAGTTTGGTTTTATTAAATTGAAAACAATTTGAAAGAAAACCCAAGATTGGCCTCTTAAATTCATGAGTAATGCTTATTACTCCTTGCCAGATATATGGCTCTTGGATAATGAGCTATTTGGAAGGCAAGAGTCCTTTAACAATGCTGTGCAGCAGCAAAATTAGAATACAAGTGTAAGACACATTATTTTAATATATGCATTGTTAGCATGCAAAGAGGATGGGAAATGAAGGATTACCTGGAAGTAACCATCACTCAGTTAGAAAGAGTAATAGTTGTCACATTTTACAAATCAAAATTTAGGGTGATAATATAATGGAATATTTAAAATCAAAGACATATGCTGACTGGTAATTATGCTCTACACTTGGCACTGTTCAGTAAAGATCCTCATGTGGCTATTCAAATTTTTTTTAATGAAAATGAAATGAAATTTAAAATTCAGTTCCTCAGTCACACGGGACACATGTGGCTAGTGGCTACCATACTGGACTGCATAGACGCAAAACATATCTTTTACCACCCAGAGTTTTACTAGACCTGCTAAGTCACTTCAGTCGTGTCCGACTCTGTGCGACCCCATAGACGGCAGCCCACTAGGCTCCTCTGTTCCTGGGATTCTCCAGGCAAGAGTACTGGAGTGGGGTGCCATTTCCTTCTCCAATGCATGAAAGTGAGAAGTGAAAGTGAAGTCACTCAGTCATGTCCGACTCTTAGCGACCCCATGGGCTGCAGCCTACCAGGCTCCTCCATCCATGGGATTTTCCAGGCAAGAGTACTGGAGTGGGGTGCCATTGCCTTCTCCGAGGAATTCAAAGATTTTAAACAAAAGATGAAACAAACAGACTTGCTGGTTAAAACTGAATATCTCAACTATCCATTACAAGTCATTTTCCAAGCACTCCAGGAAGTACAATCTTGTATGGGAATTTTCTAAGAACCCTAGAAACACCCTTGTCTTCCTGAGGTTGAATCACAGACTCCAAAATGGTTTCCCTTCTAGTGGTCTTTTAAAATAGACAAATCCAGAGTTCCGCTAAATTGATTTTTCTGCTTGTAAGAGACACTTTTAGTTCCAAAGAAATGGTCATTTATTTTCAGTCCTCTACCAGCCACATCCACACTGGAGGTAGAAGGCGGGGGCTGCCCTTGACCTAGGGTTTCACTGGAATTAGGCCAAAGTGTAAGCTGATGAAAAGATAAAGAAAAAGATAACAAACTTTCGTCCATCCCTGAGAGTGGCTGATTGCCTGTAAGCGTTGGAAAATATTTACATTCTTTTCTATTTTGTGGTTCAAACCAAGAGCGCAACATAGGATAAATGGGTACCTGCATGCTTGAGAATACACACGCTGACAGACACACTTACATGTCCACGAAGTTTACCTCCAGTAAAAGGACATATGCTATTAGAACAAACTGAAATTTTAAATGAAAGTTTTCTCCATTCCAAGCATTTAGAGACTATACGGCTATTGTACTAATTATCACTATCAAGGCATATTATACTTCTTTCAATACAAAAATACAAGGGGAAAAGGTCACGTTGTTCATTTTATTTACAAACAAAGTCAAGTTGACCACTTCCTCTCACAACTCAACACAGAAACACTGACTTTTCTCCCATTTCTGAAGTTTGCCCCTTAGAAATAAACACTTGCGGAAAAGACTGAGTTTAAGGCCAAGGCTTTAAAAAGAATACAAAATAGCAAGGAACTGTATTGATTTTTCTTAAAAGGGATTTGATTGCGGCTTAACATGGGGATCACAAGAGAAAAATGATTTCAGCCAATTTCCTACATTTCCAGAACATAGTGGCCTCTAGCTGTGTTCCACATTGCTTTAATAAAACAGCCATCAGCCTGTATTTGTTGTGAAATTCTTGTTAATTGGAATTTTTAGTTGTTGTTTTGTGATTTGCCTTATAATTTCCTTTGCTCTCATTTGGTCTAGAGCCTTATCACTAGGGAGTCACTGGCTGAAATTTACTTCTTCCAAAACACTTCCCTGCTGGGAAGAATTCATCCTGTATTCATATGAAACACCTGATTCTTCTAGAAATAAAAAACACTTGAGAAATAAGATGGGCTTCCCTGGTAGCTCGGACAGTAAAGAATCTTCCTATAATGCCAGAGACGTGAATTCAATCCTTGGGTCAGGAAGATCCCCTGGAGAAGGGAATGGCTATCCATCTAGTCTTCATCTGAAACACCTGACTCTTCTAGAAATAGATAATGCTTGAGGAATAAGATGGGGCTGGGAGTGGTGAGGACAGAACAGGTTGTGGTGAGAGGAAAGAAATGGTCATCTAGGTCCCAAAATATCTCCCTCAATAAATCATGCCTGAATCACCCATCAAAAAAAAATCAAGATTAGTGAAGGCCCCTTACAAATAACAGGCCCTAGGGTCAACAAAAAATAGTTCAAGGTGCAGCATTTATATTCTTTTTCTTAATCAAAAAATTTTACAACAATGTTAACTATCTCCCTCAGAACAGCCAGATCTTGTTTTCTTCTTCAAAGAATTTTCCATGCTTTGAATTTGTCTGTGGAATGTGGGGGTTCTGGGGTCACAATCGTGACCTTGGCCTATCTGCTGTGGAAACTTGGATGAGTTTCTTGCCTCTCTATGCCTCAATTTCTTCATCTATAAGTGGTACTAACGTCCATCTCTGAGTCCTTTTATGTCAACACATTCTTCCACTCATATTCAGAAAGGGGGAGCCTTCTCCTGGATCTATAGACGTACAAAGGGGACACTACACAGGTGGAAGCAGGGACTGATACAGAATTTGAAACTATGAAAGCTTTCTCTGCCAAAGGCTCCAAAGTTGAACACAACTGCCTCATGTCAATGTGCCATCTCTGACAGAGCCAGCTGAACACCTCTCTCACGATGGCTATGCTCCATGGGCCCTGCCTTCTATCTGACATCCCGAGAGGCTGTTCTTCGCCACCTCTAAGGTCACTCTAAAGGCAGCAGGAGAGTAAATCCACCAGGAGGGCAGTATGGGCTCACTGGCGGCCAGAGCATTAGAACTTCTCCCTCGGAATGTCTTCCTTTTACCTTCTTTGTAAGGCCTGGCCCCCGTATATGGCGACTTCCAACTCTGAACCTTTCCTTGTCACTCTGGCATTGGTCTCAGCTCAGCTAATTCCCCTCTAGGCATTTCTTTACCAAACTGTGTTTCTTTAGAGCGGGGGTACTCAACCAGGCAGCAGTGCTTTCCAGGGCATGTGTGGCAATGTCTGGAGTCACAATGTGGGGATGCAGATGGGCCTGAAGTGGTACTATCAGTGTCTAGTAGGGAGAGACCAGGGGTGCTGCTGACCATCCTCAACGCACAAGACAGACCGCCCACGACAAAGAATGATCCAGCCTTGAATGTCAGCACTGCTCGTGCTGAGTAACCCTACTCTGGAAAAGAACACCAACACTGAGTCATGCTGTGTGTTCAAAACCTAACATACAGAAAGATTGAGACTCTGGACAAATGTCTGAGTCGGTATGCATTTTAAAAACATCACTGAGAAAGAAAACCCAAAGCTCACATCTCAAAGTTAGCAAACTTGCTATAGGACCTCATACAAAAGGATTTTCACTTTCTGTATCAACTGCATCAGAAAACTCTAAACAGCTTGGGGAGTGACCAGGCTGTTAAAGAAAACGTGCAAGATGAAGAGATGGTCACTCTAGGATTAAATCAGCTGAGTTCTCTAAATCAAGGCAATTCTGCAGAAATTAGAATAGTTACTTGCTTCTTCTGAAGTTACATAAAAGTGGTTGTGTTAGCTGAGTAAGAAAGGAGGAGAAAAATAATCAGATCATTAGCCATTAGAATAAGCACTGAATTAGAGCTCATTTAGTTTGTTTGGGAAACATCTGGTTTTTAAATTTGCTTGAATTTGGCAGAATAACGAGATAAGTAGTGTGTGCAAAGAGTGGGCAGGAATTTAAGATGCCTTAATTCTCATGATTTTCAGAACCATCACTCTCCCAATATTTGATGAGTAAAGTTTTGGGCACAAAATTATTACCAAAAACCTCTGACAACCATGGGAATATAAAGCAGTGTGATGTAAGTAAAGGAGACCTACTTTGATTGAGTGCAGACCTTAGGAAACCTACAATATTTGAGGGACTCAAGACACAGAACATCTTATCTGTCCAAATATCAAACTCAAGACACTCTTTCAAATGTGATTAAGCCCCTCCCTCCTGGCCTCCATACACCACAAATCAGGAGAATGGCCATAAACGAGCTTCAGCTCAATGCCTCCTCATCTGGAGACCTTTTCTTGTTGGTCCATACAGGCTGGAGTGCTCAGGCCTCGAGGTTTCCCAGGATATGTTGGGTGTGCCTCTATTTCAAGAAACTACTTGTTTCTACTTTTGTCTCTCTACTAACTGGTAAACTCCTTGAGGGAGATTTAGAAAAATATCTAGAAGCTGGTCGGTATGCTTAATATCTACTCAAGGAACTGTCATTTGCATTAAAAAGTTACCACACAGTCCTATAAAAGTAAAGCTAATAATAATAACATCAAACATTTACTGGGCTCTTGTTATAGTCTAGGCACTGTTCTAAGCACGTGACATGTATTGGCTCCTTCAATTTTCACAAGCTTGTAGAAGAAAACTTGTCTCTGTCCTCAGTTTATAGATGAGGAGGTGTTCAAACATTCAACTTGAAAAAGAAACGAGGTATTTCTTAAAACACAAACCCTGTCCCATGTTTGATGAGTATCACTTAAAAGGTTAACTAATTTGTCATCTGCTCCTAGGATCCTAACTAAACCAATTTATATTGCTAACAGCAAATATAAATTCAACTGATCAGAGTCATAAAGCTTGTCTCCTCTTGCCACTTAATTTTTCCTGCCCATTTGACCTCCCAAGGATGTGATAAAGAGCTCATTGTAAAGAAAGCTACAGAACTCTCAATCAGATAACTCCTCTGCAGTTGTGGTGAACCACCACACATGGGGAGGAAAGCTCTGCAAATATAGGCAAGTATCCCCACTCCAGGGCATCACTGCCATGGCAACCAGGAGAGAGTCGTCCATCCCAGCTGTGAGTGTGAACCTGAGCATAAACGGCCCTCACCCTTTCCTTGGCTCCAAAAGGTGGGTTGAAAACAAACACAAGTCCAGACCTTATAGGAACAGCTAGGTGCTGTCTTTCATTGATTCGTTCAGAGAAAGCTACAGTGGGAACTAAGGACATCCAGAAAATTCAGGCCTTGACCCTACATTATCTTGCTTCCCAGGAGGCGCACTGAACTCATACCCAACACATAGAGAGGCCATTTCAAGTGGCATTTTAAAGTTCACTGAGAATGGTCAGAACAGGGAGGTTGCTGACATATTCTTCCCAGGACATTAACTCAGAACTAATTGGCTGGCATACTTTCTCTACCCGGCACTTGATGTACAGATTAAAATACACGAAAAGGTTCAGTATCTCAATAGCCTCCTGCATTGAAGCCTCCACAAGTCCTAGCTATCAAGGTGGCACTCCCAACTGGCTCCCCCACAGCGTGCTGACTAGAGAAGGAAACGTTTGTGAATTTGCACAGTGACATGCAGAAACAAACTCAGGCTCAGAAGGAAGATTCACAAAATCCAATGTTCTCCCTGTCATCAAGAACTTGGGCTCAACCTGGTTTCCACAAATACTTTGTTCTTAATCTGGAAATAGCCACAAATGACCAACTGCAAATTATTTTTTTTTAATAGAAAAAACAGTGATGGATTTTTAACTATATTTACTGAACATTACTTAAATGCACAATTCCTATCAGTAGGATTTTCGAAGAGAGTTGGAAAACAAAAGGGGATTTACTGCCTTTGTGGCTCATTTTCCCACAGGTAGAAAAAACTGTGTCGGACGAACAGTGTTAGGTAGCTTGGAACCTGCAGTCACTGCAGCTTGAGTTGATTTCGGTTATAGCTGCTAATACTGTAAATAACCAGAATTGCAGTATTTAAGTCTTTGCCCTTCTTTCAAAATGGATCATTCAACAGATTGTAAATGACGGTGACTTAAGACAAATAAATTTTCTCCAAAAGTAATTTGGTTTTTAACAAATTAAATAATTTTCATATATTTACAGTACTTTTAACAATATATAGATAGTGACAATGTGCGCACGATAGGGAAGAACTCCACATATGAATTGAAGTAGATGGTCATGTAGTTTAAGGTAAGAGATGGCTGATCTGTAGGAAGGCCTGTGGCTTCACCTTCTTGGTGTTAAAAACATTCATCAAATAAGCTAATGTTTAATATGATACCCTCTGTTCCTTTAGGAAGGATTCAAAGAAACCTTTACTTGTAGCTATATAAAACCAGCAAGTATCTAAGCTCTGTGAACACCTTCAGAATATTCTAAATTTTAGGTCTTTCTATGAAATCATAAAAAGCTGGACCCACACAAAACAAGGTTTGTACCAGAGGTTGCAAGCAGCAAAACCAAGGCTTTCTGCTTTTCTCCATCAGTTATCTGTCTTTGCTGCATGCAAGAGTCAGACCACATTTTGAGGTTTCACATCAGTATCCATTCTGCTTGTAAATGTCATAGAATCTTCATCCTCCATTGTACTGAGGGGAAGGGCAAGATTTGCCCTTTTCCTGAATTTTCATCATTATATGGCATCCAATGATCCAGACCCAAAGAGAAGCTCAAAAGCAAAGGTACTTAGTCTCGGTTCTACCACGGACTAGCCAGGTGACACTGCCATCGTCAAATCCACTACTACATTCAGTTTCTTTGTTTCAGAAAAATATTGCAATCAAAGGCCACTAAGATGCATGCAACACTAACAATATAAGCCAATGTGCATTGCTAAAGTCAAATTGCATCCATTTTTAAATACTGAAAAAACAGCCAAAAGGAAAGGTGCCGAAGAAATGGCAGATCCTTACTGAGATTTGCTTTATGTGTTCAATAAAAATATGAGTGTCTTGGCAATGATATGTAGCATTCCAGTCAGCCTGGCTTGAAGGCTCTGAATCTTCTCCTAAAGCAATAGGCAGAGACATCTGAAGTGTCATTTGAACCATCTGAACTTTGAAGCTGAAAGAGACTCAGGTGCTGGCACCAGCTGAGTCAATCCCTCCAAAGTGACTGCTGCTCTCATCCTTTCCTGCTTGTGTCTACCTTCCCCGTTGCAGCTCCAGGACTATTACCTCATGAAGCCATCCACGATCTTGTTGGCTTGGGTCCTGCTGCACTTCAGGCAGGAGGCACAAACACACAGAGCCTGAAATGTACACACTGTATCTTCTTACCTCTGCAGGGTCCTTACACCTCAGCAGCAGCAGCAGCTCCAGGCAGAACTGACCTCCCATCCTCCCCAAGCAGAGCCCCTGGTCAGTGTGGGAACAGAGGAGGAGGCTGGAGATGGGGATACTGCTTGGGGAGCTGAAGGAGCCGGGCAGGCAGGCTCCCCAGCTGGAATGCGTAGCTAGAGGCCCTGGGAGGGAGAAGGCCTGGGGTCACTGTGATCCTCTGAGTCAGACACCCTGGGGAACTCTCAGCTCTGAAAGGCCTCCTTTGGCACACGAGGCGGAAAGGCACAGAGAACTTACTAGGGGGAAAGTTCTGAAAGTTATAATTCCAAGGTAAATGGTTACATGGGTGTATACCAGTTTAAAGTAAATGGTAGAGGTGCAATATGAATGCTGGAGGGGGCACATCATTTACATGATATGCTAATTCTTATATCTGATAAGGGACTTGGACCCAAAATATATAAAGAAATCTTAAAGCTCAATCATAAATAAACAAATAACCCAACTTTTAAATGGGCAAAACTCTTAATAGACATTTCTCTGAAGGAAATATACAAATGACCAATAAGGATATGAAAAGAAAGATGCTTGACAGCATTAGCCATCAGGGCAATACGAATCAAAATCACGATGAGATACTCCATTACACCCACTCAGATGGATACAAAGAACTGTTGGCAAGGAGGTGGAGAAATTGGAGCTCTCATACGATGCTGGTCTGAACGTAAATTCTCTGGAAAACAGTTTTCAATTTCTCAAAATGTTAAATGTGAAGTTCTCAAATGACCCAACAATTCCACTCCTCACTATATGCCCAAGAGAAATGAAAATATTTATCCACACAAAAACTTGTACACAAAATGATTCACAGCAGAATTACTTACAATAGCCAAAAAATTGAAACAACCCAAACGTCCATCAGCCAATGAATAAGTAAACAAAATGCGACATACCTATACAATGGAATTACTCAGCCATAAAAAGGAAAGAAGAACTGATACATGCTACAGTGTGGATGAACCTTGAAAACATTACAGTGAATGAAAGAAGCTAGACACAAAAGATGACATATTGTATGATTCCAGTTCTATGTTGCTGCCGCTGCTGCTGCTGCTAAGTCTCTTCAGTCGTGTCTGACTCTGTGCGACTCCATAGACAGCAGCCCACATGCCCAGAATAGGCAAATCTGTAGAGTGGCAAAAGATTAGTGGTTGCCAGGGGCTGAGGCAGACGGGAAGACTGGGGGGAGCAATGACTAAGAGGCACAGGGTTTCTTTTGGGGCTGAAGAAAGTTTTGAAATTGATGGCAGTAGTTGTTGCAAAACTCTGACTACACTGTTAAATTATACCCGTTAAATGAGTGAATTGTAAGGTATGTGAATTAAACCTCAATAAAGCTGTTTCATTAAAAAATGGAGTGTTAGCTCTTGCTTATTCCCATGCCACAACACTTCCCCAATTACACTGGGCTCCTCTGAGATCACCATGACTCTGGCAAGTTCACCTATGTGGCTTGCCAGGGGCCATGGTGAGAGAGGGCTTCTGTCAAGCATAAGCTGTAACTCCTGGCCCCTGGTAAGTCAGGACCCTTCTCCTCAGCTTCCTTTCTAGGACACTTCTGCTAAGACTTCTGCTCCAGCTTCATGGTTTGGCCCCTTTCCGCCCTGACTCCTTCGTTCCCTGGTGGTGACTCCCTTCCCAGCACACCCACGGTTCCCATTGGTGAAAGTCCTTCCAAACTCACACTTGTTCCGGTATCGCATGGAGCCACGCTCTCCAAATACATGAGGTGTGACTTAAGCACAGTGGCCCCTGACAGCACAGTCACTTTTTCATAGCTGAAATTCAGTAGTTAATCATTACTCTTTACCTTGTTTTTTTCTTGAAGAAAAAGGAGCTATTTTTTTTTTTTTTGAGCATTAAAAAAAATAAGAGTATTGCCTCTACAAGCTCTTGTGCATTTTTACAATTATAAGTAAAAAATTATCAGGATGCCAATGAGGCAAGCAATTCAATGAAGAGAAAATCACAATGTTCACTGGGTTAAAGAGATTCAACATTCTTATATAATTTTATCATTCACAAAGAGAACTACATTAGAGTTACTGACATTTTAATTAATGATACTCATTATTATTATTATTTGTTTATTTCCATAGCCTTTATCTTTCCAAACTATTCTTGGGCACAATATGCCAGTGCCCAAGAACATCATTTTCTTCCTGATAACTAGTTATACCCTGTCCCCTGCTCAAGATTTTGTTTGAATCAGAGCATTCTGATATTAGGACAAATGTCTTAAGAGAAAGGTTCACAAGAGGCCCCAATTAACAATCATGCATAGTGTTTGGGATTTATAACATTTTGGACCATTGTGTAATTTTTGCCTATTGGATTTGTTGGAAATTTTTCAACCTTTAAAAGTTCTTAAAACTATTCATTTTTATGTAAATCAAAACTGCCATGAAGTCCCACTTCACATGGGTCAGAACAGCCATCATCAAAAAATGTACAAACGCTAAACGCTGGAGAGGGTGTGGAGAAAAGGGAACCTTCCTATACAGCTGGTGGGAATGAAAGTTGGTGCAGCCACTATGGAGAACAGTATGGAGGTTCCTCAAAAAACTAAAAATAGAGATGCATGTGATCCTGCAGTCCCACGCTTGGGCATATATCCAGAGAAAACAATAATTTGAAAAGATGCATACACCCCAATGTTCACTGCAGCACTTTTCACAATATCCAAGACACAGAAATAAGCTAAATGTCCATCGACAGATGAATGGGTAAATAAGATGTGGTGTATATATATAATGGAATACCACCAGACATAAAAAAGAATGAAATAATGCCATTTGCAGCAACATGGATGGACCTAGAGATTGTCATACTAAGTGAAATAAATCAGAAAGAGAAAGATAAATAACATATGCTATCAGGTACAGGTAGAATCTAAAATAACACAAATGAAGTTATCTTTGAAATGGACTCACAGACATAGAGAACAGACCTGTAGTTGCCAACAAGGAGGGATGGATTGGGAGTTTGGGGTTAGTGAATGCAAGATAATAACAAGGTCCTACTGTAGAGCACAGGGAACTATACTCAATATTGTGTCATAAATCATAATGGAAAGGAATATGAAAAAGAATATATACATATATATGTATAACTGAGTCACCTTGCTCTAAAGCAGAAATTAAGCTCATTGCAAATCAACTATACTTCAGCAAAATAAATGTTTTAAAAAATTATTCATTTTTATAAGTTGGTACCACTGCCCTCTGAAGAACATCGGTAGAGGAGAAGGCTTTCCCATCTGAGGATAAGCAAGGTTGCAAATGAATGTTCACAATAGACCCTGTCTGTGTTCATTCTGTGCCAAAATGTTCATACAGGCTTTTTCTCAAACGCATTTGAGTGCTGTGTGTAATAGATGTCATATAATAAAACTCAGAGGCACACGCTATGTTACTTTTTAAGGAAAAAAAAGTGGGGGGGGGGTGATCAAAGGGTTTAACAATTTTATTCACTGGCTGATATTCAGCGACTCTGAAAATTTGGCCACTGCTCAGGTTTGTGAATTTCTATGGAAAACGAACTGTGTTTGGCAAGCTTGATGAAATATGAAGCTGATAAAAAAATGTTTCATGCTTTCTCAAGACCTTATGCCACTAACTGTGTGGGATTGGAAAAACTGTTCAAATGTCAATTTAAATGTCACTTTAAACACTGTAAATAAATGATTTTCTATACCCATATGAATTAATATAATTCTGTTGATTTCAGACCATAACTTGAACTGAAGTTTCTTTGAGTTTTAACTAGGAAATGTTTCATGGAGAACATGAACTTCAGAGTAGACAAGTTGAGCTCAGTTGAGTTCTATTCAGAATCAGAAATGTTCATGCAATGCATTATTTTACACTATGGAGAATTGACTGAAAACTCAATTGACACAAAGGTTGTTAGGAAGCAGGTCCTGAACTCAAAAAGAAAGGAGTAGGCCAAAAGAAATAAAACATTATTGGAACAGTTCAAATCATTATGTAAAAGAACACTGTGGTGAATTCCGTTGCAGAGTTCATGACTCGTGAACATTATCTCCAAACCAGTCATCTCTGAGTTTTATAGAGTCGACTATCCAACTGCCTTCTTGACCCTTCCATCTGGTATCTCAGGGTCATCTCAAACTTCACTTATCCAATGCTGAACTCTTGACTTTCCTTTCTGGCAAATATCTTTGTGCCTAAGCCTCCCACGTCTTAAGAGGTGTTTGTAAAGCATTTATCTCAGTGCCTGGCATGCAGATCTGCTCAATAAAGGTTGATGACGATGATATTGATGATGACTGATAGTGATGGAAGATGATTTTTATGCATCCAATTAGTTGAGCCAGAAACCAAATGGTTTTTCTTAATTCTTTTCTTCACTTCTTGCCTCACATTTCATCTATTCCCAGTTTCTGTCAACTCTGCCTTCAAAAAAAAAATTCAGGAAACCAACCCCTCTTCTCCAACTCTGCTGTCATCATCCCACCTCCAGCCTCCATCATATTTCTCTTGAACAGCCTTCTAGCCAACCTAACCATGTCCACTCCTGCCCTTGCCCTTGTTCCTTCTTCCCAGAGGGGAAACCAGAATGATTTTCTTAAACACAAACCTTCATTACCAAAACACATATGGTGCTTGGGTCTGGAAGATTCCTTGGAGGAAGGCATGGCAACCCACTCCAGTATTCTCATCTGGAGAATCTCATGGACAGGAGAGCCTGGCGGGCTATAGTCCATGGGGTCACAAAGAGCTGGACACGATTGAAATGATTTAGCATGCACCATATGGTGCTTATCATGTATTTATGAAATATGTTAAACATCCTTATGAAGTAGATACTATTATTACTTCCATTTTACAGGTAAGGGATTGAGTAAGGAGGGCAAAGCCACAATTCACACTCAATCAGTTTGAGTCCAGAGCTGGGCTACACAAAATACCATTCCATACCCAAGCTTTAAAAAAATAACAAACAAACAAGCAAAGACTGTCAGTTTGCTTCACTTAGAATACAGTCCATCTGCAAAGAAGTGCCCTGAGCAAAATGGTCCGGACTGGCTTCCTCAGCCACCCCATCATTCCTCTCTTTCCTCCTGTTGCCCTGACACTCATAAACAAGACGAGCTGGGTACTGCACAGGGGTTTCTCTTTGTGCTGTTCCTGTGCCTGAACTGTTCTTCCTAGGAATTTTCATAGGCCTGCCTCCTCATTCTTGATTCTTTAATCCCACTCCCTTGCTAAAGGCTTCTCTGACCTTCTCAGTCTGAAATCAATGTTCCCTGGTTTCTTGATCTCAACATTCCATTGATTTTCTTCTCAGCACTTATCTCAGCTTGTAATTGTTTTCATATGCTTGTCCATTTGTCTGTTGACTGTCTCTCCCATTGGTCTGGAGGCTTCACAAGGATAATATTGTTCATGACTCTATCTCCGCCACTGAGCATATTGCCCTGCACATAGTGCATGCTGAGAAGTTTGATAAAAGATTGGATGAAGACAAGAAGGCTTTGGTAATATGAAATATCCGCTTAAACCACTGGTTCTCCAAGTGTGACTGGAATCACCTAGGGATGCCTTTTTTTTTAAATCAAAGTAGAGCGCCAGGACTGTTATTTTAAGCACTTACTTTTGAGGCCTATCACAGTCTTGTAGAGAATTTTTATAATTTTGATTTTGACATGATTTGGCAATGAGTAACTCATAGCAGAGAAGGCAACGGCAACCCACTCCAGTACTCTTGCCTGGAAAATCCCATGGACAGAGGGGCCTGGTGGGCTGCAGTCCATGGGGTCACTAGGAGTCGGACACGACTGAGTGACTTCACTTTCACTTTTCACTTTCATGCATTGGAGAAGGAAATGGCAACCCACTCCAGTGTTCTTGCCTGGAGAGTCCCAGGGACGGAGGAGTCTGGTGGGCTGCCGTCTATGGGGTCACACAGAATCGGATACAACTGAAGTGACTTAGCAGCAACAACTCATAGAATTCTTGTTTGGCTGTTATTTTTAAGTTATCATTGTGTGTTTTCAGGAATACTTGCTAGGAGAGAAAAATGTACATTATAAATCACTTTTACATGTGATAAGATTGTTAAAAATACTGACAGTGAAATTGCCATACTATGCTTTTAGGTAAGAATTACATTATTACCTTGGGAGCCAATAATTTCCTTTTCAAGCTTGTAGACATTTGTGGGGGCTCCTGGAGAGCTTGCGGTTTCCAGGCCCCATAATCAGATAATGGTGTGTAATGGACAAAATGGACCAGCTGGAGTCAGCCCTGAATCAACCACAACAGGACTCCTGCCCAGGAATCTGCATTTTAAGAAATTTTCCGGAAAATCCTACACAAAATTTGAAAGCTATTCTTTTCTCTTTGTCTAGACTTATGTGTGTTGTTTTAGAAAAATATACAACAGAAAGCAGTGTCCGCTCTTTAAATCTGTGGTTCAATTCTGCGAAATCCAAGATAATGTTTCACATAAAGGAAAAACATGCACTACTAATTAATGTTAAGCTCATTATGTGTCCAGAAATGCAGATTATCAATAATTTTTTCAGGAAAATGAATCATCTTTGTTAAATATCTTTTGTGAGCCTATAGGTCCACAGGGGATGAAAGGGCCTGGCATTTCTCACCTGGAGGGGAAGGATGAATCATTTGGCCAGGCTATGTTTTAGGCTATAAGTGGATAGTGTTAAGAAAATTAAAATTGTAAGCAGGAGGGCTTCCCTGGTGGTCCAGCAGTTAAGAGTCCACCTTGCCAATGCAGGGGGCATGGGTTCAGTTCCTGGACTGGGAAGATTCCACATGCTGCAGGGCAATTAAGCCTAGTGCGCCACAGCTACTGAGCCCCCACACCTACACCCCATGCTGGAGATGCTGGAGATGAGTTCCTGCCTGGTCCACCGTGACCTTCCTCTCTTCACATGGCCCTTCCCTGCTCAAAATCCTTCCACTGTTCTTCAGTCAATTGAGATCTTTCAGCACAAGACCCTAGGCTTTCCATGACCTGACCCTAATTCAGTCTTCCGAATCCTTCTCTTGCCCTTCCTCCCAGCAAACCCTGCACTCTGGCTCAACAGAACTGTTCACTCTCCTACTTTTCAGATCCTGTCTTTGCTTTTGTCATTTGCCTTCTCCAGGGTTCCCTTGACCCTCATATTTCCCGTTAAATATCCCATCTGTTATTACTCCCTAATTTATGTAGCCAAGCAGGACCGTTCTTCCTGAATTCCCTGACTTCTTCAACTTCTTCCCAAGCTCCCTCTCTATGGTTTTCCTTAGCTAAGTTGATCTAAGTTCATCCCTCCAGTGACTCAGGCCAAAACCTTGTCTCCCTATCACCTCTGACTTCATATCGTACTCCACAGGCAATCCATTAGTGAATCTCACTGTCATTATATTCAAAACATGGTAGAATCTGACCTTTTCTCATCGTTTCCACTGTTCCACTCTGGTCCAAGCTAAAATCATCTCTCACCTCGATTAATAACAAAAATTTCGAAATGACTCAGCATAGAAAGTGGTTCTGCAAACCCTCCCTAAAATACTCATTTATCATTCCTCCTCACTGAAGATAATTTTCCCTGAGAAAGTCTTCAGATTGTTAGTAAGTCACTTCCAGTCTTATCTTTTTCTAGAAAGGTATTGATGCAGATGACCCCCCAAAAAATAGGGGTGCAGAAGAGCTCTCCCAAATCCCACAGCGGGGACTTGGATTGCTACAGAGAGCGGTTATTCTTTGGCAGTTCACAGGATTCTTAATGAGACCTAAATTGCCCTTTTTTGCTCAGAACAAAATAGTACTGTTTCACGAAGTGTGTTTATTCTTCATGTGGACACAGTGTGTAGAGTGGGCATTCGCATATATTTAAGGGCCAAATGAGCTGATCTTGGTAATATCACCCTTCCTGCCCATAACTGATCCTGGAACCCAGATGAAAGCATGTGAATAAAAGGTGTCTGGAGGCTTATGCAAAAGCTTGCTTTGACTGTTAGCAAGAGACACAGGAAGACGGAAACATTTTCTTCCTCTCTGTCAGGGTTTCTCAACCTCAGCACTGTTGACATTTGGGTCATCTGTCATGGGGACTGCCCTGTGTGTGAAGAATGCTTAGCAGCAACACTAGCATCTCCTCAGTTGTTAGAATCAACAACGTCTCCAGACATTGCCAGACATTGTCTCCTGGGGGTGGATTACCCCAAGTTGGGAACCACTGCCCTAAACGTCAGATTTATTCCCAGACTGCCACAGGTTCTCTCAATAAGAGCTTAGAGATATTTAGTCAGTCAGTCAGTCAGTCAGTCGTGTCCGACTCTTTGCGATCCTAAGGACTGTAGACTGCCAGGCTCCTCTGTCCATGGGATTCTCCAGGCAAGAAGACTGGACTGGGTAGCCATTCTCTCTTCCCAACCCAGGGATCAAACCCAGATCTTCTGTATTGCAGGCAGATTCTTTATAGTCTGGGCCACCAGGGAAGCTATAGAGATGCTTAGAGAAACATAAAGTCAAGAGAATTGCAGGAAAAAGACCAGAGTCACTGAATGAAACCCATCATACTTGTGAAATTTTGGATGACACAAGCCTCAACAATTCCTAATTATTTAAGCTGGTTTAAGTGGGTTTTCCCATTATTATCAGTGAGGAGCATCAAACTGATCCAGGGTCTACCATCACAGTTCGCAGCACGTTGCTTTATTCCAGGGCACCCTGCAGCTTGCAGAAATGAGCCAAGTCCCAGCTTGGGGCACAATTCCATGGGTTCAGCTTTATGTTTAGGACAGAAATAAAATGGCTCACTTTCCCATTTGTTAATTACTGCTTATCCACATTTGTTATAGAATTGTATAATTTCAAAGCAGGAAGTGATTTTAGGGAAGGAGAATTAAGCTAAAACCAACGTCTATGTTTATCTTCAAAGGAAGGCTTTCCAAAGAGGATTAAGCCATGTGCCTGCAAATATCAGGAAAAGAGCCATTATCCACTTCAAAACACTTCCTGAGCATGACGAGTCACCATACATCTTGCGTAAAAAGCAAAGGGAGATATTTTCTTATGGCCACATACACTTAAATATTCATTCTTCTTAAATAGGAATTCTGCATGGTTTCAATGACTAAATCAATTATCTATTTACAGTGAACTTCTTGTCATTTCTGTGCTCAGATCTGTCATTTAATTTTACCATCTATTTTTTTAAACCTGAAAACTGATGCACAAACTAGAGCTGGCATAATTAACAGACTATTCTATTTGGGGTATAGTGGGGAGGAGGAGAAGATAAAAAATTGTAATCCATTTCTTATGACTTTTATTTCTATGTACTATTAGTTTACATTATTGTTGCTTATTATAAAAGCAACGTAAGCTTACAATTATAAAATCATAAATATAAAAATAAGCAAAATGAATAATATTTAATAATCCATAATCCAAGAATCAATCACTGATTATACTTTAGTGAATATTCTCCCAAATATTTTTCTTGCATATTGAGATATTTCTTCCCAAATTGTATCATATTATTTTGAAATCCCCTTTAAGGTATTTTAAAACTTTCTTTTAATCAGATGTTTAAGTTGTTCCTATCATGACCCCATTGTAAACAGTGATTCATATGAATGGCTGGCTGAAAATGAGTTATATATGCTCAAAAATAAAAATGCAAGAGTAAAACACAAAACAAAAAAAATTCTACAACATGGACTGAAAATCATTGGCATCAGAGTTCTGCTATCATCCACTTGTACATCCAATCACAGAAAGCAGCCTCAAAGAGGACAAAGGAGAAAGAGAAAAGCAGCCTTGCAGCAAAGGAAACTACCCCTGCGACAGACATGGTGGGACAAACACTACATAAACCTAATGGAGAAGCATGCCACAAATGAGTCCCAAGCAGAGTTTCCTAGTTTGGAAGTCATAAAGTCATTACCTAGGAAAAAAAACAAAACAGGCTGTCTTCAATCATACAATTGTGAAAAATAAATAGCTTGCTCCTCTACAAAAATCCTGTGATGGCAATTTCAAATAGCTAGATTTGCATATATATCCACATGTCTATGTTTATTTATATTTATATGTATTTATATCTGTACTGATGCCTATTACCTACGTCTATATCTATAAACATACCTGTAACTGTACCTGTATATCCATTCACCCATCCATCCACTGCCCATCTACATACCAGTGGTTCTCAGACTTGAATGTGCATCAGAATCCCCTGGAGAGCTTCTTGCTAAAACCAAGGTTCCTCTATCCTGTCCCCAGCTTCTGATTCAGCACGTCTTTGACACAATCTAAGAATCTGCATTTCTAGTAAGTTCCCAGGTGATGCAATGCTGCTGGTGTGAAGCCTACACTTTGAGAAGCCCTGCCTATGCTTTATCTCTCATTACCAATCTACATTTTAGTGAACATATGGTTATCCCCACATACTTGAATTTCATTATCATAAATTGTTAATAAAAACCATAGTGTTACATACTATACAAAACAGATATTATGGTGCTTTCAAATTCTTTCCACTTAATTCAATAAAAAATTATAAGATATAAAAATTATCACCATGTACCTTCTTCCTCCCAGGAGAAAAGTTAAATTGTGATACATTTCTTGCTTTTACTTGGTTCTCACTGCATTTGGCTTTTAACTTGATGTATTTACATCTTAACGATTCAGATTTATTTTCCAAACAGTGAGATGAAACAGGGACGACGCAAAGGCAGCTTCATTTTGAAATTGGCCAAGCTCTTGTAAACAAGCTCTTGACGGAGCAATTTATAATTCTCTAAACAGTTGGGGAAAATATCACACAGAAAAGCAGATGTTATTCTCCTAACTTCTCTTTCTCTCTCTTTTTTTAGGTCTACAGTACTGAACCAACCATATTACCTTGAGTAAATGTTGGCTTCGCTGGATGTCAACCATGTTAGCCATACTCAAGATGCGGTTCAAAGAGCAAAGCTTATCAGACAGTTCTGTGGCCTGCTTCCTCATGTTCATTTGATAGCGCTTGACTTAGGGGTTGTGTTGGCTCAGGTTTGCAGCATGCAATGGGAACACAGTTCCCCAGATGCCAACTTTAACCTAAATAAAAGCTAGGCCTGCATTTCTTCAGGGTTAAGTTAAAGAATACGGGCTGTGCTGTCTCAGACCCCAGTGGGTACCAGTTAGTGGGAGACAAGATGTATACACAAGGAAATGTAATTGGTGACTTTAATGGGTAACCAATTGTAGGACTGAGAAAAAGAAAGTCACTTTGCTCTCGTGCAGTTGGGAAAAACCTCATATTCCATTTGTTCAAATCCTTGAGAAACAAACGTTATTTCTCCAGAAAGTGAAATGCAGACATTGAAAAGGGAGGCAAATTTTTAAAGAGGTCAAAGTAAAGACTGTCTGAAGGAGGAGTTAATGTGTGACAAGAGGAATTAATCCCAGGAATGATGAATGCCACTACTGAAATGATTATAAATTACAGGCCACCTGCAACCTATCCCGAATGTCTTTCATGTGAGAACAGGATAGATGGAAGAATGGGGAAAAAAACTTGTGCCCTAATGGAGAAAAAGGAAGATGTGTGCTTTGAGCAGTTCAGAAAAAGTCTCTCTTTCTACCTCAATATATCTGTAGATCAACAGATGTGTGTGCATGTACACACTCACATCAAACTTTGTGGAATAACTCCAATTTATCTGTAAGACCCTCTCATTCCCGTTAAGCATTCAAAATGCTGCTAATTTCAAATGTTTCAGCAAGTAGCCACTGAAACAATGATACAGACAGCAATCATTGTTTAAACTCAACATTCAAAAAACTAAGATCATGGCATCTGGTCCCATTGCTTCATGGCAAATAGATGGGGAAACAATGGAAACTGTGAGAGACTTTATTTTCTTGGGCTCCAAAATCACTGAAGATGGTGACTGCAGCCATGAAATTAACAGACGCTTGCTCTTTGGAAGAAAAGCTATGACAAACCTAGACAGCATACTAAAAAGCAGAGGCATTACTTTGCCAACAAAGGTCCATCTAGTTAAAGCTATAGTTATCCCAGTAGTCATGTATGGATGTGAGAGTTGGACCACAAAGAAAGCTGATTGCCGAAGAATTGATGCTTTTGAACTGTGGTGTTAGAGAAGATGCTTAAGAGACCCTTGGGCTGCAAGGAGATCAAACCAGTCAATTCTAAAGGAAATCAGTCCTGATTATTCATTGGAAGGACTGATGCTGAAGCTGAAGCTCCAATAATTTGGCCACCTGATGTGAAGAACTGGACTCATTGGAAAAGACCCTGACGCTGGGCAAGATAAAAGGCAGGAGGAGAAGGGGACAAGAGAGGATGAGATGGTTGGATGGCATCACCGACTCAATGGACATGAGTTTGAGCAAGTTCTGGGAGTTGGTGATGGACAGGGAAGCCTGGTGTGCTGCAGTCCATGGGGTCGCAGAGTCGGACATGACTGAATAACTAAACCGAGTCAGCAATACTGAAGTAAAATTGCCACTAAAAAAATGTCAAAAAGAAAGTACTAATAGGCTGTAATAATACAAATATCTGCATTTTAACATTTACAGCTGTATATGTGTTAGGTTCTGTTTTTTGTGTTAAAGACATCCCCAATATAAAAAGATAATTTATTGCAAATTGTGAAGATAATTTACTGGAAGCATTACAATAGTAGAAATGGCAACTATAAGAGTTTTCATAAGCAACAGTTGGCCTATAGTTTTAATTTGATTAGGCACAAATTTAGTGGCAAAATGCTATTTTGAAGTAAAAATTAGTACAAAAGATGCAGTAAGTAAACATTTTCCAAAATGAATATCTTTTCTAAAGATGTGTAATCTTTAAAGAATAGTGAGATAAATGCTACTCATATGGAACTTCCCAATACAGTGAATGCATGCATGAATAAAAGAATACATTTTAAAAAATCTGTTGGTTCTTAGATCTTACCTCCCAGAACTTCAACAGATATCTCATACACACACACACACACACACACACACTCATTTTCAAAGTGAATATAATCCTATTTTTAAAACAATTGTGCCAAAAGAAGTTATAACTACCCATCACACCAAAAGATGCACAGTTTGGCTATAGCAGCTTCCACACTGTTCAAATTAAGATCTTAAAAGCACAATAACACACAAAGCAGTTATCAAAACAAGTTTGCTTCAGAATTCAAAAACACTTGTCACAGGAATAGAGTGAAACTTTTAACTCTCATCGTTAATATAAACTGACCATAAATATCACAGCTGCTGGTATCTTAGCAAGAAATCTTTATGAAGGAATTGCAGTTAAAATGATAGCTCTAGAAAATGAGATAAGTGACCAACTAAGGAATCATCTTTTCTTTGCACTGTGATGAGACATACATGAGTAAAACAGCTGGCATCCTCAGTGAAACACTAATGTCAACTTTAGAGATGCAAAATGTCCCAGGTCTGAGGAACATCTCAAAAAATTGTTGGAGAAAAAAGAAAATATTTTAGTGAATCATCTCTTGCACAGAGTTTCTCAACCTTGGTATTCCTGACACTTGAGGCCAGGTCATTTTTTGTCATGGGAGGCTGTCCTGTGCATTGAAGGATGTTGAGCAGCACCCCTGGTCTTCACTCCCTAATGCCAGAAGCCAACCACTACCTCCCAATTCTGACAACAAAAATGTCTCCAGACACTGCGAAAGTGTTTTGGGGTGGGAGTGAGGGAATTCTTCCAGTTAAAAGCATTGACAGCACACATTTATATAAACTTGCTTGATTAATTGTAGTAAATATTATAAAACTGTTCAAAAGTTTATATTCATACAGAACTCGTTCTGTTAATTTTGCCAAAGTGTTGTATACAAATTTTTGTATTTTATCACAACAGATTGACAAATCTGGAGTGACTGCTTTTTAGACTAGAAATTATTAAAAGCCATTAAAATACTTCTGATGATCTTAAGAAAATTCTAAAGATTCTCATCCAGCATTTGTAATTTGAGGCTTAAACCGAAACATTATCAGTGTTTTGCAAAATGCTCTCTCCAGAATGAAAGCACAGATTGTGTTATCATTGGAAACCACATGGGAATGATGTTGCTTATGTTATACTTTAAATGAAGGAAAACAATCTGTTTCTCCTATTTGGACAGAGTCTCAGAGTAATATTACTGAGGATGGTATACCTTGAAATTCTAAAAGTTTTACATTAATTATCACATATATCATAGGTAAATATTGATAATTTATATTAATTACTTAGGAATCAGTTGGCAAAAACTCTCTGTAGGGAGATTATTTCAGAAATAGTCAATTGCAATAACCATTTAAGTGAGATTTTACCCTTAAAATTTGTCTTAGTAGCACTTGCTAGTAAAATGAACAAAGAAAAAGTATATGCAGGTCAAAGGTGGTTGACTCTACTTAGATTTTTAATCTGAGGAATTGATTTTCCAAATAAGGAAAATAGGCAAATTTTCTTAGCCAAATTTATTTAAAAATATGTGACTACATTACTTAATGATAATAGATCCAGAGATTAAAATACTTATCAACAACTATGAAAATTATGATATACTCACTGACATTATAGAAGAATTATTCAAATTTGACAAGAAATGTCAGGAAATTTTAAGGATAATTATTGAACAAGTCAAGTGAGGACAAACTGCCCACTTCAATAATAAAACAAAATATGAACAGTCTTATTATTTTCTAAATTGTTTATTTCTTTTTATAATTTTCTGATAAAGATGATTTATTTATCACTAAGTATAATCATATTATCATATCACCAGAAGACATTTCATATAATTAAATGTATATCAGAATAAAATCTTTGTTAGTCTGTACAATAAATTATTGGTTCAGAAAATACTGTCACTCTGTTATTCACATTCTCACGCAAATAAACATCTTAGACCTAAATTTTCACTTTGCAATTATTTGACATTTATTATTGAAATTATAAAAACTAAAATATAAGAGTCTAAAATAGATTTCATTTGAAAAAGGAAAACATCCCAGATGAAACTTCTTTAAAAAAAATATAGTTCTATTTTTCTTGCTAGCTTAGTAATTCTCAACTAGAGTGACTTCCCACCTTAGAGGACATTTGGGGATATATGGAGGCATTTCTGGGTATCACAACAAGGGGAGGTGCAGTACCACTGGCATTTAGAGGGTAGAGATCAGGGATGCTGCTAACATGCCACAATGTATAGGACAGCCCTTCATTAAAAAAAAAAAAAAAAAAAAAATCTGGTCCCAAAGATAATAGTGTTCAGGCTGAGAAACCTTGCTCTAGATGAAAGTATTTCTTGGTTTAATTTGTGTAACAAAGCAAGAATCACCCAATTCAAATATGATGAGAATCCCTTATTGGAGAGTATGTTATTACCAAAGACAGTTTTCTTCCTCCATGGAAGGCAGAAATTTAACTACCCTTCTTGTTATTGTTGGCATCTTTGGGAACAAGAAACAAAATGGAAGATTGAAGGGACAATAGAAGCAGTCTGAAATGAGTAATCCTTACACTGCTATTCTCTAATTGAATATATCTTATTTGAGCAGAAAGTATGTATTAATACTTTGATACTAAGGGAGAAGCAATGCCTTCACTGCAAAACAGGAATCGCTTGACATGATAAGAAAAATGCATCACAAAAATTAAAACAGCTAAAGCTTAAGCAATGAGTTTGACTAACTATCTTTTTCCCCGCCCTGATGTCAGCCATAGTGATATTCTGTATTGCTTAGGATTCACTATAAAAATCGAACTTTTAACAGCCCTAAGTAAACATCTTCATTTTCCACAGACCTAAGTGATGGCAGAGTAATATGATTGCTTACAGCTGCAAATGCCTCATCATGAACTAAACACTTGTTAAACTCTGGCTAAAATTTCTCTTCACTGGCTTATTAGTGTCTTTTCCAAATAAAACCATTTTTTAAACTAATTCACTAAATAATGCCATGGTAGAAACCCTTAATTAAGTCATGAATAGACAATGCAAATAATCCACATATTACACAATAAATGCACATTAAATTAAAACAAAACAAACTGTGTTCCTAAATATAAATTACTTTATCATTTTAAACTAGGAACTAGCAGTGTGTAAATTTCTCATGTTTTACTCCACCCAAAGGAAAGAAAAATAGAAAACATCATACTATGAAGGGAAAAAGAAATTTCCTGTGTGTTTACTTTTCCTGGGTGTCTATGAGTTTTTAGGTTATGGGTCACCACCACTTCAGGAAACTGGTGTCAAGTTTCAGAATGGGTTAGGAGTGAGAAGGTGAGGTAAGAAAAGGGCATCTGGCATTCATTCCTACTAAGAAAGAAACAAAGTCTGGAGAAATAACTCCAGCAAGAATGAAGGGATGGAGCCAAAGAAAAAACAGTACCCAGTTGTGGATGTGCCTGGTGATAGAAGCAAGGTCCGATGCTGTAAAGAGCAATACTGCATAGGAACATGGAATGTCAGGTCCATGAATCAAGGCAAATTGCAAGTGGTCAAACAGGAGATGGCAAGAGTGAACGTTGACATTCTAGGAATCAGCGAACTGAAATGGACTGGAATGGGTGAATTTAACTCAGATGACCACTATATCTACTACTGCGGGCAGGAATCCCTTAGAAGAAATGGAGTAGCCATCATGGTCAACAAAAGAGTCCGAAATGCAGTACTTGGATGCAATCTCAAAAACGACAGAATGATCTGTTTGTTTCCAAGGCAAACCATTCAATATCACAGTAATCCAAGCCTATGCCCCAACCAGTAATGCTGAAGAAGCTGAAGTTGAACGGTTCTATGAAGACCTACAATACCTTTTAGAACTAACACCCCAAAAAGATATCCTTTGTATTATAGGGGACTGGAATGCAAAAGTAGGAAGTCAAGAAACACCTGGAGTAACAGGCAAATTTGGTCTTGGAGTATGGAATGAAGCAGGGCACAGGCTGATAGACTTTTGCCAGGAGAATGCACTGGTCATAGCAAACACCCTCTTCCAACAACACAGGAGAAGACTCTACACATGGACATCACCAGATGGTCAACACCGAAATCAGATTAACTATATTCTTTGCAGCCAAAGATGGAGAAGCTCTATACAGTCAGCAAAAACAAGACCGGGAGCTGACTGTGGCTCAGATCATGAACTCCTTATTGCCAAATTGAGACTGAAATTGAAGAAAGTAGGGAAAACCACTAGACCATTCAGGTATGACCTAAATCAAATCCCTTATGATTATACAGTGGAAATGAGAAATATTTAAGGGACTAGATCTGATAGACAGAGTGCCTGATGAACTATGGATGGAGGTTCATGACATTGTACAGGAGACAGGGATCAAGACCATCCCCATGGAAAAGAAATGCAAAAAAGCAAAATGGCTATCTGATGAGGCCTTACAAATAGCTGTGACAAGAAGAGAACTGAAAAGCAAAGGAGAAAAGGAAAGATATAAGCATCTGAATGCAGTGTTCCAAAGAATAGCAAGGAGAGATAAGAAAGCCTTCCTCAGCGATCAATGCAAAGAAATAGAGGAAAACAACAGAATGGGAAAGATTAGAGATCTCTTCAAGAAAATAAGAGATACCAAGGGAACATTTCATGCAAAGATGGGCTCGATAAAGGACAGAAATGGTATGGACCTAACAGAAGCAGAAGGTATTAAGAAGAGGTGGCAAGAATATACAGAAGAACTGTACAAAAAAGATCTTCATGACCCAGATAATCACAATGGTGTGATCACTCACCTAGAGCCAGATATCCTGGAATGTGAAGTCAAGTGAGCCTTAGAAAGCATCAGTACATCTGTGTCTCTTTTGCTGTCTCACATACAGGGTTATCGTTACCAGTCCAGGTTCGATGCATGATACAGGATGCTTGGGGCTGGTGCACTGGGATGACCCAGAGGGATAGTATGGGGAGGGAAGTGGGAGAGGGGTTCAGGATGGGGAACACATGTACACCCGTGGCGGATTCATGTTGATGTATGGCAAAACCAATACAATATTGTAAAGTAATTATATTTAAAAAAAAGAAAGAAAGCATCAGTACGAACAAAGCTAGTTCAGGCAATGGAATTCCAGTTGAGCTATTTCAAATCCTGAAAGATGATGCTGTGAAAGTGCTGCACTCAATATGCCAGCAAACCTGGAAAACTCAGCAGTGGCCACAGGGCCGGAAAAGGTCAGCTTTCATTCCAATCCCAAAGAAAGGCAATGCCAAAGAATGCTCAAACTACCACACAATTACCCTTATCTCACATGCTAGTAAAGTAATGCTCAAAATTCTCCAAGCCAGGCTTCAGCAGTATGTGAACCATGAACTTCCAGATGTTCAAGCTGGTTTTAGAAAAGGCAGAGGAACCAGAGATCAAATTGCAAACATCCGCTGGATCATGGAAAAAGCAAGAGAGCTCCAGAAAAACATCTATTTCTGCTTTATTGACTATGCCAAAGCCTTTGACTTTGTGGATCACAATAAACTGTGGAAAATTCTGAAAGAGATGGGGAATACCAGACCACCTGACCTGCCTCTTGAGAAACCTATATGCAGGTCAAGAAGCAACAGTTAGAACTGGACATGGAACAACAGACTGGTTCCAAATAGGAAAAGGAGTACATCAAGTCTGTATATTGTCACCTGCTTATTTAACTTATATGCAGAGTACATCATGAGAAACGCTGGGCTGGAAGAAACACAAGCTGGAATCAAGATTGCTGGGAAAAATATCAATAACTTCAGATATACAGATGACACCACCCTTATGGCAGAAAGTGAAGAGGAACTAAAGAGCCTCTTGATGAAAGGGAAAGAAGAGAGTGAATAAGTTGGCTTAAAGCTCAACATTCAGAAAACAACGATCATGGCATCTGGTCCCATCACTTCATGGGAAATAGATGGGGAAACAGTGGAAAAAGTGTCAGACTTTATTTTTGGGGGCTCCAAAATCACTGCAGATGTTGATTGCAGCCATGAAATTAAAAGACACTTACTCCTTGGAGGAAAAGTTATGACCAACCTAGATATCATATTGAAAAGCAGCGACATTACTTTGCCAACAAAGGTCCGTCTAGTCAAGGCTATGGTTTTTCCAGTGATCATGTATGGATGTGAGAATTGGACTGTGGAGAAAGCTGAGCACTGAAGAATTGATGCTTCTGAACTGTGGTGTTGGAGAAGATTCTTGAGAGGCCCTTGGACTGCAGGGAGATCCAACCAGTCCATCCTAAAGGAGATCAGTCCTGGGTGTTCATTGGAAGGACTGATGCTGAAGCTGAAACTCCAGTACTTTGGCCACCTCATGCGAAGAGTTGACTTATTGGAAAAGACCCTGATGCTGGGAGGGATTGGGGGCAGGAGGAGAAGGGGACGACAGAGGATGAGACGGCTGGATGGCATCACCGACTTGATGGACATGAGTCTGGGTAAGCTCTGGGAGTTGGTGATGGACAGGGAGGTCTGGCATGCTGGGATTCATGGGGTTGCAAAGAGTCAGACACGACTGAGCAACTGAACTGAACTGAAAGGAGCCATGCATTAACTTGGTGCCCATTCAAACATTCACTGATAGTTTACACTGAATCCCTGACATTACAAGAAAATCATTCTTGTGTTGTGAATGCTGTTGTTTTGGTATTAGATTGGTGATAATGTTCTCATTTTACTGAAGGAAGAATAATTAGGTATCTAAAGTCATTTCCAGACTTTGTACTGTTCATCCGCAAACATCTGAGTAGTATTACTTTGCGGCAGTATAGCTATGGTACAGAAATGTTCCGTTCGGCTCAGTTGCTCAGTCATGTCCGACTCTTGGCGACCCCATGAATTGCAGCACGCCAGGCCTCCCTGGCCATCAGCAATTCCTGGAGCTTACCCAAACTCATGTCCATTGAGTTGGTGATGCCATCCAACCATCTCATCCTCTGTCATCCCCTTCTCCTCCTGCCCTCAATCTTTCCCAGCATCAGGGTCTTTTCAAATGAATCAGCTCTTCGCATGAGGTGGCCAAAGTATTGGAGTTTCAGCTTCAGCATCAGTCCTTCCAATGAACATCCAGGACTGATCTCCTTTAGGATGGACTGGTTGGATCTCCTTGCAGTCCAAGGGACTCTCTAGAGTCTTCTCCAACACCACGGTTCAAAAGCATCAATTCTTCGGCACTCAGCTTTCTCTGTAGTCCAACTCTCACATCCATACATGACCACTGGAAAAACCATAGCCTTGACTAGATGGACCTTTGTTGACACAGGAATGTACCCAGTGATTTAGAGGACCAGCATTTAGTGGACCAGATTGGGTGGAAAGCAGTACAAAATCTTTTTAGTACAACTTATCTCCCAATTCAAAAGTTAGTTTGGTGCCCTGGAGTTGCCAAAATTCATCTAAAGGTTTTTGTGTACAAAAATTCTAGTCTTATTTTAATTTTCAACCCATTAAATCCAAAGAATATTAACCCACAGCTAGATTGTTCTTGAGGCTAAATAACTGAATGTTTTCAACAAATTCTCCCAGGACTATAAAATAGCTAATCTATGAAAGGAAATTGATTTGGTAATCATAGAGGGATGATGGGGACTCATGAAAACAGGCAAGTGGTAGAAAGGCGCTTTTCCTCTAAATGGCAGCTCTATCATCTTTGTAATTCAACTAATCCCATTAAACCTACACAAGATCAGGTTCCTCACTTTAATAATAAATTTCAGGAAGGCTGACAGAGCTGAGCACTGTTGATGCCAGGATTATGAGATCATTTTGGGAAGTTCCTGGAGCTGCTGGTGGGAGACTGATTTATTCATTCTGTCTCTGTTGGTAAAGATTTTATGGATCAACATTGAAGTAGTCTTTTTTTTTTCAACATTGCAATTTAGTGATTAAATAGTCTTAGTTAACCCTTTGCTCTCTATCTCATCTCTTTACAACAAGTTGTTCAAGAACTGCACCTGTGCCAAAAATGTTGGGCTGGCCAAAAAGTTCGCTCAGTTTTAAGTTCAAAAAGATCTTTCACTTTCACAAAGAACTTTATTGAACAACATATTCATGAACCAAATGAATTTTGGGGGCCAACCCAATATATTCTCAAGTAGATTCTGGCCATCGTTTTATAACCACAACCACCACCACCACAGTAACAACAGCAACAACTAAAGCTAACAACTGTTTAACACTTACTACTGATGAGCTACAGTCAGAGGCTGCAATGAGTCAGACATGACTGAGCAACTGAGCACACACACACAGGCCAGCTACTCTTCCAAGCATAGTTCTAAGCCCAGGGTGCACCACCATGCTGGCTAAAAGTCCTAAGGAGGTTTCTCAAGGAGGTGTGGGTTCAATCCCTGGATCAGGAAGATCCCTGGGTCAGGAAGATCCCCTGGAAAAGGAAATAGCAATCCACAACAGTGTTCTTGCCTGGAGAATTTCATGGACATAGGATCCTGGTGGGCAACAGTCCATGGGGTTGCAAAGAGTTGGACACAATTGAGCATGAATGCACACACATAACAAGATACACATGTGTCTTAGAATTCCAGAAAGTATAGTAACTACCATTTTGGCATCCCTGAATAGGATAGCCTAATGTTGAAAAAAACAAGTAAGTGTCATCGTTCATGCATTCCACAAACAGTCATTGAGGGCCTCCTATATGTCAGGCTCCAGATATACTCACTCATTCAGTCATCATGACAACACCAGTGTGCCCATTGTCCAGGCAGAAAGGTATACAAACTTGCCCACAGACCCACAGCTAGCAAGTGGCAGCATCAAAATGAAGACAAGAGATCTGGTTAATCCTTCAAGTCACTTGGTGAATGTGGTCACCATTCATCTTGGCACTCTAGCTGGAACCTTCAGGATTTCCCCCTTCCTGCTCTCTCTTATTACCACCACTAAACGGGCCAAGTCTCCCGAGTGACTTCTCTTCCTTATTCCTCTCCATTCTCACATTCTCACCTTGGCCCAAGTCCAAATCGGCTTTTTTTTTTTTTCTTTTGGTTTTTTATTGAGGTGAAATTTACACAAAATCCAATTAGCCATTTTTAAAGTGTACTCTTCAGTGGCATTTAGTACATTCACAGTGTTGTACAATCATTACCTTGATCTAGTTCTCAAACAGTTTTACCATCCCAAGAGGAAAATCAGTAGTACGACTAAGTAATCTCTCCTCATTCTCCCTCTCTTCCTCCAACCCCTGGAAACCACTCATGCATTTTCTGTCTATGGATTTACCTATTCTGGATGTTTCCTGTAAATGGAACTGTATAATATGTGACCTAATGTTTTCAGGATTCACCCATGCTGTAGCATGAATCAGTGCTTCATTCCCTTTAATGGCCAAACAATGTTCCATTGTACAGCTAGACCACATTTTGTTTATTCATTCATCTGTTCATGGACATCCAGGTTGCTTTCCCTGTCTGGGCATTGTAAACAGAGCAGCAATGAACAGTCACGTACAAGAATGTTTTTGAATATCTGCTTTCAATTCTTTTGAAACATATACCTCGGAGTAGAATTGCATCTTTTAAGCATCTCCCTAGGAGTGGGATTACTGAGTCATGTGGTAACTCTAAGGTTTACCTCTTTGATGAGCCCCTCATAGGCATTTGAATGGACTCATGTGCTAGGATAGTCTCCCTACTTGCAGCCTCCCATTCTCTAACCCCTTCTGCTCATTGCCAGCAGAAGTTTATTGATGCCATTCCATGGCTTATAAACCTTTAAGAGTTACCCAGTATGTGAAATGACAATCCTAAAGATTTATGCATAAGTCTTCTCTCTTGTATAGCATGTAAATTCCATGAGAGCCAAAATCATATTGTGTTTACATTGCCGATCATAATGCTTTGAACATAGTGAACATTTAAAGGATGCTTGATGAAGGAAGGACTGAATGAGGGAATAAAGCCAGAGGGAATGAATATAGTCACATCTGAGATGTGAGCATCTCTTTCGCCTGATTTAGGACTCCAGCTGAACGTGAATTAATGGCTTGATCATAGAGACTGGTATCTGGAGGCAAATCCCAAAAGCAAAGCATACTTGACTAGCTGTGTGACTTTGGGCAAGTGACTTAAACTTGTGCCTCAGCTGCCTCATCTGCAAAATGCAAATAATCTAGGTTTGCTTTGAGTATAAAAAGGAACTAATATTTATGATGCTCTTATAATGCCTGGCATATGGTCAGTAGTTTAGAGAGCTTGTTAAATAAAATAAGTAAAATAAATGAGCTAACACTATAAGCAAATGAAACTGCTTAAGACAGTAGGATGAACACAGGGTTCTGTGAGCTGCAAAGTAAAGGCAGTTAGGCCCACAGACCAAACTGTCTACCTGAATTCACATGCAATATAGGTGGTGTTGATTTACTATGCGTTATTCTCTCACTTGATTAGATTTGGAGGTCTGCAATCATCATGGGGAAGCACTTTTGGTCTCATCCTGGTATTCCACCTCACCCAGTGTTGTCATGGGGAAGATAACTGATAACTATTGGTTGATCTGACTTCCCTAGGAAAATAAAGTGATTAGCCATAACCGACAATGGCTGACTTTAAAATCAACTGTGAAGCTACATATAAACAGCTAACAAAATTCAGCATATTGCTAAGTCAATGAGAGTAAAGTACCTAAGGATAAGAACATTTCCAAACTGTTTACTTCTGAATGTAATCTATTCATTTCAGTTTCTTTAATAGACTTTAAAGGGCTAGCTAAGTGGGTTCTCACAAGTACTAGAGGCATCACTCACATTCAGTGACTGTCTTTCTGCTACCCTTATTTTCAACAGGCTTCTCTTAGATATATATATAGAGAGAAGGCCTAGAAATAGGCCTTCTCAATTTGAATAAACTCAATTATCCAGGGTTTTTTTTTTTCCCATACTTGCCATTGCATAACCTCCCAACAACACCTGGTTTACTCTTGTATTTAGAGTGCTGATGAATCTTAGAGATGTATGTTTTCATGTATCCACCTTCATTTGTAAATTTTTAGGGTGCAAAACACACAAAGCAAACTAAAACGTTCTAAAGAGCACATGCATTCCCTCGTGCACAGTGCAGAAACTTTACCTACTGATACATGTGTGGTTTGGTTCCCTGGTGATTTCAGAAGGCTCCTCCATCCCCAAATCGGGTGGAGCCTTTCTTCCCACGTTAATAAACAAAGTTTGAACCAATGCCAATGGTTTTGAGAAAGTTTATTTTTTAATTAAACAGTTTATTTTGAGAGAATTGTAGATTCATGTTCAGATAGCAGAAATAATACAGAGCCTTTTTGTACCCTGCACCTAGCCTCCCCCAATGGTAACATCTTGCATACAATGTCACAACCAGGAAACTGACACTGAGAGCATACAATGACTTTATTCAGATTTAACCAGTTTTACCTGCACTCATTTGTGTGTGTAAATGTGTATGTTTATTTCATTCTATCCGATTTTATCACATGTGTAGATTTATGTGACTACAACAGTCGAGACACAGAACATTCCATAGTCACGAGGATCCCTCCTGCTACCCTTTTTATGTTATTCTCACTTCCCTCTCAATCCACCACCTTCTTAAATCTGGCAATCACTGATTTATTTTCCATTTCAATAATTTTGTCATTTCAAGTATGTTACATAAATGAGATGATATAGCATGTAGCTTGTTGGGGGGACAGGCTTTATTCACTCAGGATAAGTTCCCTGAGATCCACCTAAGTTGTTGAATGTATCAATAGCTCATTTTTTTTATTGTTAAATTATATTCTAGGGTATGACCCACTGGCACAGTTTATTTAACAAAAGTGCATTTTGGATTCAATGCAATCTTATTAACTGCACCAATGCTACAGAATATGACTTGACAGGGGACTTACATAAACTATCTTGTTTTTATTACAAGACCTCCACTGTGAAGTGAAAAATGAAACCAAGTTTTTGTATATTTTAAATGAAAGCTTGCACAGGTGTTTCAGTCAACTAAATATTTTAGCCTGAACTATTTTAGCTCTAAATTATTCAAATAATTATCTCAAAAATTTCTATGTAATTTAGCATGCAGAGAATGCCTCTGTTTGAGGGGGTGGTATATTCCTCAATCAGATTTTATTTTTCTGCTAACACTATACCATTTTTACTAGTGATCATAATTATCGAGATTTAGTCTTCTGGCGATTTTCTCCTTCAGAATTTACAAGGAGCTTACGAAAGTTCAAATGCACTGTATTTTTGGCAAAGGACCCTCATGCTTTGTCTGCATTTTACTGCTTCCTTTGCACCTGGGAAGAGCTATTTTAGGACTGTCTAGACAATCACCCCAGCTTTAAAGGTCTTTTCCTTTCTTGTCACATAATCGCTGAGTATGGAGGGTAATAAATAGATGATGCTGGCACTCTCTCATCAAATATGCTGTTCAAATAGAGTCAGGAACAAGAATGCCTTTGGTCTGGCTCACAAAACTTAGAGGCTTTAATATATGGTCGCATACTTGCACCAATGGATCAATCTTTAAACCAACAAGAAGGTCTCCCGCCATCCACACTTTTGCACTGTAGTACCAGAATTATACTTTTTGGTTGAACTGTATGAAATGGTTAATTTTTGTACCATTTTGGATCTATAAAAATGGCAATTTCAAATTATTCAACTCAAGAGATCTGGGAAGGAATCTAGACATGGTCTGGTTTCATTTCCCTTCTCCAGTTCCCAGGAAACACTAACCCTGACTGTAGTGGTGACCCAGAATGCACAGCTTCTGCAGGCTACTCTTGCCATTACAGGAAATAACAGAAACAAGTATGATCCCCAGACATTCTCCACATGCTTGTTCAATCTAATTCCTCTGGGTCAGTTAGTAAAATCCCAGGGGTACATGCACAGATTAAGTCTACTTCACCTCTTACAGTCCTTTCTTTCAAGAGGTGACAGCTTTCAAGTTCTCCACACAAGTCCTAGAGCCCACTGTCTCCAGGCCCCTTAATGGGTCCTGAGAATGCTTCCTCTTGTCTGATCCTCCAGAGAATCTTTCTACTGACAATCTCTGATGATTGTAGTATTTCTTTTTTGAGGAAAAAAAATGCACCAGGATGGAGATAAATAGATGGAAAGGCAAATATAGATATAGACACAAAACAATAATCAACCACTTTGATTTACTTCCTTATGTTTTGTTATTAGTGTATTTATTTTTCTATCAGATACCAACATATGTTATTTTACTGCAAACACTATACCATTTCTATTGTAACTTTCAAGTGCTTTCTCTACCCTTACCTCTCTGTTTTTTCCATTTTCTCCACTGCCGTTAGTGAAAATCGCTCAGTCGTGTCTGACTCTCTGTGACCCCATGGTCCCCACTTTTGCTTATGTGCACCACTTTCCTCATTTCTTCCTTCATTAGCCACTTGATCACGAGCTTCTTTGCTGCCGCTCTTCCTTTCAGGCTGTAAATGGTGGCACTCCTCATGACCTTGTTCTAGGCTAACATCTCTTAAGTCAAATCTTCTCAAGATGTGCCCAGGGTCTGTGAATCTCCTGAATCAGATTCATCAGAAACAAGCTCCATGAAAGAAGCAAACTTTTAACATAAATTACTGAATTCTCAGCACCTGGAAGAGTCTCAGGCCCACTTCCGTGCTCAACAAATGTTTGTGGAGGAAATGGATTGCCTGAAGTGCTTGTGGAAATGTATGTTCCTGGTATGTATTCTTGGACTCCTAAACTGGAATCACAGTGTATCTGGCATTTGAAAACCCAAATTTCTGCTCTTCTGTCACATGACCTTTCGTCCAATACCCTCTCCCCACTCCTCATTCTTCAGTGCTCTGAGACACCTTTCCAGAACCCAACCTCTGCTCAGACTAAGTCAGATCTCTTTATTATGCCCTCTCATAGAACCCTCTCCTCTGTGAAACTTTCTGTCACACTAATTTTACACATATGTGTGAGACTGCTGAATGAAGTCCTCTCTCTCCTGCCAGTTTACCTCCAATCTTGTAGGTTCCTCTTTAGCATTATATCCCTACTTCCTCATGTGAGTCTCACTCATTGTGGGCCCTCAGTAAATATAAGTGAATGAATTCATATTTGTAACATGGATTGAAAGTGAAAAGTGTAAGTCGCTCAGTTGTGTCCAACTTTTTGAGACCCCATGGGCTTATACAGTCCAAAGAATTCTCCAGGCCAGAATACTGGAGTGGGTAGCCTTTCCCTTCTCCAGGGGATCTTCCCAACCCAGGGATCAAACCCAGGTCTCCCACATTGCAGGTGGATTCTTTACCAGCTGAGTCACTGGGGAAGCCCTCTACCTCTAAAATGTATTTCAAATCCATTCCTTCTACATCTCCACAGTTGCTGCCCGTCAGTAGTCAACTGGATGGTTGCCATGGCCCAGTAACTGCCCTGTATCCATTCTCACTCTATAACAAACAACTTTCTACACAGAACTCAAAACATCAATCAAATCATCTCCAGGTACAGACTTAGCTGATGGTGTCCTGCTGCAAGGGAATGAAGTTGATACACCTAGACCCTGCCTATCTGTCCACAGCACCTCATGCCATTGCTTTATTCTCTCACTCTTGGGATTGCTGACCCCCGTTTTCCATATAATGTTCCTTCTGCATGGAATGATTGCCCATGTGTCCCCACCCCCTGCTCATTTCACATAGCTGGCTCCTTCTCAGACTTCAGTCCTCAGATATAATGCCAACTTCTCAGAGCCACCTTTTCTAACATTCTGTCTAAAATGAGGTTTCATCTTCTGATACTTGTTATCATAGGGATCTACTTATTGTTGTTGTTCAGTCACTAAGTCATGTCTGACTCTTCGTGACCCAATGAATTGCAGCATGCCAGGCTTCCCTGTCCTTCACTGTCTCCTGGAGTTTCCTCAAATTCATGTCCATTGTGTCGATGATGCCATCCAACCGTCTCATCCTCTACTGCCCCCTTTTCTTCCTGCCCTCTATCTTTCCCAGCATCAGGAACTTTTCACATGAGTCGGCTCTTTGCATCAGGTGGCCAAACTTTTGGAGCTTCAGCTTCAGCATCAGTCCTTCCAATGAATATTCAGGGTTGATTTCCTTTAGGATTGAATGGTTTGATCACTTTGCTGTCCAAGGAATTCTCAAGAGTCTTCTCCAGCACATTTCAAAAGCATCAATTCTTCAGTGCTCAGTCTTCTTTCTGGTACAGCTCTCACATGTGTACATGACTACTGGAAAACCATAGCTTTGACTATACAGACCTTTGTTGGCAAAGTGATGTCTCTGCTTTTTAATATGCTGTCTAAGTTTGTCATAGCTTTTCACAGGTATGTCATAGGAGCAAGCAGGATCTTTTTACTAGACAGCATTTACTACACATTGGAATTACAGATTTACTTTTGTTCATTATCTTGTTTCTGCATGGAAAGCTCCATGTGAATCTTATTCACTACTTCATCCCCAGAACCTCAAACAGAACCCAGCACATGATAGACTGTACTGAATGAATGGAGAAGGAAAAATATAGTTAAAACAGAAGAGCACCAACAGGTTTTTGATGACAGGTCCTGGGGCGGTTCAGGGAGGCACTGACTATGAAGGGGCAGCAGGAGGGAATCTGTGGGGTGGGGGGGATGACAGAACTCTTCTGGGTCCTTATTGTAGTGGTGGTTACACAATTTTATGTATTTGTCAAAACTCAGAATTGTACCCCTCCAAAAGATGGATTTTACTATATGTAAATTAAAAATAAATTAATCAAATTATATGTTTCTGAAACCCAAGTCAACCCAGAATAAATAGAAAATGGGCCAAAGAACTAAACAGACATTTCTCCAAAGAAGACACACAGATGGCTAACAAACACCTGAAAAGATGCTCAACATCACTCATTATCAGAGAAATGCAAATCAAAACCACAATGAGGTACCATCTCACGCTGGTCAGGATGGCTGCGATCCAAAAGTCTACAAGCAGTAAATGCTGGAGAGGGTGTGGAGGAAAGGGAACCCTCTTACACTCTTGGTGGGAATGCAAACTAGTACAGCCACTATGGAGAACAGTATGGAGATTCCTTAAAAAACTGGACATAGAACTGCCATATGACCCAGCAATCCCACTGCTGGGCATACACACTGAGGAAACCAGAATTGAAAGAGACACTTGTACCCCGATGTTCATCGCAGCACTGTTTATAACAGCCAGGACATGGAAACAACCTAGATGTCCATCAGCAGACGAATGGATAAGAAAGCAGTGGTACATATACACAATGGAATATTACTCAGCTATTAAAAAGAATACATTTGAATCAGTTCTAATGAGGTGGGTAAAACTGGAGCCTATTATACAGAGTGAAGTAAGTCAGAAAGAAAAACACCAATACAGTATATTAACACATATATATCAAATTTAGAAAGATGGTAATGATGACCCTGTATGCAAGACAGCAAAAGAGACACAGATGTACAGAACAGTCTTTTGGACTCTGTGGGAGAAGGCGAGGGTGGGATGATCTGAGAGAATAGCACTGAAACATTTATATTATCATATGTGAATCAGATCACCAGTCCAGGTTCGATGCATTAGACAGGGTGTTCGGGGCTGGTGCACTGGGATGACCCAGAGGGATGGGATGGGGAGGGAGGTAGGAGGGGGGTTCAGGATGGGAACACATGTACACCCGTGGCGGATTCATGTCAAGTATGGCAAAAACCACTACAACATTATAAAGTAATTAGCCTCCAATTAAAATAAATAAATTTTAAAGTAAAAAACAATAAAGAATTGCTATATTTTCAAAAAACAAAACAAAACAAAAAAACAGAATAAATCTAAGAATCCAAGTTTCATAGGTTTGGGGCTCTTTTGTGGGGTCAATTAACTTCCCATGTTCATGGTCAAGTAGTGATTCAAACCATACTTGCCCAATTCTCATTTATCAGTTTAAAGAAAGGAAATGGGAAATAAAGATGTGGAGGTTAAACAATACAAGAAAAAACACAGTGGTAAAATAATATTTAAAATAACGTGATAAAATGTCAGCATTTATTTGTGACATTTGGCTGTGTTTGTATTGGCTCACCACAGTGGTGCCTCCCACATATACACCCACAGCTGACCTCTGCTTGGTACAAGTGATAATGACTAAACTTCACATATTATGCTGGCATAATCTATCCCTTCCCTGGAGGGCTGTTGCACACAGGGAATTACAGTTTCACGGCCGAACAATGTTTCTTTCTCAAAATACACCACAGTCAAATTTCATTAGAACGAAGTTATACGGGCTGATAAATTGTTGTCGTTTGCCAAATTATTACTCATATTCACCCAATATTCACCCAATATAAGCCACTGACAAACCCCATTAAATCGGGGGAAAGCAGGATGCAGAGATATTAATAGATTCTTTAGATGTGAGTTGCATTCTCTAAAGTAAGCATATGTCATACAGATTTCATCTTATGACCTTCCTCCCCACCCCTACTATTGACTTTTATCCATTAGAACATGTTGATGGATATACCATTTCAACATGAAATATTTGGATATCTGACTGATTTAGGGAAAGGGAAATGGTGAGATAATTTCCTCTTTTATCAAGCTGAATCACTGAGTTCGCTCTGTTGCTATGCTCGCATAAGTCAATGCCATAGCAACTTCTCGGTTTGCTCTTAAACACTGGAGCAGAACGATGCTATTAGGTATATTTTTTTCAATTCTTGGATTTTATTTGTTCCCTTAGATGTGTAAATTTTATACTTTACAGTACAGGGCTATTTAGTTACCCTTTGGAAGTCTTACATTGTTGACTGCCATATATATCATCAATGCCGGTACAACAGAAGTGCTTACTTGTTGGAAAATTCTCCCATAGTTTCCCTTTACTTTTCTTAATCCCTAGCTCATAATTAAAGTTTGTACTTTGGACAGTATAGACTGGATCTTATTTGGGATTTTGGGGGTAAGGATCCTGAATTTAAATGGGACTGAACTATGCAATATAAAATTCATGAAATACAGAAATGCATGAACTTCTCACAAACTCACTTAAGTAAATTCAGTAGAAGCCTAATTACCCCTTGGTATGTACTAGGAAGTGTGCCAGGTTCTAGAAAGAGATCAAATCTTCACTATCAAGAGATTCAGAAAACATCTAAGAGGCAGAGATAAGAGCATATTCTAGTTTCTATGAGCTCTTGCTGTGGAAAATAAGGGACATGTACTTTGCTTCTTCAGGGTTTAGGTTTTTCACCTACAAAATATGCTGTAATATCTAACTTAAGGCTAGTTTATGAAAATCACAAACCACACCACCTTTATCGCTGCTATCTTTAGAGTGTCATGGGCTGATGAACTGGAAAAGTAATTGACTTGTTTCTGAAATAGGTTTCAGATTCCATGTTTAATTCTATGATTATTTAGCCACCTATGTCAATATTCCAATTCGTTAAGGAATTAGGATTTGTTATTTAATACAGGCAATAAATTTCCCTGAAATTTTAGATATCCATCCACCCTCCTACAATCATGTGTTAATGTATCCAAAAGTAGGAAAATTCTGTTCAAGTCATTTTTGCTTTAGGCATCTCCTTATAATTTGAAGAATGTGCATCGTGTACCTTAGATGCATTTTAAAATGTCTCAGGGTATTGTCACTTTTTTATTTCTGATAAGGTGGACAGCTGTACATTCTTAACATTGGACTTGTTTTGGACAGGAAGCTTACTGAAGCTAGCTCCTGTTGCTCTTAGAAGTGGGAGCAAATGGTTTGATTTCATAGGTCTGTCCTGACTGTAATCATGGAACTGGAAGGTTCTTGTACTTATTGATGGATTATATTCTAAAATCATGTGTATACTATGATGAAATAGTGCTTGCATTTTTAGGAATATTAACTTGATGCTTTAATAGATAGTCCTGGGATTATGCATTTGAGAAGCTATTACACATTTTACATCTGTAATTCTCAGTGTGTTACCAGGTCCAGAAGAGTCTGTCTCAGCTGGAAGCTCTTGTTAGAAATTTAGAAATTCAAGTGCTTGAACACCACACCAGACCTAGGGAATCAGACACTCTGAGGGTGGGGCCCAGCAGTCTGTATTTTAATAACCCTCCAGGGAATTTCAATGCATGCTCAATTTTGAGAGCTACTGCTTTACATAATTCACATTTTTTATTTGGGATCATACATATACTTAGTTGAGAAATAGTTCTTTTCTTTTTGATGTTGTATCCTTTGTGGCTATTTGCTTGTTTTTGTGTTACTTTTGGTATTCTGAGAAAAGTAGGATTTCTGCCTATCCTAGTGTGGTTAAGACATGAGACCACCTGGTTCCTGAAAAAGTTTAAAGTCACTTTAAAAATGCATTATTAGAGAAATAATAAGAGGATGACTAATTTGAATAATTTAGCAATTTGGGACTGAAGAAATAACAATGGCTTAGAGTTAGGGACTTCAGTCCAACACTTAGAGGTTAAGTAGGAGTTTCTGAACCTCAGCTCAATTGACATAGTGGCATTTGGGGCTGGATAGAGATTTTTTTGTTTTTTTCTTTTTTTCTCATTCTTTTATTTTTGGCCATACTGCACAGCATGTGGGATCTTAGTTCTCCCACCAGGGATCAAACTCATGTCCCCTTCAGTGGAAGTGCGGAGTCTTAACCGCTGGACCTCCAGGGAAGTCCTGGGGCTGGAGAGTTTCATGTTGAGAGGCGAGGCTGTAGGATGTTCACTCACTATAAGCCGGTAGTGTCCTCAACCAACATGTGTCAATCAACTGTCTTATTGTCAAATGTTCCCCTGGCGGGGGGGGGGGGGTGGATAAATAGCCCCCATTCGAGAACCACAGGGTTGAACAACTTTGATCAGTTCCCTAGTCCAGCAGAAATTCTCAACCTTGGCTGCACAGAAGAATCAATGAACTATACTAACACTTTCGGTCCATTCCAGCCTGGTTGTATCAAATCTCTGTGGGTAGGCTCAGGGATCCTTTATCAAAGCTCACCCAGTGGAACTAAGGTTCAGCCAAGACTTATAAGCACTGCACTGACATCACTGTGCCTTAATTTCCTCACCTAGGAGACGATTGCAATACTATCTGTTCTAACCCCCACATGGGACATTCCAAAGATTGAATGACAGAATGTTTGTGAAAGCGTTTGTTCCACAAAGCATTAACTGTGTTAAGGGCAGCAGAGAAAAATAATGCATTTGAATAAGTCACTATAGAAATGAAAAGCTGTCTTCAGTCCTTGATTATGAATTAGGATGATTTATACTCACTGTCTCTTAATCACACATCTCATTTACCACATGGAAGAGATATAGGGAATTTGCAAAGTCTCTCTTGGAAGTAAACTTACAGCATTAATTTAGTCCTGGATGGACAGAAAAATGTATCAAATCAGGTCAAATTGGTCTACTGTGTACCAATGATAATTTGCACATCTAAAATCAATTCGCTAATCTTTCCATCCTTTTGGCTCTCAAGAAATTCACTTTAATAAGTAGGAAAAATGCAGATCCATCTAAAAATAAATTGCCTCTTTAAAAATTGTTAGAATGTGGAAAAATCATACACATTAAAAGTCTGTTATAGGCTTCAGCTGTGTTCATATGTATTATTTATTTTTTAAAAAAGATTAAAATATCTTAAACAATATTAAATATTAAAATTTATTAAAACTGAGGGTCAAATATTTGTGTGTTTTTTTTCTGTACTTTTCTTTATGTTTGAAATATTTGACTAAACCTAAAGTGAAAGTCGCTCAGTCCTGTCTGACTCTTTGTGACCCCATGGACTATACAATCCAAGTAATTCTCCAGGCCAGAATACTGGAGTGGGTAGCCTTTCCCTTCTCCAAGGGATCTTCCCAACCCAGGGATCAAACCCAGGTCCCCTGCATTGCAGGCGAATTTTTACCAGCTGAGCCACCAGGGAAGCCCTAAACCTAAAAGAGGATGATAAGATTAGTTTGAACAAAGCACCAGAGAATACTCTAAAGGAAAATAAAGATGAAAATATATGTTTCACTTGGTGTCAGGTGACCAAGGAAACTCCACAAGGATGGAGAAACCAGCTATAGGCAAAGGGGCTTCATCTCACTGACTCAGTTTACATTGTTGGCATATTCAGGTAGGGGATGTCAGGCCTTTGACACTGAAGTTCAGTTTTGAACTTGCCCAACATATAAGGAAATGTTATTAGTTTATTTTTGTCAAATGTTCTACTAGCTTTTAAACTAAGCAACCTATCATGAAATGTCTGCTTCTACCCTCCTGTGCATGCGTGCTCAGTCACTTCAGTCGCATCCGACTCTTTGCAACCCCGTGGACTGTAGCCTGCCAGGCTCCTCTGCCCATGGATCTCCAGCCAAGAATACTGGAGTGGATTGCCATTCCCTTTCCAGGGGATCTTCCCAACCCAGAGATTCGAACCCGCATCTCCTACTTTGCAGGCAGGTTCTTTACCATTGATCCACTAGGGAAGCCCTGGCAAACTTCAGCCTGAGGACCAAATCCAGTTTGCCATCTGTTTCTATAAACACGGTATTAATTTAATACAGCTTGGTGTCTCTGGATGCTTTCAGTTACAGAGTTGAGTAGTTGCAATAAAAATCTGTGTGGCCCCAAAACCTAAAATATTTACCACCTCACCCTTTACAAAAAACTTTCCTAACTCCTGTCCTAGAATGTTAACATATATAATTTTCCTTTAGATTGAAATAATAAGTAATTGGACAAAATAAAATGTTTTACAATGATTTTTATATTGTAGTCATGTGGTAATATACAATTTATACTATATTTTCCTTTTAATACCAATAAACCAATTATAAAGATTACAGTGTTAATTACCACATTTTCACTTTAAAAAAACTAATGTGGTTACCAAAAAACTTAACAGTGGATGTGTTGATGATTAATTATTTAATATGTTGTTAAAATATCACTGTTTGACTGTGTCTCAAACTGGCCCTTTCCTAAAGTAAAATTATTTTTCTTGTTTAGTTATTTTCAGTTTAATAACTGCATTATAGGTAAAAACAGTTATGGAAATTTATTGACAAAGAATTCTTCACTTTTGAAAGAAATGAAAAGTCATATTTGCATGCTAAGGAGAAATGTACAGTAACAATGTCTTTCAGTCCTTATAAATAATTACCTTAATAGACAGTAAAGATGACATGTATGTGTCAATATAAGTAATAGCTTATTTTTAGTTCATTTCACATGTCCAGACTTTCCAGTGTTTGGGGAAATTTTAAGAAAAGGAGATACATTTGTAGCTACATAAAATTGTATCATTCCCAGAAGCCTCATAAACTGAAAATGAGACCTTAATGATCTCCTCAAAATGACCTCAATATAGGAAAATGGTAAGTAATACAACAAAGAGAATACAGAACTATGGTTGCCAAGGCAACCATAATCATAATTCCTTTGAATTTTACTGAAGCATTCACTGCAGTTCAATCTAAGTTCATCATTCCTTAAGAAGCTTATATAAATTCAAAGTACTTATTATCTACAGCAGTATCATTCTAATCAAGCAGATGATGACAGGCATGTAGAACAGGAACTGAAATGCCCATGGCATTCGCATTATGGAAGAAAGATGGGAAAACGACACTTGCTAGTATGCGATGGCCAAGAGAACATTTCTTTCCATTCTGTTCCATTCAAGACACACTTGTGGCACTACATAGATAGTCTCATACATAGATAATGGAATAAACACAGATTAAATGAGCTACAATCTCCTTGTAGATGCCCACGGCTCTAGAGAACTATGACAAACTATAGAATGGCTCGTAGACACAATCCACAGATTACCATTTGAAGACCTTTTCCCTAAAGGTAAATACGTGTGACCATCACTTTGCCTTCCAAGTAAAGAAAATAAAATCTTTTCCGTAAAATTTTGAGGAAGCTATTATTGCTCATTTGTATCTCATTTAATGCTATCATTAGGACTGAAGAGGATATTGTTTACTCCAGGCAATGTCAATATCTGGGAGGTTGGGCAGCCAGAGTGCCTTGATGGACGCTAAACAATCTCTGCTTGTATTCTCCAACCCAGATACTCCCCAGTCTGAAAGTTTGTAAAGATGGCTGGATGTGTGAAAGTCTAAATGCATTTGCCCATGGAAACAATGGTATACATAGTTGTTCTGGTCCCCAGGCCAGCTGATATGGTCTCATTTAATCCATAACACACTAGAAATGCAGAGTGGGAAATATAAGTGGGAACACCGTTCTTCTCAGAGTCTGGAAAAGAGAGAAGACTGTCCATCATGGTATGCATAAATGAGCACTGGGTAGGGTACAGAGGTCCCTGCATGTGCGCCTAGGTCAGAGAACATCTCCTGGGAATACCACTTTCTGGATCCATCTCAGCAGCCTGGCCCACTGTAGAAACTCCATCCATATCTTGCTGGATAAATAAAATAATGAGCACTTTGCCATGTAATTCTGGGCTAGTCATTTTAGCATTTCTGAGATTCTCCTTCCCTGTAAATTAGATATTTGGAAAGAGTAGCCCAGGCACTATGCTTGTCTTGTTCTCCATTTATGGGTAACTCATTTGACCCCTGTTTTCTTTTTTTTGATACTATGGGGATAACAATGGTTCCCACAAGGGGCAGAAGATGTATCATGAAGATGGAGATGGAGTTAGAATAAGCCTTTTACCACTGGTAGAGAATGGAATATTATGGTTTTGGAAAGGAAGCTGCTGAAAAAATAGACACCTGCCAGCCTCTTTCACTGAACCAATAATGCAATAACAAACACTTCCCAAATACATACTCACAGCAAAGTCCTTTTTTAATAATTCCCATCCCATCTTTCTAGTGTCTCCTTTCCTTGACTTTTTCCCTTTATGTCTTTTCTTTCTTCGACGCTTACCACCATCTCACTTACTTTATTTTCTGCTGTCTATTTATTGGATATCCCCTGGCAAATAGCTCCAATACTTTGGCCACCTGATACGAAGAACTGACTCATTGGAAAAGACCCTGATATTGGGAAAGAATGAGGGTACGAAGAGAAGGGAGCAACAGAGGATGAGATGGTTAGATGACATTATCAACTCAATGGACATGAGTTTGAGCAAACTCCAGGAGATGGTGAAGGATAGGGAAGCCTGGAATGCTGCAGTCCATGGGGTCACAAAGAGTTGGACACAACTGAGCAACTGAACAACAACATTAAGTATGCAATAACATTACATTTAAAAAATTTAAAATATTTTAAAATTTATTTTAAAATATTGCTAAAAAATACTAACCATCACCCGAGCCTTCAGCAGGTTATAGTATTAATAGTAACATCAAAGGTCACTGATCACAGACCACCATCACAAATATGAAAATAACGAAAACGTTGGAATTATTGTGAGAATTACCTAACTGTGACACAGGGACACAAAGTAAACAAATAATGTTGAAAAAAGAAATGGTGCAGATAAATCTGCTTGTCACAGGGTTGCCGCAACCCTCAATCTGTGAAAAAAGCATTATCTATGAAGCGTGATAAAGTGAAGCTCAAAAGATGAGTGATGCCTGTAAACATGTAGAAAAATGGAATGCTGCTTGGATTTTGGGCTATATACTGAAGCCAGGGAGCCACCCTGGTACAGTGAAAACAGCTCAAGGCAGGAGACACCAGACTCTCAAATCAGGGGGTGTGCGTTTGAATTTCTGCTCTGCCTCCTAAAGCCTATTGACTTTGAGCAGTTAGAGAACCTCCTATGTTTCAGTTTTATCATTTTAAAAACTGGAATATGATCCATGCCTTGCAAAACTGTTGTGAGAATTAAACGAAAAGATGGAAGTAAACCCAGGAAACTGAAGCCCTTTAACAGGTGACAGCCATTCTCACTGTTGCTCATGGCCCTCCTAGCCCTGTCCTCACTACAGCCGCCTTACTCAAGCCCCTTAATCCCTCTGGTCTCCAGTTCCCTTTCCTACACAATAAGCGACTGGGTTAGAAGGATTCCAAATAGATCTGCCACTTTGAAAACCCGATACACTTCATTTTACTTCCCCAAGTATGTAATTATGGGACTGGGTGAAATAGACCTTTTAGAGATAATCTAGATTGATCTAGAGAGGCTTATTAAGTATGATGAATTGTCTGTGTTATAATTCTATACTCATAATCTTAAAGTATAATTTTTATTTAAAAAAAATCCTTCTGGAAGAAAAGTTTTCCATGTCTCAGCAATTCCAACTGCAGATAGTTTTTCAATGCTTGGGCTGAAGGGCCCAATATTATAAGTATAAATGTCATTAGGTGCTGAAAACTTCCTTTTGCATTTATGACTGTGTCCCAAAACAGAATCCTAGAAAAGAGAAGTGTGGTTCATAAATACTGAGAGGCCTCCTAAGAATCCAGTAGGATTTCATATACATTTCAGTTGATTTATATTTAAATTTGTTATTCATTTACAAGTTCCCACAGGCTACAGAGTCAGACATGACTGAGCAACTAATACTACTACTACATTTATAGTGTCCCAAACAGGATGAGCTTGACAACTTGTGAATCATAAAAAAAGGAAGAAAATCAAGTTACTAAACAAATTATTTTCCCTTTGAGTCATATGCAGCCCATAAGATAACTCTGACGCAGCACTTATAACACAGACATATTTACTTAAGATGAACAGAAAACAATTTCCTTGCTGCCATCTAGCCTTTAAAAATCCTTTTAAAAATTTATATATTCAAAGAGCTTCCAGGGGAAAAAAATCTTTTAGGTCTGTAACTTCTGCAGAAAAAATGGCCTGAAATATTTCCAAATACACTACTGAGAAAGTGCTCTCTTGAGTACAAACACAATTTTTAATATCTTAAAGCATATCTTGGTTTGAACAACACACCTTTGGGTCGTATTCAAAGTACACAACTTTGGATCAAATTCAAATTATGCTCACACACACACACACACACACACCACGGTACCACCCACTTCTCTTATTTCCTCCTACAACCAGAAAACGGAGTGTTGTACTGCAACAGCACACACCCTTTCAATTTGCATAAATATAATGCCTTTAACCCATTAAAGAAGCACAAAAACATCATCAGGGCTGAAATCAGTCAAAATGAATAATACATGTTTAAAATAAAAATAAGCCTGTAATTTTAATGTAAAATTTACATGGATAAATAGCTACTATGTTAAAATAAACATCTGCATCACACAATTAAATATAAGTGGCCTAGGAATGCCCAACTTACAAATATCCTGTACATGGGAACAGTCAACCCAAGCGAGCGGACCAGGACCAGGGCAGGCTTTCCCCAGACTTGAAGTTGGGAGAAGAATTTACCTAGGATTCACCTTAGTCTCTTCCTGCTGGATACCGACGATGGCAGTGATCAGAGAAGGGGGGAATGGGTAGCCATGATTCTCAAGCCACCACAGTACTCCCTTCCCACCATGCTCACCAAGGAATCCATTTCCTATAAATGTTACAAAGAGTGCCTGGGTTCCCAGGCCAGTCCATCAGAAGTCCGCTGGACCCAAAGTGCAGCTGGAACTGTGCTATTAATACCAGGCTGACTTCCCATTTGGAAGCCAACTCCAGTCCTGACAGTGCTCGTCAGCTCTGTTATGGTTAAATGGATTTGTAGGCGGTCCTGGGAGCCTGCCAGTTAGAACATCCTTTCTGTGGGAAAATTCCTGTGAGGCCCAAACAACTCACTGACAAACACAGTTGTAGTAGACCACATGTTGGGAGACCCTTAGGCATTGACAAATCAATCCTCACCCTTTCCTTCTGGAAATGCCTGGGTGAGTATTATAGTAAACCCTTGCACAAATAAACATACGGCAGGACCAACAGTCGGCACATGACCTGCTCCGTGGTAACCAGTGGGTATTTTTGCTATCATCATTAATGTGACAACAGATCTACTCCTCCCGTGATGCACACATGTACATGCATATAGACACCTCACATACATGCACACATACACACTGCACTATACAATGCTCCATGCAAATACGTTTCCATCTATACAGAAATGTCTGTCTTCTCTTGAGGAAAAGATGAACCATAATCCAGGCCTGAGCTCTGTACTCTAAATGGTGTTCTCTTGCTTGTACTTGATTGTGGGGATTGATTTGCTCTTGTTAATCCTCATTCTTAACTGACTCTCCCAAGTCCAAAAGACAACTGTGGGACAACGAGGCAAAGTATGGGACAGGAAGTGAAAGAATCATAATCAAGATTAGTGTGTGCATGCGTGTGCTCTCAGTCGTGTCTGACTCTTTGCAAACCCCATGGACTGTAGTCCACCAGACTCTGTTGTCCATGGAATTTTCCAGGCAAGAATACTGGAGTGGGTTGCCATTTGCTACTCCAGAATCAAGTTTAGACTTGGGACCTAAGTAACATCATGTTCGAATCAACAGAGAAACTCACTATTACATAATAGTCCTCTTATATTAGTGAAACGTGTGCAAAAGTACTGTTCTCATCAATGGCAGGAAGAATTAGGTACAACCTGATAAAACAATTTCAAATAGTGCCCCCCCCCCACACAGCTAATAAGGCAACAGAGGAGATGTTGGATAATTACACTAGGAAATGAAGGATATTCCCAGCCTAGGCACCTTAAAAACACACACTGTTAACCAGTCCAAATGAAGCAATGGACCTACAGAAGCACGTATATCCAGTATACCCTCAGTTGATCTAGCAAAAGAAGCCAAGGCCTTTATTATTTACTTAAAGACAGCATAGGAACCATCGAAGATCAGGGTAGTGTATGAAAGAGCAGAGGGTCTTCCAGATGTGCTATCTTATGTCACATACTCAGAGTCATTAAGCAAAAGGCAAGGGCAAAGACAGGGATCAAGCTCACTGTGGTGACTTGTCTTCCAGGGAGAGGGCCAGAAGAGAGATTTCAGCAACCTGAATCAACTCCTTTAATTCTCCAATACAGAGCCATAAATGACACTCCAGCTTTGTTGTTAAATCTTTCTCACTTAACCATCCAAAGGATAAAATATTCTAGCACCATGGAGAATCCAAAGTGAAGTAAGAGCAGACTTGAGTTTAGTTCTTAAAATAAATGCCCAAGAATGATCTTTCAAGTTGGCATATCAAATATCGATATATGTATACTTTGTACTAAGTATACAAAATATGTTTACTCAGGCAGATGTATATATACTGTGTATATGTGTATGAATACATACAATTTGTCCATATAATGTAGATATTAACCCACCTGAAAAATGCCTTCAATGTGTATTAATGAGTACAACCATATTCAGTTCCACAGCCATCCATGGGTAGCTAATTAGAAATTAGAGCCTTACTAAGTAACACGTTTCCAAACTGAAGGTAAGTTATAAGTATGCACATCTGCTTCAGTTGTGAAATGCACTATCCTTGGCACTATTGCACATGTTTCAACAAAAATCTGCCCTCCGGGGTAGACAGAGCTCCTTGAAATATTCAGTCTGATCAATACACAAAGGTAAGCCCCGCCCCTCCAAAGGGGTTCTCTTAAGACATTTGGAAAGACAGCAAGAAAGAATTTCCCCATCCAAGTTAGGTTAACTTGCATGCTGGTGTGGAGCTGGAGAAGGTATTAATTTCACAAAGTGCTTTCTCCCAGGCAAAAGTATTTTAAGATAAAAACAGTGGGGAACAAAGTTCTAATTTCAAGTCACCCTGAAAACTAAGCTCCTTCTTTTCAGGGAATTTACCCAGCTTGATGAGTGCTTAGAAGTCTTCAGTGTTGATGTATTTGCTGGAGTATCCTCATTTGACCAGAAGCAATCTGTCTCAGGCAACAGTAAAACTGCCACTATACTGAAAAAAAAATTATGGGTGGCATGTATGTCAACCTGGGCTCAGGTGTCCCAAGGGCCACACTTATTTCTCAACAGTTGATCACATCAAGTTTAGGATGAGTTTGAATATCTGACACGTGGCCCAAATGAATTTTACCCTGATTCCCTCACTCCTTGTTTCGATTCCCTCTTCCCTAATTGTTCTACTTACTTTTAGGTCAGTCTCCTTTACCTCATCATTGGGGAAGGTATGCCCATACAGTGGTGTACCTTCGCCAATAAAGGGTCTAGGATTTCTAACAAGACAATCATCTTTTGTGACTGCATCGGGCATACTTTTCATGCAAAGAGATGCTCAGAATACCTGAAAGGACAGGGCATCTAACATTTTTACTGTTGTTGTCAAGCTAACAAAACAGGTTCAATATGTGATGCCAACTGGCTAATAAATGGTTATACACACACACACACACACACACACACACACACACACACATACATATACATACAAGATGGCAAGAGTGAACGCCAACATTTTAGGAATCAGTGAACTAAAATGAAATGGAATGGGTGAATTTAACTCAGATGACCATTATATCTGCTACTGTGGGCAAGAATCCCTTAGAAGAAATGGAGTAGCCATCATGGTCAACTAAAGAGTCTGAATTGCAGTACTTGGATGCAAAAACAACAGAATTATCTATGTTTGTTTCCAAGGCAACCCATTCAATATCACAGTAATCCAACTCTGTGCCCTGACTCATAATGCTGAAGAAGCTGAACTTGAACGGTTCTATGAAGACCTACAAGACCTTCTAGAACTAATACCCCAAAACTATGTCCTTTTCATTATAGGGGATGGGAATGCAAAAGTAGGAAGTCAAGAAACACCTGGAGTAACAGGCAAATTTGGCCTTGGAGTACAGAATGAAGCAGGGCAAAGGCTAATAGAGTTTTGCCAAGAGAAAGCACTGGTCATAGCAAACACCCTCTTCCAAAAACACAAGAGAAGACTCTACACATGGACATCACCAGATAGTCAATACTGAAATCAGATTGACTATGTTATTTGCAGCCAAATATGGAGAAGCTCTATACAGTCAGCAAAAACAAGACCGGGAGCTGACTGTGGCTCAGATCATGAACTCCTTATTGCCAAATTGAGACTGAAATTGAAGAAAGTAGGGAAAACCACTAGACCATTCAGGTATGACCTAAATCAAATCCCTTATGATTATACAGTGGAAATGAGAAATAGATTTAAGGGACTAGATCTGATAGAGTGCCTGATGAACTATGGATGGAGGTTCGTGACATTGTACAGGAAACAGGGATCAAGACCATCCCCATGGAAAAGTAATGCAAAAAAGAAAAATGGTTGTCTGAGGAGGCCTTACAAATAGCTGTGACAAGAAGACAAGCGAAAAGCAAAGGAGAAAAGGAAAGATATAAGCATCTGAATGCAGTGTTCCAAAGAATAGCAAGGAGACATAAGAAAGCCTTCCTCAGCGATCAATGCAAAGAAATAGAGGAAAACAACAGAATGGGAAAGACTAGAGATCTCTTCAAGAAAATTAGAGATACCAAGGGAACATTTCATGCAAAGATGGGCTTGATAAAGGACAAAAATGGTATGGACCTCACAGAAGCAGAAGACATTAAGAAGAAGTGGCAAGAATAGACAGAAGAACTGTACAAAAAAGATCTTCATGACCCAGATAATCACGATGGTGTGATCACTCACCTAGAGCCAGACATCCTGGAATGTGAAGTCAAGTGGGCCTTAGAAGGCATCACTACGAACAAAGCTAGTGGAGGTGATGGAATTCCAGTTGAGCTATTTCAAATCCTGAAAGATGATGCTGTGAAAGTGCTGCACTCAATGTGCCAGCAAATTTGGAAAACTCAGCAGTGGCCACAGGACTGGAAAAGGTCAGTTTTCATTCCAATCCCAAAGAAAGGCAATGCCAAAGAATGCTCAAACTACTGCACAATTGCACTCATCTCACATGCTAGTAAAGTAATGCTCAAAATTCTCCAAGCTAGGCTTCAGCAATACATGAACCGTGAACTCCCAGATGTTCAATCTGGTTTTAGAAAAGGCAGAGGAACCAGAGATCAAACTGCCAACATCTGCTGGATCATGGAAAAAGCAAGAGAGTTCCAGAAAAACATCTATTTCTGCTTTATTGACTATGCCAAAGCCTTTGACTGTGTGGATCACAACAAACTAGAAAATTCTGAAAGAGATGGGAATAGACCACCTGACCTGCCTATTGAGAAATCTGTATGCAGGTCAAGAAGCAAGAGTTAGAACTGGACACGTAACAACAGACTGGTTCCAAATAGGGAAAGGGGTACATCAAGGCTGTATATTGTCACCCTGGTTATTTAACTTACATGCAGAGTACATCATGAGAAACACTGGGTTAGATGAAGCACAAGCTGGAATCAAGATTGCTGGGAGAAATATCAATAACCTCAGATATGCAGACGATACCACCCTTATGGCAGAAAGTGAAGAACTAAAGAGCCTCTTGATGAAAGTAAAAGAGGAGAGTGAAAAAGTTGGCTTAGAACTCAACATTCAGAAAACTAAGATCATGGCATCCAGTCCTGTCACTTCATGGCAAATATACGGGGAAACAGTAGAAACAGTGATAGACTTTATTTTGGGGGGCTCTAAAATTACTGCAGATGGTGATTGCAGCCATGAAATTAAAAGATGCTTACTCCTTGGAAGAAAGCTTATGACCAACCTAGATAGCATATTAAAAAGCAGAGACATTACTTTGCCAACAAATGTCCATCCAGTCAAAGCTATGGTTTTTCCAGTAGTCATGTATGGATGTGAGTTGGATCATAAAGAAAGCTGAGCACCAAAGAATTGATGCTTTTGAACTGTGGTGTTGGAGGAGACTCTTGAGAGTCCCTTGGACTGCAAGGAGATCAAACCGTAAAGGAAATCAGTCCTGATTATTCATTGGAAGGACTGATGCTGAAGCTGAAACTCCAATACTTTGGCCACCTGATGCGAAGAACTGACTCACTGGAAAAGACCCTGATGCTGGGGAAGATTGAAGTCAGGAGAAGAAGGGGACAACAGAGGATGAGATGGTTGGATGGCGTCACTGACTCAATGGACATGAGTTTGAGTAAACTCTAAGCTGGTGATGGACTGGGAGGCCTGGCATGCTGCAGTCCATGGGGTTGCAAAGAGTAGGACATGACTGAGTGACTGAACTGAAATGAACATGTACTTACACACCTGGAGGAGGGCATGGCAACTCACTCCAGTATTCTTGCCTGGAGAATCCCATAGACAGAGGAGCCTGGAGGGCTGCAGTCCAGTGGGTTGCAGAGAGTCAGACATGACTGAAGCAACTTAGCACGTGCACACACACACACACATAGTGATATGGTGGAGTGGGTAGGTAGCCTTTACCATCTCACAGTTCTTCAGTGGTTTTACTTATCTACCAAAGAGAATCTAATAGTTGTGAATGCCCAAACCGGTGAGGGTCAGTGTATAACACCTAACCCTACAAGATTGGTGTGATGATTAAATGAGATAATAATTGCCAAGCATTTAAGACAGAACCTGGCATCTAGAAAGAGATACAACCACCATCACCACAATCACCATCATCATCATTACTATCATTATAATCATCATTACTACCACTACTACTACACCATCATCACCATTTTGACTATTAATTATAGGATTTTAGTTAAGAAAGGAATGTGCCCTATGATAGAGTAAACTCAAAGGTAAACACAGTAATATATAGTTCTTGTATTTACAGGGGTGCCCCAGTAGTATATCAGCCTCAATATATTTTCCGCATGGATGACTCCAAAAGGTTTAGGTAAATGACCAATTTCAGTGAAAGTGAAAGTGAAGGTGAAGTCGCTCAGTTGTGTCCGGCTGTTTGCGACTCCATGGACTGTAGTCTATCAGGCTCCTCCGTCCATGGGATTTTCCAGGCAAGAGTGCTAGAGTGGATTGCCATTTCCTTCTCCAGGGGATCTTCCTGACCCAGGAATCGAGCCTGGGTCTCCCGCATTGCAGGCAGACGCTTTACCGTCTGAGCCATTTTTCTTTTTTTTTGGAAATTTACCAGATATAACATGTAGCAGAAATGGTTACACATTCAAATGGATGTAAAAACTATGAATATCATGTACTAATAACTAGAAAGAATAGATAATAGGAGAGAGAATTAGTGTTTTAAACTATAATTTAAACTTATAATAATTTAATTAGATCAAAAGTTTAGAATGAGACTAAGACAAAAAGAATAAAAAAATTAGAGAGAAGTCTGCATTTAAGGAGGCCTGGCGTGCTGCAATTCATGGGGTCACAAAGAGTCGGACACAACTGAGCGACTGAACTGAACTGAAAATTAATTTGGGATAGAGAAGCCATTTGAGGAAGAGGTAGAGCTCTTAGATTGTCCACGAAGCTCAAATGAAGTCTGACAAAAGTGCTAAACCAGGTAACGGAAACTTGGACAGCATGAAAAGAACTTTAGAATCCAACCTGATAAAAATAGTAATGCAATGTACTCCATGCAGGTCAGGGCACTCCTGGAGCATCAAACTGTGTTCTGGAGGCCACACCTTTGGAAGACATTGACCCATCCAGCAAGCCCTGAAGGGAGCAGTGTGGATGGGGGAGAGAAAGTTCTAGATATATCATCATTAATAAATCTATTAATTTCACAAATGGATTTGAGTCTGTTTAGTCTGGAGTGGTGAGACTTCCCAGGTGGCTCAGAAGGTAAACAATCTGCCTGCAATGCAGGAGGCCTGGGTTCAATACCTGGGTTGGGAAGATCCTCTGGAGAAGGGAATGGCTACCCACTCCAGTATTCTTGCCTGAAGAAGTCCATGGACAGAGGAGCCTGGCAGACTACAGTCCCTGGGGTCACAAAGAGTCAGACACAACTGAGAGACTTTCACACATTACAGTCTGGAGTGGCAGAGACTGTGAGGTACGAGAAATGCTGGCTTAAAATAGTTGAGTGGCCATCAAGGGAATTCAGTAGTACATCTGGCCTATCTTTCAAGAGAGCAGATTTCAAATGACTGAATGGGAATTCCTGGGAGTAGGCCTGGACCTTTCCCCAGGAGATTCTTTCTAAAGAAAACATTTACCCATGGATAAGTGGCTTAGGGGGAAGAGAACTCTTTAAATTCAGAGGTTCATGTAGCTAACCATCTGATCATCTATTACCAGTGTAGATAAAATGGATTCCTACTTTGGGTGAGAGGCCAAGTACATGATCTCTGAGGTTGCACCACCAAGATTCAATTCTCCTACACTGTTTTGATGAAATATATGAAGAAGAGGCATAAAAAACCCCAGGGGTTCCCTTGTGGCTCAGCTGGTAAAGAATCTGCCTTCAATGTGCGACACCTCGGTTCGATCCCTGGGTTGGGAAGATCCCTTGGAGAAGGGAAAGGCTACCCACTCCAGTATTCTGGCCTGGAGAATTCCATTGACTATGCAGTCCATGGGGTCACACAGAGTCAGACACGACTAAGCGAGTTTCACTTCCCTTCATGAAGAAGAGGCAAGGGTTCATTAAGGGAGAAGAGGATGCTTAAAAATGAGAGAGAAGAAATTTATTGATGGCTTTGTGTGGTTGAGGTGTGTAGCAAGTGGTGTAGTCTCCATGATAAGTGGATTCATGTTAATTAATTAATAAAGGCCTGAACCAAACTTTAGAATTTTAAGGCTGGTCCTAGGAATGATGCCTCATGCTTTTCCATGTTCCCTACAATATCTTAGGTAGTAGCCATGTGGTAGGTGTTCACCAACCACTTGCTGCTTGGTTAACTTTCCATTTTTTCTTCAGGGGATTCAGGTTAAAGAATGAGGAATAATCAGCCAGCAGTGGAAACTGGTTTGATAAAGTGGCTATTTGCTTGACTGCTTTCACTAGGGTGTATGACTCTAACCTGACTGGAAGTATTTTGATGTCAGAATGATAAAAATTGCTTTGGCTGTTTTGTGGCAAAATATCATAGTATCAATACGTTTGTTTGTTTGTTTTGGCCATGCCATGCATTCGGCATGTAGGATCTTAGTTCCCCAATTGTTTCCCCTTCAGTGGAAGCATGGAATTCTATCCACTGGACTGCCAGGGAATTCCCTAGGGTTTTTTCCTTAAACACTTTCATCACTGCTAAATTTTTTGCCTTTTGAAAAACATTGTTATACTTTTTTATATCTGGTGGGACATTAATGAATTTTGCTAGACTGTGATTCAATACTGTAGTGATTTAATATAATTACTTGATATAACATTCTAAGATACATGGCATATATTTTATTATGTGCACATTTTAATATCTAATAAAACTTTCTAGAAGATTTACATCCATCTATTCACTACATAGTTAAATTACATCAAAAGAAATTGAGAATTTATCACATAATTAAATAACATAAAATATCCACCTTGCTTTGACCCAGAAATGAGGAAAATGATGTTATAGTGTTAAACAAGTTTAGAACATTATCACAGGGCATATTTGTTAGAAGGCATGATATCTTCAAATATTCCCTTTGCCTCTTTATTCCTATGTTGGTAATACACTTAGTACTAACTGAGACTGTGCCTCTAATTAATTTGTTTTCACCTTTTGTTGCTGGGGAATTTCATCATAGCTATATTACCTGCCAGTAGATGATAGTTCAGGTCAACTGAGAATGCTACCGCATTCTCTCCTGCAGTCTCTGAGTATTTCACTGTGGATTTTAATTGCAATAGCATGCTTATAACCGAACCCCAAACTGCACTGAATTGGGAAGTCATTTTCTTTTAGTCACCTTTTATAATTAATATGAAAATAACAGATACATACACAATGCATCATTCTTCACATTTCATCATTGGACTTAATCACTGCCAGAGCATTGAGGATGGATGAAATCCAAGGGGCTCTGATTCATGGGATTCTTGACTTTTCTCTCATTCAGTTGGTGGGAAACTCTCTTCAAGTTAGATGAGGGATACAGTTAGAGAAATCTGCACCCTACACTCTCAGAATTTGGCTCCTTTCTTTATTGGTCTTCAAATCTGATATGTATTTTGGTCAGTTGATCAGACTTCTAATTCTATCCACTGCATTCAAATAGCTATAGTACTTTTTCTCCTTTCTTTCCCCAAGTTTGCAGTATTCTCAGGTATGGAGTCCCTCTGGCTAGTGGCACAGGACTGTCTGAATGCCAAAAAGCATCTCTCCTCTGTGCTAATAAGTCATTTAAAGCCCAAGTAGTACCTTGGATATCTATAAGTCATGACCAGTAGTGTCCTAGGGACACAGCGATTTTCCTAATAAATACCTGCTATATGAACAAAGGAGCTAGAAGTACCAACCAGGTATGCTTCTTTTCAAACTTGGGTCTTCACTATGATTTTTTTTTTCAAATTGAGATATAATTCACATACCATAAAATTAACCAATTTGAAGTGTGCAACACTTCATGGCAAATTGATAGGGAAACAATGGAAACAGTGACAGACTTTATTTTGGGGGGCCCCCAAATCACTGCAGATGGTGACTGCAGCCATGAAATTAAAAGACGCTTGCTCCTTGGAAGAAAAGCTATGACAAACCTAGACAGCATATTAAAAAGCAGAGACATTACTTTGCTAACAAAGGTCTGTCTAGTCAAAGCTATGGTTTTTCCAGTAGTCATGTATGGATGTGAGAGTTGGACCATAAAAAAAGCTGAGCGCCGAAGAATTGATGCTTTTGAACTGTGGTGTTGGAGAAGACTCTTGAGAGTCCCTTGGACTGAAAGGAGATCAAACCAGTCCATCCTAGAGGAAATCAGTCCTGAATATTCACTGGGAGGACAGATGCTGAAGTTGAAACTCCAATATTTTGGCCAACTGATGTGAAGAACTGACTCATTGGAAAAGATCCTGATGCTGGGCAAGACTGAAGGCAGGAGGAGAAGGGGACAGCAGAGGATGAGATGGTTGGATGGCATCACTGACTCTATGTACATGAGTTTGAGCAAGCTCCAAGAGTTGGTGATGACAGGGAATCCTGGTGTGCTGCAGTCCATGGGGTCGCAAAGAGTCGGACACAACTGGGCGACTGAACTGAACTGAAAGTGTGCAACTCAATGGGTTTTAGTATATTCATAGACTTGTGCAACAATCACCACAATCAATTTCAGAACATTTTCATCACCCCCAAAGAAACCCATACTCAATAACACATACTCCCCATTCCCATCTCCTCCAGTCCCTGGCAACCATGAATTTCCTTTCACTGTCTGTGGATTTGCCTGTTCTGGGTATTGCATATAAATGCAGTCGAACAGTGTGGGCCTCTTGTGTTTACATTCTTTACTTAGTGTGATGTTTTCAAGTCTAATCCATGTTGTAACATTTATCATTCCTTTTTGTGACTGAATAGAATTCTATTATATGCATATATCACATTTGCTTATCCATTTATCACTTGATGGACATTTAGATTCTTTCAATTTTGTGGCTATTATAAATAATGCTGCCATGAACATTCATATACATGTTTCTGTATGGACATACATTTTCATTTCTCTTAGGAATACATTCAGGAGTGGTATTTCTAGGTCATATGATAATGCTTCTCTTAATTATATCTTGTTTTCCTCATACAGCCATAAATGATCTCAGTCCTTTTGTAAAGTCTCCCATAATTTAGTAATTCTATTGCTTTTTTATAAGAGAAAAATCAGTTAAGGTTATTTCATTCTGTTTTATCATCATAAAGGTCATCCATTCATGTCTAGTAACAGTTTAATGGAAAGTCCTGCAGAAACTCAAAATTAAATCCTATGTATTTATCTTCCTAAAAATAAATTCATCTTAGTTTAGAAAAAAACAGTATGTAAAAGAATGGGTAAATTCTCCATTGATTAGTAATACAAATGGACCAACTGGAATTAGTGATGTCATAAAAAACTTTTTATGTGCAACTTTTTTAGAAATATTCCAGAATACATATAATCACACAGAATAAAAGAAGAAACTTAATTAGAAAATAAGAGGAACATTTATAATTAACAAATTCATTAATTCTGCAAATATCTCTTAAAGGAAAGTTAAAGGTAACTAAACAGTCTTGCTCATAAATATTAAAATTATAACCTCCAAATCTCATGTAACATATACTAAAAGATTTGTTCAGCAGCAAACTTCCGAACACTGTATTTCAATACATTCACTATTCCGAGCTACCTTAATATAAGCATTATTAAACCCTGTAATTGTGCACTGCATTGCTTCACACTTTAAAACAATTTTCCTTCCCTTGTCTTCTAAGAAGATGCTTCAGTGAAATTATTTTGTAAAAATCCACTGGGATTGAAGACCATTAGCAATTTACCAGTCAGTCACACAGATAAAATGTGACTTTGAATCTTATACAAATACCATTAACAAATGCAAACTGTTTTTCTACATCTTTAGTTGACGAAGAGACTATACAAACACATTCCCTCTGATACTTCACTTTGAAGGTCCTCTTACAACAAAAAGAAAAAACATCATAGAAAATAAAGTTGAGGTACAAGATCTTTGAGCAGTGTCATCCCTACTGATTTTGCTTTTAGAAATGGCTACTGAGCTCCACAAATCACTAACAAGACCACTACCCTTAAAATCCAAGTGTTATGCCTTATCCCCGAATGGATGTTAAGCATGTTAAGGGAAATGAAATCTCTAGGGTCAGCATCAGGAGTGTTGACAAGGAAATCCACAAGCATGGTGCAATGTGAGTTGTTTTTCAAACTAGTTCCAAACTGTAAAAAGCCCACAAACACACGTTAGAGCTGCCTTCCTTTCACAACTCAAAACAATCCCAGTTCACATCAGTCCTCACTCTGCCCAGTTTCCGTGCTAGGAATACAGGCTATTTTAGCATTTACCTCAGGCAAACAACATTAGCAAGGCAAATTACTACTTGGCCAAGTACACAACTCTGAGGTGGTCTGCTCTGCCTGCTATTTTTCTGTGCAGGTAACAATTACATGGTGGTGGTTTAGCTGCTAAGTCGTGTCCGACTCTTGCAACCCCATGGACTGTAGCCTGCCAGGCTCCCATGTCCATGGGATTCTCCAGGCAAGAGCACTGGAGAGGGTTGCCAGTTCTCACCAATGCAGAGGTAACTGCAAACCATTTATATCTTAGTAAGAGGGAATAAAGTAATAGATGTTGGGGTGTTATCTCCCAGATATGTATGAAGTTCCTTTGTAGTATCAATGACAAATTGTCAACTAACCTCCGCTGGTAAAGTCCACTGAACTTGCTTCTAGACAACCTGAATTAGAAGTTCTCTTCTACCAGTATTTATCCATGACCTTGGGAAAGTTACTTAACTTGGTTAGCAGCCTCTGTTGCTGATCCAACAGTCATTTCCCCTTCCCCACTCCTTCCAAATAGAGGCCTGACACTGTTTGGCTATTTAATCTTCCCCCAAATGACAAAGGGGAGATGACCCATCTCATTGTTAGATGGGTCCATCTGACAGATCCTCATTGTTTTTAGTAAGTTGCAATTATACCACTGCATTTGCCAGGACTGTTTTAAGAAGGGAAATGGATAGCACATTAAGTTAAATCCTATAACAATTAGAAAAAGAGCAAGACACAGAAAGAACTGTGGCTCTCAATAAGATGCAAGTATAATTCCCTCTAGGGGAAAAGAAAGCGCTGTTAGGCAACCTGGGGCACTGCCACGGCACAGGGATGAGGCTCACATGAGCTTACTTGACTATCAAGTCCAACACGGCTGCTTGAGCTCTGGACGGTATATTTGTACTTTAGCCAACAGGAGGCCCTCATTAGTGGGGACTTAGTTACATGGCCACAGTTAGCTGTATGGGAGGCAGTGAAAGGTGGGTGGGGAGAAGGGGCAGTGATTGGCAGTCACTGCCACAGCATGTGACCAAATTTCGGCCACTGAGATATGAAGAAGCTTCTAGGAAAGTCTCTAGCTAAGAAGGAGAAAGGAAGAGATGGCCTGTACTTCTTCCAGTCACTGTTACTGTCAATGTGATGTCTGGGACTGAGGCAGCCATCTTGCTGCAAGCCCAAGAGTAAAGCCAACACACGGAGCATTCAAGAGCCTGCAGGGGAAAGATCGGCCACTCTAATATTCTGTCCAAGGATCCCATGCCACTCTGAAATTCTTATTATATTAGACTGCAATCTCATTGCTATTCCATTATGTTGGAGAGACAGTATTCTGGTACTTGTAGCTGAATCCCTTCTAATTCATTCAACCTAGCCCATAGGCCTTCCTAATTTGAAGACAGTTACTTCTTCCTCTTGGTCTGTATCTTCACAAGCTAAAAATTCTAGTGATATAAACAACCAATCAATTATTGTTTAATCACTATTATCAAAATATACTTTGGTTACTCCTTGTTTTATTTAAAAATGAATACAGGAAACCATACTGCATTCATTTACTCAGGTACTCAAATTTGTCCTAGAAAACATAACAGTTTTGAAATCTTGGCTTCACCATTTCTGGCACAATGATCTAGAGCAAGTAATTTAGTCTCTGAGCGCCACAGTTTCCTTATATGTTTAAAAAGAAAGGAAAATACCATCTTTTTTTAGGAGTGTGTGAATGTCAGAAATACATATAAATGACATAATGTCAGATATACAGTAGGTGCTCAATAACTGGCAACTGTTATATTGAGAGTGTTAACAGCCTCAGTTGGGAAGCTGGGGGTCCCCAAGCGGCAGGAGGGAATAAAACTGCAAATGGCAGATTTTTTTTTTTTTCTTTTCTCAGCTAATCCTGTGTTGTCATGGCAACACCTATTTCCACCTGAACTTAATCTCAAACCTTGAGCTAACCAATGCGTTTTCCTCATGGAAATGTCTTTCTTAAGCTATGTTAATGAACTATGCATTTGCTTAGAAATCTGCCTTATTTCAAGATTCATGTCAATTGTCTTATGGCCCAGATTGACTCACTTGTGCCAACGTTATCTCAAAATGCATGTTGCTGGTGAGGGGCCTGGTGCAACTCTCTCAGTTCTGAGGCGTTTTCTTTTTTCTAATTAGCAGCTTGGTAATAGGTATATAACTCTTTGCTAAAAACTAACACAGAAGCACTCTTTCGGTCCCCTTCTGATGTCTGTGTCAGAAGCTTTCGCTATCTCTTTTATACTTTGAAAGTGAAAGTTGCTCAGCCATATCCGACTCTTTGCGACCCCATGGATAAACAGTCCATGGAATTCTCCAGGCCAGAGTACGGGAGTGGGTAGCCGCTCCCTTCCCCAAGGGATCCTCCCAGCTCAGGGATTGAACCCAGATCTCCCGCATTGCAGGTGGATTCTTTACCAGCTGAGCTACCAGGGAAGCCCCTTTTATACTTTAATAAAATTTTATTACATAAGAAGCTCTGAGAGATCAAGCCTCATCACTGACCCTGGGTTGAATTCCTCTCCTCCAGAGGCCATGGATCCCGGTGTTATTCATGGCTCCTAACAGCAACCTTTCAATACCTTGGGCAGCCACTGAGGACACAAAGATGAAATGGGTTGATCTCATTCAGAGTTGCATTCCTTCCTTCTTTCCCTCCTTCTTTCATTTCTTTATACACATGTATATATGTATATATTCTACCGAGTTTCAGAAGTCACTGAAAGCAGTCAGAAGGCAAATATAAAAATGACAGCAATGTTTTACCTTAGAGAATAAAGAACTCAGAGAACTATGAGTTGTCAAAGACAGCAGAAAGAAGGAAACAGCAGATAACACAGATGAAGAGAAACCTTGCGGGAAAGAGGAGAGTCAAGATATACAGACTAGAGAGAAGAAATGGCTAAAGAAGAGAGAGGGGGGTTGATGCGGGAGAGGCAAAGGGAGGGAGAGAAAGCAAGAGACTGAAATAGTGAGTGGGTAGGTGAAGTTGAGTCTACAGCCTGGTAAATGTCCACCATCATTAAAGACTCAAGTTTTGCACAGTGATGAGTTCCTTTGGGTCCTGCCTGGAGTGGTATTCCAGTGCTCCCAAGTACTAAGAGGTTTTTCTCCTCTTCCATTCCTTCTCTTATAACTTTATGATGAATTTTTACTATCTAAAATAACCAAGCATGTCTCTATTCTCTGCAACACAAGAGATCCTGAAACAAAGTAAATGGTAGCAGAAGCCATGGAATTAACAACAGTGAAGGGAATGTGAGTACAGTGTTAAGTGAAGAGGGCTGAAATGGAAAGGTGTTTAAGAACAAATGAAGGGAAAGATGCCTGCAAAGGTGATTAAGATGTATTGCCTTGGAATGTAGGGAGAGAAATAAAGGAGCTATGGAAAAAGGAGGAAAAGAGGTTGCCAGGGAGAAACAGAGCTGAATTCAAAGGCCACAGGGCTTAAATGCAATAAGGACTCATCTTCCTGAACTGGCAATGAGGTCATCCATAACCTTGGAAAAAGCAGAATCAAGAGAGTGATAGGGTGAAAGCCAGCTGGCAGAGGATTAAGAAGTGAATAGAGATGAGTATGTGAAGTAGTTTTGAGTATAAACTACCTTTATGCAAAGTGTTAGCTATAAAAAAAAACAGATAATATGGCTTTCAGGAGAGGTTTGCTCAAGGAAAGGTTTTGATATGAGGAGATAATTAAGTGTGTAGAAGAGAAGCTGAAGCTAGAAGAAAATGAGATGATACTATCTAGAGCTGACCCTGAAGAAGCATGATTGCATGGAATTTGGGTAGGAAGACAAATTCTTTGCCTCTGAGATTGAAAGAAATAGGGCCTGGCAGCTCATTTGAATTTCACTTGTGATGGATCTTTTGCCACAAGACAAATTGACACAGTGCTTTCAAATGAAACTATCTATAACAAAGGAATATTTCAAGCTTAAAATTAGCTTGGTTTAAGCTTATGAAGTATTATGCATAGACAATATGGCTATCCATAATTTGCCAATTATTGTCCCTTGCTCTGGATCATAAGCCCATTTCATAAGAGCACTGCTGGGGCTGGGTTTCTGGAAGTGATGAATCTCACAGTTGTGGCTGGCCAATGAATCACCCAGGAAGTCTGAGAGACCAGGATGTTGTTACCTCCAGATCTTGAAGCTTTAGGGCTTCCACCCTATCAGGCAGGCACATCTGCTTCTCCAAATGAAGGAAACAAGACAAGAATAGAAGAGACAGTTGGCAAAGCCTCAAGTCAGCCTTTGCCCTCTCCTTTCTTGTTTCCTGTACTGACCCGGAACTATCTATGTGAGCTGTATTGGAGCAATTCTGCACTCTGAAGAACTAAAATAGGAATGATGGATAGTGCTTTTTTTTTTCTTCAGCATCTCTAAAAAGCCAATTGATTCATTTACTCACCCCACAAATTTTAATTGATTCCATACTATGTACTAGAGTTATTCCAGGTGCTGGAAAGGAGTGCTGGTAATAAAATGAATTTTTTATGTTGTATACAAGGCCATGGGTCTCACATATGGACCGATTATTAGTAAAGATTTTTGTATAGCACAGGGAACTGTACTCAATATCTTACAATAATCTATCATATAATGGAACAGAATCTGAAAAAGGATATATATATATATGTGTGTGTGTGTGTGTGTGTGTGTGTGTATGAATCACTTTGCTATACACTCGAAACTAACATGACACTGTAAATTAGCGATACTTCAACTTTAAAAAATAAGTTAAAAAAACGTGGTGCTTCTAGAGGAGAAAATAAAGGATTCTTATGGTTTATCTAAACGGATGCATCTGTAAATCTCACTAAGCATATCGCAGTACTGTTTACAAAAAAATGAGGTTGTTGTTTATTTTTCAGCATTGAGGATGCACACGTTGTGTTTTCATTTATGAGGTACAGATCAGGGTGGACAAACCCTTAAGATAAATACTCCACTCTGAAGCCCACAAGATAATGAACTTTCAAAGGCTTACATGTATTCAAAGTTTCATCATGGCCCATTTGGCTAATGCTTCCATATCTGTCAGAAGATCCAGGTGACACATTAGAGAGGGCAAGTTTATTTTCTTATCATCTAAAACAGCATTCTTATCCCTCCTCCAATACTAACTTCTAACTTGCCTTAATTATCACATTTGGATTCAGCTTCCAGTAATCTGTTTGAAATTGTTTTAAGATTTTTAAATTAGAAAAGGTTAGACTATATCACTTCTTCAGATATAGGACTGAAAAAAGAACAAAGATGCTTTCAATTTTTGACTTCCATAAGGTTAACTCTTATTCTAAAATCATGCTTCCTATTAGGAAGCCTACCAGGCTCCTCCGTCCATGGGATTTTCCAGGCAAGAGTACTGGAGTGGGTTGCCATTGCCTTCTCCGATGAAAAAGCCTAAGCCAGCCGTTTTCAAATTTTGAAGTGTAATGTATCACCTGGAGCTGTTGTGAAAATTTGGATTCTATTCAGCAAGTCTGGGATGGGGACACAAATGTTGCCTTTTCAACTGGCTCCCAGGTGATACTGATACTGCTGGCCTGACGGTCACACTTTGAGTGGTGAGGGTCTGCAAGGATTCCTAATTAGCCACAACGTAGAGACCAGCCACTATGATATAGTATCACTTAGAGCTTATGAGCGTGTGCTGTGGATGTCACAGCATTGAAGTCAAATCCGGACTCTATTGCTTATTACCTATGTAATCTTGATCTCTATAAGCCTCGGTTTTCTTACAGGTAAGATAGAAAGAATAAGGTCTATCTTAGGGGAATGGTGTGAGGATGATATAAGATAATAAATGGTAAATAATCCTGTTTTCACCCCTTGAAAATATTAAAAAATGGTGGTAGTTGAAACTGTTGTCATCATAATAATTAAAATGCAGTTTGCCTTCTTCCCCATTCCACTCTATTCCATCACTTCCCTGCCATTTCTTCCGTTTTACTCAAAGCTTAACGTTAGAAGGTACTCAAGATAAACATCAGAAAGTAATGAAGACTATGAATCGTTCCTTAAAAACGGACGTTTGGGTATACTAAATTATCAAGTTGCCAGTACAGGCAGGAGTTACAAACTCTGATGTTTGGACAGATTCACAGGAAAGCAGGAACAAACATTTAGCTGAAAGTTGGTGATAAACTCCAGTTCATGGTGTTCAATCGGCACTGGGCAGATTCAATTCTCCACACCATGGCTGCCTTCCCCAGTTGTCAAGTGTCAGAAGCGGCAGCCATGAGCAATCTGACTGTAAAACTCTTCTAAAACTCAGTATTACCAGTAGAAGAAACAGTGAACATCAGTAAAATAGGGGGGTTGAACAAACAGACTCTTCAAACGAGATCTTGGTTTAAACTTTGTCTCCTTTTTTTCCTAACTGGGTATCAGGAGGCAAAATTCCAAATATTTCAGTTTCACTTTCTTTCCTTTAGTCTTTCAAAAGTCACATAACCGGAATCTTTGTTTTAACTATCATAAAGTGATAGGATTGAAATAGAATTTTGTAAACAATAACTTGCTATTTAAATCAATGGGGTCACAATCATTCTTGCAGCCATCAAAATTATTATCCTCTTCCTCATCTTTAAGGTCATCTCCAGCTATAAACATTTCTCTTTCCTCTGATGTCAGTCCTAATGTAGGACTAATGTTCTTTCTCTGGGTAGAGTCAACAATGGAAGGGAAAAAGCAAGATCAGAAACTCGGATAATTCTCTCACTGGAAAAGTTATCTCTGACTATTTGCTCATTGTAAAACTGGATGATGAATTCAAAGTCACAATGTGCTGTGCTTTTACCTCCTACAATTCAAAGCTCACTGTAGACTAAACTTTTCAGTTGATTCATCCATTGACTTATTCATTTAACACTGGACTTTACCACAGTACCTATGGCATGGAGAACACAGGAAAATGGCTTTCCCATTGAGAGTTCAAAGAGCTACCTGGGAATGTTTCCTGAAGTCTATCACTATCTACAGGCTAATCATGCTCCATCCTGAGATAACTATCTTGGCACCTGGATGCCAGGTCATTTTGAAAGGACATCTACAATTGAAAATATGTTCATAATAAAGACTGGCCCAACTATCAGGAAGACTGAAATAGGAAATGTATTTATTAAGATGAGCAAAATTAACATATTTTTTTCCACCAGGGTTGCACTTGGCACTGACATCTCACTTGGTGCATAAATCTCAAAAATTTCCTAAGGTCTCTGTGTAGACAGGGAGAAAAACCTCTGGCACATTTCTATTATCTTATTGGAGGGATAAAGAATGGACAGCAAGACACGGGCAGCATCAAAATAAAGATGTTTACTCAAGTGTTTCTCTCACCAAATTGGTTCAACAGGCATGCAGCTGTTTATCCTCTAAGCTAGCAGCTGGCAAACTATGACCCATCAACCAAACTCAGTCCCTCTTGTTATTGTAAAGTTTGGTTGGAACCCACAATGCACATTCATTTATGTATTTTTCAGGGCTGTTTTTTGTGCTAAAATGGCAGAGTTGTAACAAAGGCCATAAGGCCAGAAAAACCTAAAATATTTACTATCTGGCCCTAACTAACTAAAATATTATGTTGTGTTGTTGTTCAGTTGCTAAGTCATCTCCAGCTCTTTGCAACCCCATGGACTGCAGCATGCCAGGCTCCTCTGTCCTCCACTAAAAAAATTCAACTTTCCCTGACAAATAATTGACTTAAGCATTCATAAACATCTTCAATAATTTAAAATAATTATAATCCTTAACATGACATTAAAAGCTAGTACAAAGAAGTTTTTAAAAAAATTTCTCTATTAATATCCCTTTGGTATATAGTTAATCACTGACAAATGAATCAAATATTATTTGTGAGAAAGATAATGTCTAGTTTTACATACTGAGTGGGAAAAGACAGGTAGTAACATAGATATTCAGTATCTTGGATTTCTGCAAGCATATAATAAATACTAGCACTTGAATTTATACTCACATCCTAAGTATCAAAATAATAATTTGGAATAGACAAATACATCCAAAAGACTTCTCTGTAACATAAGAAATGTCCCTGTATCTACTCAATTTAGATTTAATGTATCTCATTATATATTTTTAAACAATGCAAACGTATAATTATTTGAGGACCAAGAACAATAAGGAAAAACTAAATTTAAATGAAAAAAAAAACTTGGTGTATTGCTTTTAATTTTAAGACACGAATACTCACATTTGATAAAACAAAAAGAGAAACAAGACCATCTGCCATAAATAATTTGCAACTTAACATCCAAACTGCTTTTGAAATGTTCTTTCTCTCTCCTCCAAAGGCCTTCAAGTATCTGCTACAGCTTTATTTTCATGATATCTAGATGTGTCATTAAAATCTGATGGGAAATTCCACAGAAGTATATTTTTATAGGTAAATAAAGTAAATAATTAATATCTATATTTCTTTATTACCACTTTTACTACCTCATGCCAATATGTACAACTAGATATTATTTTTCTTACTGCAAATACTTTCCAATTAATGAATCAGTGATTAACTATACACTATCTATAACTATATAAGTGGGTAGTGATAAAGAGTGATTTTATTTTTTAAAATCTCCATGTTGAGAGTATTAATCTCATATTCCTCATTTTGTGTGCATCTTAAGAGTTAAGAAATTATTAATAATTAGTGCAATGATTTACAATTCTAATTGTACTGAAAAGCTAAGGAATGACTTTGGAAATACAAAAGCCGAGACAACTATTGTTGCTTTATTCCTTTCTCTTTTATCAGGTGCAAAAAATGACTCAAGAAATGCTTACCATATGGAGATATTGAAATAAAAATTATTCATAAAAATTCCTAAACATGAAACTAAAGGTTCTAATATTCTGAATTTTTATATGAATGAGTTCTAGTTTTTTTTACTTCTCTCTCTATATTTTTTTAGTTAGAATGCTAAATCTCTGCCTGTCAGTATTGACCCTGTAAAGAGCTTATGGTAGCCAATGCTCAATCCCAGAATACGTGAATGTTAGTAGGAGAGAAATCAGCCCAACAAATTCATGTAAAACAAGAGATTGTGTTTTTTTCACTTTTGGGGAAAAAATGCCACATCACTAGCTTTCTCAAGTTCATAATAATGACACACACACAAAAGAAAAGAATAAAGCAATAAAGAAAATGGTAGCAATGTTTGCCCAGATTTCTAAAGCACAAGGTTTAACATTTGACCAGAGAACTTTTTAACTTTTGAAAATTAAATCCTTCTCTCTGGATTTAGATCACAGGAAGTTTGCATTTCAAGCACATAAATAACAGAAAGGAATTCTGCCTTCACTATGAAGAGCAATTTACCCTCACTCCCCAAGATGTGACATTCTGAAGGTCATACTTTGAGGATGAAATTTAAATGAAAGGCATATATACAGCTTAACCAGTTTTTCCCATTTGAGCTTCACTGGAATGGGATGACTGAACATCTGTGAACACCATAGTAACATGGGCACAGGTAGTGTTGGTGAGGTAAATTTGATTTGTGATTTATTTCCTTTGCGGTGGGACCGTGAATGATGAAAAATAAGACACGGTGCTTGTAACCAAACTTCTCTTTCCTCTAGGAAATACAACTGGGATTAAATTAATCAGCGTTTGATTAAAAGAGCAGCACCCACCCTTCTGATTAATATTTCAATGTCTAAGCAATTTCTTGTTATTAATTGAGACCAAGCAATTATCTGCCTTTCAGCTGTGTAACATAAAATACCAGAGTCAAGGCCAATGACCCATGGAAATTGTCCAAAGATACAACCACAGGGCCCGGAAGATATCTCTACATCTTGGCCTTCTGAGGCAAAGGGCGTTTCGAGAGAAGCCCTCTTCTCAGAGTCACCACAGTCCAGACATGCTCTCCGTGGTACTAGACACAGAGTGAGTCAACCCAGGGCAGCTTTAAAATCCAAAACTGGATTCAAGCGGACTGCAGCTTACTTGGTAAGAAACTTGGGAGCCACCACTGAGATATTAAGAAAGCCTGTCTCTAGGTTAGAGATTTGGTCTTTCCAGCCCTTTGGGGGTGTTTCAAACAACAGGAGCTTGGAAAACCTCTAAGGAAGATTATTCCTAGGACAGAGCAAATATAAAACACTTCCAGCATCACAAACAATGCTGTAAAAATTTAAGGTGTCAGCTTTTAAAAATTTCCTTTTCAAAACTGATCTGCAATGATTTTTTCTGTCAATTCCCGAGAAGTGGGCAATCTAATATCATCTTTGGAGCTATGGTTTTAATGGCTAATCACGTTTGTTTAGTCAAATTGGAAAACCAAATAACTTTGAAAGAGTCTGTCTTCCCTGGAATGTGCTAATTTCTAGTTACTCAGGGCTATGTGTAAGAATTTAAACTAAAACCTGCTCTTCACATTAACAGACAAAAAGGGCTTTGTCTGTCTATCTAAAATGACTTCCTACGCAGGAACCTGAGTGATAGCAAGATGTTACAACAGTTGAGTCATTCTTTAAAAATCAGCTCTTCCATTATGTCACATCTCTGATGAAATATCACCTTCTGAGAAAGCTTTCCTTAGCATCCTACCAACTCTGGTCCGTCATTCTGTCTGCTTATTTATTAGCGGTTTGTTGATTTGTTGTCAATCTCCCTATTCTCTGTGATCTCTAAAAAGGATGTAATCTTTTTTTCACTGACATAGCTATCATGCCTAGAACAGTAACCCTGTTTTGTTTTTTTGTACATGTTCAGTAAATAATTATAGGATGAGTTTATGAATGGAATCTCCTGAAAATGAATATAGAATTTTGTACATGAGCATTTCTATGGAGAGAAGAATGTATAACTGAGATCTTATTCTGTACGAATTAGGTCTGTGGTCTAAAAAGACTAAAAACCTCAGTTACACATGTGTAATTCCATTTCATTATCAGTAACATTATTATCAGCAATAGCCATAAATAAATTCTGCAGCTGACCAAATGCTCACTTTATTAGAATTCTACAAAATAAACAAAGATAAACTGAGGAAGCAATGATATAGAATGTTTATATTTTAAAAGCTTGTCACTGTTGTTGCAAAAGTAGTAAAATTTACTCTGAAAAGAATTTAATCCATACTAAATATTTTAGGTTACTCCAAATTCTATTCTGACCCTTCCTACTGAACATATAGATATATTTACATATGTGTAATCAATAACTATGTACTTTTTGTCTGCCAAGGTCTCCCTAAGAGATTTTAGCAGGAGCTCCAGAGGGTTGAGTTTGTGTGTAGAACTTGAGGCCTTCTAAAGCAAACTGATACAAGCCTAGGTTGTGAGTCTCAGCACCAGTGACTTCTCCCTGCTGTGTCTCCTTCTCCACCTATCTTGTCTGCTCAAATTTAAACTGCACAGTCAAAGCTGAAGGAGCCACCAAAGTGAAACATGTGTGCATGGAGATAAGAATTGTGGATTAGAGTGAGGGTTAGGGGGGGAAGTTGAAGAAGGACAGAAAAATATTGGGTCAAGGATGTACAAAAATAGAGACCAAAGAGGCTTGAAGAAAAGTGATAAGAAAATTAAATTAGAGAGAAAAGAATAGGAAGGTAAAACAAGTTCAAAACAGCCATAAATAGCCAAATATATAAGAAATGCAAACAAAATGGTAAAGAGGAGGGGGAAAGAATTATAAAGGAGAAAAGAAATATATGGCAAAGGAAAAACAGAATGTAAAAAGGGGGCTAAATAGAGATACACCATGAAAAGAGAAAACAAAATATATATGAATGTATGTGTACACACACATACAGACATATATAAAATCAAACTGATCACATGGACCACAGCTTGTCTAACGCAATGAAACTATGAGCCATGCCGTGTAGGGCCACCCAAGATGGATGGGTCATGGTGGAGAGTTCTGAAAAAACCGTGGTCCACTGGAGAAGGGAATGGCAAACCACTTCAGTATTCTTGCCTTGAGAACCCCATGAACAGTATGAAAAGGCAAAATGATAGGATACTGAAAGGGGAGCTCCCCAGGTCAGCAGCTGCCCAATATGCTACTGGAGATTAGTAGAGAAATAACTCCAGAAAGAATGAAGAGATGGAGCCAAAGTGAAAACAGTGCTCAGCTGTGGATGTGACTGGTGATAGAAGTAAAGTCCAATGTTATAAAGAGCAATATTGCATAGGAACCTGGAATGTTAGGTCCATGAATCAAGGTAAATTAGAAGTGGTCAAACAGGAGATGGCAAGGGTGAACATCAATATTTTAGGAATCCATGAACTAAAATGGACTGGAATGGGTGAATTTAACTCAGATGACCGTTATATCTACTACTGTGGGCAAGAATCCCTTAGAAGAAATGGAGTAGCCTTCATAGTCAACAAGAGAGTCTGAAATGCAGTACTTGGGTGCAATCTCAAAAACGACAGAATGATCTTTGTTCATTTCCAAGGCAAACATACACAGAGAAGAGAGGAAAAAGAGATGGTCATGTGCACGCACTCCCAAACCTGATGGAGGGTGATGGGGAACACAGTACCAGAAACACATCCACTGACTAAGATGGTGTGGTGGGCACAATAACAGCCCCCTAAAGAGGCCCACACACTAACCCCTGGAGCCTTGTAAAGGGGACTTCACAGCTGTGATTAAGTGTATGGACCCCGAGACGGTGCTATTACCCTGGATTATCCAGGTGGACCTAATCTAATCCCATGGGTCTTGAAAAGCCAGAGCCTGTCCCAGCCTAGTTCTGTCAGAGACAGAGATGTGATGATGGAAGAAAGGCACAAGGAGATGCCACACTGCTACTTTGCTAACTGTGAATCCCCAGATCACGGTACCTTCTTCCACTCCCTGCCTGGCCTTCAACCTTGATTCTTGCCTCAGATGAAGCTCCAACCCTCAGCAATAAAATCACGTGAAGACTATCTTCATTCAAGAAGTTCAATGAAGGAAACATTATGAGTACCAGAAATCTTAAACACACACACACACAAAGAGGTGATCAGAAAATTAAAGTATGTTGAAGCATGTTTTTTTGTTTTTAAGCTTCCTAAAAACGTGCATAAAAGGAATCAAAGGCCTCCCTTCTTATCTAGGCTCTGTCATTTATTAGATGGTAAGATCTTGGTTAAATCTTCGACTTTCTTCTATAAACCAGTACTAATAATGTTTGCTTGTTTTCCCCACCCCACAAAGCAGAAATAGTTAATATGACTATTACATGATAGAGTCTATATACTCTACACCCCTGTACAAAAGTAAAATCTTGCTACTAATCATTGGTTCTAGATCATTCACTGTCCTCTGGCCTTACATTATAATATTCTGAGACACTGTACCTTTCCTAGAGATTAATAAACATTGATAACATTTTAGAATTTCTTTTTTTCTGCCTGCCAAACTACACAAATGAACTGCTGATCTCTAGTGACTTACTTGAGAGTTGAGGGGAAAATGTGTCCTTGAAAAAAAGTGAGCAATTCCTGTTAGTGAAACAGCAAAACATCCATTGATTTTTCTCATAAATTTCCCACAGATTATCTCTCTTAAAATATGTCCCACCTGAGCACAAGTAACCTCTGACCCAGTGTTTATGCTAAGTTCCATGGTATGTGTTGTAGAGCCTTTGAACGTGTGGCACAGAAAAGCTCGTGGGGAAATCCTCTTTTGTTGCCATGATACCACCAACTCAATGTGTTGTCTTCACACTGGAAAGACCTAAGCAGACAAGAGGTCTTAGGAACATTCCCTAAGTTCTTCTCATGCTGTCATTCAGGTTCCCCTGTATTGTCTCTTGGTCACTGCTCAGTTTGGCATTGTTGTTTTGGTTGCTCAGTCGTGTCTGACTCATTGCGACCCCATGGACTGTAGCCCACGAGGCTGCTCTGTCTACGGGATTTCCCAGGCAGGAATACTGGAGTGGGTTGCCATTTCCTTCTCCAGTGAATCTTTCCGACCTAGGGATCAAATCTACATCTCCTGCATTGAAGGCAGATTCCTTCCCGCTGAGCCATGGTGGAAGCCCCAGTTTGGCACAGGAAAAGATAAAGTAACCCAGACTCTGAAGTCTACAAGAATTCTTCAGAAATCACAAGGAGGAATCGGCAAACAAGTTAGGTTCCTGCAGAGCATACAATTCTATGAATTCTTACCAGAAATAAAAATCTGTGCCATGAGATTTAACAAATAAAACCCTTTAACAACAAATAGCAATATTTATTCCTTTGGGCCCTTGAAAAAATTATGACTGACATGGCTCCACTTATTTGCATGTCTGTTATGCAGGGACTTGAACTATTCAGATGATCTTAAACATGGAAGGAAACCCAAAGCTTTCCAGTGAACTTTCCTCTCAAGATGGGGAAGCTCTGAGACTCCCTCTGGCCAGAGTTGATGAGCTTCATATCGTGTTTCTAACTAAGGTTATTTAATGAGCACGGTTCTCTGGTTTCCTGTGGCAGCCTTAAACTCTGCCCTCAGAGCCTGTGAGAGGAGGCCGTGAGGACAGTGATGGATGAGGGGAGAGAGGAAAACCAGCAAGGGGACCTCCACCGTCCGAGACCTCTGGGACTCTGCAGACATTCCTGAACACCTCGGGGCTCTCTGAAGACCTCCCGATTACAGCAGAGTTCGCTCAGCCACAGCCACAGTGGAGAAGCAGAAGCATGGGGAAAAGAGACCCATCTTTAGAGGCCCCTGTGTTCAGAAACAGCCTGTTGCAGTTCCCTGTCCTCTGTGCTCACACAGAGCAAACTATCCCTCAGTCTGCAGCTCGGTGGAGCGGTTCATGCCCCAGCCTCATGCTCTGAACGCCGGCCCCTCAAAGGCCGGAAGTGAGTGGTTTAGTCACGTCTTTGCATGGCTCTGGCGGCAGGGTAGATGCTCAATGCTACTTCTAAAAATGACACTTTGCGCACTTTTCGGTTGTTATGTGAATAACGTTGAAGAAAATGGAAGTCAATACATACACGGTAAAACTTCACTTACTTGGAAAACTCCCGCATGTATTTCCCAACCTCCCTTAGCAGTGTGTGATCAACGATCATTCTAGAGTGAGTTCATCAGTGATGCTGCTGTCCCCAAATCCTCAGGTTGCCACGTGGTTTGGCCTTTCTTTTTCTACTTAACAAAGTCACAGCAACTTTGTACGGAGATCATATAAATGCCTTAGTCAATTAATTGTTTTATCCTTTATTCACTTGCCAAATCCTCTACTCAATAAGCATTTATCCTTATTGAACTTTTTGAACTTCTGGGCTTCCCTGGTGGCTCAGACAGTAAAGAGCCCACCTGCAATACAGGAGACCGTGGTTTGATCCCTGGGTGAGGAAGATCCCCTGCAGAAGGAAATGGCAACCCCTTCCATTATTCTTGCCTAGAGAATCCCATGGACAGAGGAGCCTGGCAGGCTACAGTCCATGGGGTTGCAAAGAGTCAGACATGACTGAGTGACTAACATGCTTTTTATTGAACTTCTATATATATGTTAGCCTATAGGTTTAATGATTTTTACTTTTGACCATTCAACAGTATAAAATATTTACAGTAAATATTCTGCCACCAAAATAATATAACCATAACTAAGATGCATCAGTTTGATTCCTTCACATTAGGAAACATTTGATGCTGAAGACTCACACTCTAGTGTTGGCTCCTAAACTTGGCTGTTTTAAAAAATATAGTTTCACTCAATACACTGTAATGACCTATATGGGAAAAGACTCTAAAAAAGAGTGGATATATGTATACGCATAACTGATTCACTTTGCTGTACACCTGAAACTGACACAACATTGTAAAGCAACTATCCTTCAAAAACATTTTTTAAAATATATGGTTTCTGAGCATCCCAGCTACTCAATCCTTGACCCAGGAGAAGCAGATCAGGGAATTTGTCTACCACGCTGAGTGATCTGAATGCAGCCAACCTTTACAGACTACTTTAGGAGAATACTCATTTCTTCTAAACTTTAATATAGATGGTGAAGGAAAAAACAGACGAGTTAGAAAACCTTCTCAAGGTTTTACAAAAATTTTAACTTTCTGAAATCAAAGGAGTCCATCAATATAATGACTAAATTAGAGGATACTGTGTTTTTCTTCAAATTTTAAATAAATGCTATTTTTTAAGTTCTGGCAGTGTTGTTTAAGGAATGAGGCAGAGAATGGTGTGGCACTGCAGCACAAACTACCTGAACATGTATGTGGGTCTTGCCTGAAATGTTTATTCTGTACAATGCATTCTTGCCTGTGATGTATTCCCCACACAAATCACATAAAATACCAAGTAATGAGCAATTTTTCTGAAAAGAGACCCAGATCAAAATACTGATTCCACTGGCTCTCCAAAAAACAATTCATGGTCCAAAAAAATGTACATACAGAGTTGAAGATCTGTTTGGTAACTGTCAGTAAATCAGAAACTCATGCAATTTTCAATTTAACACTTTGTGGATTTTATCCTCTTCAACAGGTCATTACTAAGTTCAATTGCAAGCCTAATTTTAGATAATCAAACCCCAAACCAAACCAGTGCTTAGACTCACATTTTTTTTTAACTTGGACTGAGTCTCCAAGACTTCCCTCCGTAGGCTGAGAAAACAGGAAAAAAAGAGCCCCCTAGACTTTCAGCTGGGCATGGTTCCTGGGTTTGTAACTGTGCTGATTTCCCCATGAGTCACACTTGTTCCTAGTAAATGCCAGACTTTCCCCTTTTGGATGCCTGAAGAGAAACTTCTATTCAACAATGGAACACTGAAAGTGATGAGGAAACCATACAATTGTGTCCAGCTCAATATAACACACAATAGCCTGGGGTTTCACAGCAGAGCTTGTCCCATTTGAGTGTGCAAGAAGGATGGAGAAGGCATGTTGAAACACATATTCCTGGATCCCAGTTCTGGAGCTTTCTGTTCACTAGTTCTAGTATGGGGCCTGTGATTCTGCATTTCTAACAAGCTTCTAAGTGATTCAGAAGCTGTTGGTCCAAGAACCACATTTTGTGTAGTATTAGTTTAAGGCAAGTTTCCGCTGCCTCAGCACTATCTACTTTTGGAGCCAGATAATTCTATGCTGTGAGGGCCATTGTGTGCATTATATGATGCTTAGCAACATCCCTGGTCTCTATCCACTAGATGCCAGTACCTCCTCCACAGGTGTGACAACCAAAATTGCTCCAGACACTGCCAAATGTCCTTAGGGGTCAAATTGCCCCCACTGAGAACCACTGGCTTAGAGAATGAGTTCTGAATAAAAAAGATCTGAGTTGGGAGTGGAGGAGGGATAGAGTCGAGTCTTGGATTAGGAGATATAAACCACTATATATAGGATGGATAGACAAGGTCCTACTGTAGAGTACAGGGAACTACATTCTATATCCTGTGATAAACCATAGTGGAAAAGAATATAGAAAAGAATATATATATACACACGTATAGGGCTTCCCAGGTGGCGCAAGTGGTAAAGAATCTGCCTGCCAGTGCAAGAGACATAAGAGATACGGGTTCAATCCCTGTGTCACGAAGATCCCCCAGAGAAGGAAATGGCAACCCACTCTAGTATTCTTGCCTGAAGAACCCATAGACAGAGGAGCCTGGAGGGCTACAGTCCATGAAGTTGCAAAGAGCCAGACACACACACGCCACATCATATATGTATAACTGAATCACTGTGCTGTACAGCAGAAATTAACACAATATTGTAAATCTACTATATACTTCAATTAAAAAAAAAAAAAAAGATCTGAGTTGAAGTCTGGCTGAACCATTTTCCTATCCATGTGACTCAGTGTAGCAGTGTCCAGATTGTTAAATCAAGATTGTCTGACCCCACAGAGCTGTTGCAAGGACTGATTGACCCAGAATGTATCCGATCATGTAGCATACAGCCTGGCCTCCAATCAGGGCTCAATAAGGAGTGGTGGGTTTTTTTTTTTTATTTTATTTTTTAACTTTACAATATTGTATTGGTTTTGCCATATATCAACATGAATCTGCCACAGGTATACACATGTTCCCCATCCTGAACCCTCCTCCCTCCCCGTACCATCCCTTTGGGTCGTCCCAGTGCACCAGCTCCAAGCATCCTGTATCGTGCATCGAACCTGGACTAGTGACTCCTTTTGTGAGCTGACATTCTCCAAACTCTGTTTATCACAGATAAACAGAGTTTATCTGTTCTGTCTACTGAGTTAGAGAAATTAGTGTTCAGAGGCAAAAATAATAAAATAAGCCCAACATCTAGTTCTATAGTCATGAGGCCTAGAAGCTAGCACTGTGACTAATATGACGAACACAGTGTTATGATCCTGAAATTATCTTGATTTAAGACATAGTTGGGTTTCTCAAGTTCTCTCTAAAGCAAAATGGTATGCCCGTTTGTCAAATTTCTTTCATCCCAATGACCTTAGAAGATAAAGAATGTGGTTGTCCAAAAAGCAAAACCAACCAAAGATGTTGAGACAAGGATTTCACAAGACACTGGCTAAAAGCATATGGCAACATTTACACATCTCATAAGCTATCAACACTCTCCAATGACGAACTCAATTGTTAGTTTTTCTCTTTCGCCACCAGGAGGAGTACAGAACTTTCTCACAGGGTCACAAGCATGTGTCAGATATGCATTACAGAGGCTGGTGGAGTTGAGTAAAGCTTTTAGTTACTTCCTAACAGGATAAAAATATCTCCTGGCGTGAAATCAGCAGAGAAGGCTGTACAAACCAGTTCTGTATATAAGGTTCTTTAAAGTTTTTCTATTCCAAACACTGCAGCAACAGCTATTTTTGATCCTGGGAGGCAAGAGATGAAAACGTTAACCATCTCCTGGTGTTCTTTCTTTCTTGATATTTAAGATGAAGAATTAGGAATAAGACAAGTAAAAAATAATGTTACGTAAAAGAAAGGTCTGCAGTTTAGAGATAAGAAAAGTGTATGGCCAGTGCCAACAATTTATTATGAAGAAGAGTATAGAAAGAGGTGCATTTAAAGAATGTAGGCGGAAACGGCCTCTTGGCTCCCTTTAGCATCTCTGAACCAAGTATTAAGACAATGCTATTCCCATCCCAACCCAGTTCTTTCCATTTTTATCTATTCCATCAGCCAGTAGCGGACATGTTATCAATATTTTGGTAATTCTGTGAGCAAAATTTCTTAAGACTTTTCTTTTTACGGTGTGTTTTAATATCCCAGTACAGTAATTGGTATGTCTTTTCAATGAATAATGAAATCCTCCAAGATAGAACAACAAGCATTTAGGCAGAGGAACCACAGTGGTTTTCAGATAATCCCTATGTTCATGGAATAATTTGAAGTGTCTTTGAATGTCTCTATCTATACAAGGTAAAATAGTAAGATTGATGATAGTGAAGATGATGATGGTGTGATCATGTTGGCTGTTGTCGTGATGGTGGTAATGATAAAGAAGATGATGTTGGTGATGAAGGTGCTAATGACTTTAGCTCTGTTTCCTGAAAGCCTACCACCATAGGACAGGTACTAGGCTAAGCAATTAACATCAACAGCTAATTAAAACTTCTCCAAATCTGGGACTTCCTCCAGTGGTGAGACTCTGCACTCTCAATGCAGGGGCTCTGGGTTCAATCCCTGGTTGGGGAACTAGATCCCACATGCAAAACAACTAATAGTTTGCATGCCGAGAACCCACAGGCCAAAACTAAGAGCTGATGCAGCCAGATAAATAAATAAATATTTATAAAACTTCTCCCAACCCTAGGAGGAAAGTATGGAGCTGTCTTCATTTACTTGTTTTAAAGCTAGGGTATCCAGATCATTCTCAAAAACCTTTCAATGCCCTCAAACACAAGTAAGTAAGTGAATAGATAAAAAGGTTTTTGTTAACTAAATACTAAATCAGGCTTCCCAGGTAGTGCTAGTGGTAGAGAATCCATCTGCAGTGCAGGAGACACAGCTTTGATCCCTGGGTGGGGAAGACCCCCTGGAGAAGGAAATGGCAACCCACTCTAGTATTCTTGCCTGGAGAATCCAATGAACAGAGGAGCCTGGCGAGCTACGGTCCATGGGGTCACAGAGTCAGACACAACTAAATCTACTTAGCACAAACACACACACACAAATACTAAATTAATGATTATTATATAGAGAATGCTTTTATGTTCAAACAAAATTCCATAAAGCTGTGTTTGTGAAGGTTGACTCTGCTCTGGTGAGTTACTGGCCCATTTTCATTGATGTCCATGTAAAATGAGGCAAAAATAGGCATATCATATGGATCCTGCACAGAAGCTTTTCTTACTATGCTGCAGTCTTTATAATTTTCTCTATAGTTGTAACATTTTTACTATGAGCGTGTGTTATATGTACAACCAAAACGAATACAGCTTTGTTGTCTTAGAACAAACAAAAGATGTAGCTTCCAAGGATATTCTCAGAAATAATCACTTGTAGTTATGAGTCTGAAGCATGGATGTACATATTTATTAAACTGTTTCCTAAGTCATTAAAGAGTCACCGAGTTTTTACCAAAACAAGTAAAAGTACAGGTGAAACTAACAAAAATACTAATGAAAATGCACCTGTAACAAAAGTCAAAAATAGTAAGTCCAAAGAACCCTATACTTATATCAAATTTCACTTGGATTTATCTATTAGGAATTTACCTAAATGGAGAGATGGGTGTGGCATCTATAGTCATATTATTAGCAACAATAATTATTATTTTGTATCTGGATATGTAAACTCTGTATTATTTATTAGATTCTCTATTTCCTCTTGTCTAAAATGACTTTGGGGCTTGAGCCAAAGCCACCCCTAAGTAAAAGACATGAGTCAGATTAGCATTTACCAGAACATTCCAAAATCAATAAAGCATGTATTTTTAAGAGTCTTTTTTTGCTGGCTATCTTTAGGTCAGCAAAGGAAAGAGTTTAAAGTACTAGGACTAGGAGTTCCACAAATAAACAGTCTACTTCATGGTTCCCTGTGGAGAAAAATCTGGAAACTCTCAAGGGGATTTTATCACTGATCTTAAGTGACTTGACAAAACTCAAGATCTCAAATGAGGGAAATCCTTTGGATGGTGAGGGTTTGCCTACTCTCTTCTCAGAGTGAATTCTAAAACTAAGATTTATTCTAGATTTACTGTATAGCATAGCGAATTATGCTCAATATCTTATAATAAACTATAATGGAATAGAACTGAAAAAAATAATATATATATATGTGTGTGTGTGTATGTGTGTGTATAACTGAATCACTTTGCTGTATACCTGAAACTAACACAGTATTGTAAATCAACTATACTCCAATTAAAAAAAATATTTATTTTAACAACAAGTCAAGGAGACTACAGAAGGACTTTGCTGGATATTACCTCTTTCTTCCTATACCTTCTCTACAAAACAATACAAGGTGAGTATGAAGCTCATGAAAAATAACATTTATGTGGTTTTATTACTGATTCTTGTTTGTGGTCCCTGCCATTAGCGGCTGTGCTGTTCTGATCCCAAATTTCTGACCCATATCCTGAATCTGTAATTTCAGACACAAGTGATCAGCCTGAGATATGACTGAGAGGGTAAATCTGCTCATTCATCTCCACTTCTCTTAAAACAGTAACAAAGTAGTTACTTCCTATCATTTCAGAGGAAGGTCCACTCCACCTTGTGTATAAAACTCAGTTGGCTATGGCTTATGAAGAAATAGGTGGAGGAGTGATGGAACTTGAGAAAATATGAGGACTGGAGAAGGGAGAAATTATCAAAACTATAAAAGGAAATAGAGTTTGGGCCTGGAAAAGAGAGCAGGGTGTTTCCCCTGTCTCTCAGCATAAATTAGAAAATACCCAAAGTCTATTCACATATTTCTCTGATTCATAGTTGAAACTTGAAAAGACAGTAAATAAAGGAGTGAAAGAATTTTAATGCTTGAAAAAAAGGGCAAAAACATTGTAATATCAGTTTGATGGGAAAAAAATATACAATAAGGGAAAAACTCATAGGATAGCCAATGAGATACACAAAAAGCATATGAAAGAATTAAGGATTTCTTCTTTTTAATTAATTTTCATTGGAGTATAGTTGCTTTACAATATTGTGTTAGTTTCTGCTGTGCAGCAAAGTGAATCAGTTATACATATATTCCCTGTTTTTAAGATTTCCTTCCCATTTAGGTCACCACAGAGCACTGAGTAGAATGAATTTCAGTTGCAGAGATGGTCATGGATCCAAGATCTAGCTGCTATTAGTACTCTGGTAAAACAACCTGATGTGCACCCCTATAGCCAAGATTTTATCTTTAAAACTTTCCCCACTCAAAAGAACTAGGAATCCTTGGAGTGTAGTTGAATCCACGACATGAAGCAAGAAAAATCAGGATGGATTTCTTATACTTTGTTGTCACCAGGAAACATGAATGCTTTCAAGGATGGTGCTACTGTTCACAATAGCTAGGACATGGAAGCACCCTAGATGTCCATCAGCAGATGAATGGATAAGAAAGTTGTGGTACATATACACAATGGAATATTACTCAGCTATTAAAAATAATGCATTTGAGACAGTTCTAATGAGGTTGATGAACCTGGAGCCTATTATACAGAGTGAAGTAAGTCAGAAAGAAAAACACCAATACAGTATATTAACTCACATATATGGAATTTAGAAAGATGGTAATGATGACTCTATATGCGAGATAGCAAAAGAGACACAGATGTATAGAACACTCTTTTGGACTCTGTGAGAGAAGGCGAGAGTGGGATGATTTGAGAGAATGGCATTGAAACATGTATATTACCATATGAGAAATAGATGACCAGTCCAAGTTCAATGCATGAAACAGGGCACTCAAAACCAGTGCACTGGGACAACCCAGATGGGTGGAATGGGGAGGGAGGTGGGAGGGGGGTTCAGGACAGGGGGAACACGTGTACATCCATGGCTGACTCATGTCAATGTAGGGCAAAAACCACCTCAATATTGCAATTAGCCTCCAAATATAATAAATAAAATAATTTTAAAATAAATAAATTTAAATAAAAGGATGGTGCTAAATGGATAAATGGGGCAGCTGTGAGGAGTGCTCACTGATGAAGGTATGACAATTTAAGCAACAAAACAAAAACATAATAATTTTATGAAAAGCCATGAGAACACATTCTCATGAGAACACATGAGGAAACAGCTGCAGAGGAGGAATAAGAGGAACTGGAGAAGGCAGGAGCCATAGGCGGGATCCTTGCCATCAGTCTGCAGACCTAGAACAGTGGAAGGTACTGGCTGGAACAGAGCTGGCCACTGCTTCTTCCCGTGGTCCCTGTGGCTGAGGACTGGCTGGACTACCAGGCCCTGCACCCCAGCTGGAAGCGCCGTGAGGTTTTTCACAAGTCAGGTGCCACCTGTGGATGCTCAGACACCTACTACCAGAGTCCTTACATTTGGCTTCTCTGGTGACTCAGACGGTAGAGAATCTGCCTGCAATGCAGGAGACCCAGGTTCGATCCCTGGGTCAGGAAATCCCCTGGAGAAGGAAATGACAATCCACTCCAGTATTCTTGCCTGGAGAAACCCATGGATAGAGGGGCCTGGTGGGCTATAGTCCATGGGGTAACAAAGAGTCGGACACGACTGAGCAACTAACACTTTCACTTTCATGAGAACACATTAATACTCAAAAACAAATGACATGATATGCAAGAAAGGTGTACATTACTGGTGGTTTGGTCACTAAGTCATGTCCAACTCGTGTTCCCAAGGACTGTAGCCCGCCAGGCTCCTCTATCTATAGGATTTTCCAGGTAAGAATACTGGAGTGGGTTACCATTTCCTTCTCCAGGGGATCTTCCCAACCCAGGGATTGAACCTGGGTTTCCTGCATTGCAGGTGGATTCTTTACCAGTTGAGCCACCAGGGAAGCCCTAATTGCCCCCAGGAATATTTACTGGAAATGCTGTACACTGGTGAACCCACACACATGCTTACCCAGTTCAAGATTTGCTGAATCCCATTTGGTGAAGGTGAGCAGTGAGATGTTGCACAAGGAGTTTCCAACTAGATAGGGAGTGCAGAACAGTGGTTCTCAACCCTGGCTACACATGAAAATCACTTGGGAGATTTTTTAAAGTATCAGTGCTGGGGCACTACCTCTAGACCAATTCAATCAAAATCTCTGGAGGTGGGACTTGGGCTCTGATATGTTTGAAAGTTTCCCAGCCCAGTCTAGAGAGGCCAGAGTATCACTGGTCTAGAATCTAGGATGACCAGCCAGCCTGGACTTGCCTAGTTTTAGCCCTGAATGTCCTACGTCCCAGAAGACCCCTCAGTCCTGGGCAAACAAGGATGGTAGATCATTGTCTCCAATCAGGCAATAAAAAGTTGTCACAGAAATTTTCAATGAAAATCAAATAAGAAAATACTGATCTGAAGTAAGATTCTTGGATATGAGTAACCACAATTCACCAGAGTGCAGGATAAGGTTGAGGCTCAGAAAACACTACTGCTCTATGAATGACTGTAGCTCAACAAAGGCCACTGAGGTTGTAGTGCCAGGCTGGTAAACTCCAGTTCTTGGTGTCTTGGTCCAGAAATTGCTGACCGAAACAGCTGAATTTTAACTTTGGAGCCACATTCTCAACCAATAACTCTGTATCCACAATCTCTATTTTCCTCATTTGGGTCAGTAACCTTGGGTCAGAAACTCTGCAAAGTATACTAACCACTAATTCTAAGACTAAGGCTAATGCTAATGATAATGCGGGTGCTGGTACAACGAATAATGGCAATTCTATTAGTAGCAGTAAGGTGAATACTAACGCTGATGCTGGTACTAGAACAAACACGAACACAAGCACTAGTATTGCTGGTAAAACTGATACTAATGTTAATATTAATGCTAAGTATTAACATCACTAGCAATGCTACTAATAGCAGTAGTACTAATACTAACACTAGTGCTGAGCCTAGTATAATACAAAAACATGAATATCAGTCTGAATACTAGTATTAGTGCTAATAATAATGCAAATACTAATGTTAGTTCTGGTACTACTATAATGCTAATGTTAGTACCAATGCTAGCACTAACATTAGCATTAACAACAATAATTAGCAAAAATAATATTAATGCTGGTAATAGTACTTATACTAGCACTACTACCAGTACTACTTACACTAGCACTACTAGCAGTACTCCTATTAGCACTAATACTTGTGCTAGTATTAATTTAACTTAAATATCATTGCTATTGCTAGTGATGGTATTGATACTAGTATCAATACTAATATAGGCCTTAGTCCTAATACTAATAAAATACATGGGGCTAATAAAGAGATTAATAAAACTTTCATTTAAATACTATTGAGCTGAGTATGATAACTTCTGGAGTCAATATGTTAGGATATGCATATTTCATTTGTGCTTTGCAGTCTTTGAATTGTTTGGGAGAATCTGACATATTAAACTTATGATTTTAATTAAAATACTTAGGGTTTAATGACTTAAGTTTGTAATTACTGTTCAAATATTTGAAAAAAAATCTAATGTATTAAATCTGAAAATTTAGACCTCGTAAGGATTATTTAGCTGCTCAGTGAAATTTTAAGGGTTAAATTCGGAAATCTCACTGGCTGGCATTTAAAGGATCAACAGAAAAGCAGTATTTCTTTTTACATTAATGCAAACCTGTTAAGATTTACAAGTGAAATGAGATTTGTAAATTAAACTTAGAGGTTTTAAAATGGTGTTTGGAAAAGTACAACTGGGTATGGATATACTGGGTCTCTCATGAAGCTGGAGTCAGTGTTAATATTCTGGTACCTGGGCACACACAAACAGAAGCTCAGGCTTTGAAAATCACAAGTCAAGTGATATTTGTGGAACAGGTGTGGTGTTGTGGTCTCAGAGGGGACAAGAAAACAAGACTATTTGTGTAAAACTAGAAGAAGGAAAGGGACATAGCAGGCACGATGAATCCATCCTTAAGTTTGAATGAAAAGGCCAAAGGGAGCCCACACATATATTGTGTTGTGGGAGCCTCCACTGCACCATCACTGGGATGAATCCAAGGGGCCTTTTTCTGCTGTGATTCAGATACTAGAATTGAGAGCATGTGGCATACATTTTAGCAACGAGGCAAGTTATGAATTATTTTGGAAGAACTAGCTGAAGGAACAAGATGACAGTTGCTGGTGGGGTTTAGCAGAAATACCCTCAAGCAAGCCAAGGAGAAAGACTCTTTAGATATTATTTAAAAGTGCGATAGCGACAACAGGGTTTAAGGAGAGGCTGGCTCCTGGGTTATAAGGCAGGTGAGCTTGTCTTGCGGGAAGGGGAGAGGTGAATCCAGACGTGACGAGATGCCTGAGGCCTGGGTTGGTTTCCCTGGCCCAGAGCCACCAGCCATAATAGGAACCTGGGAGCCCTGCAGACATGAGGTGTCACATTGAAATGCTCAGGTGGGGCAAACAGGGACATAAGAGCATCGATTTGAAATAACCAACGCACAAACAAAACACACGAGTCTCAAGTTAAAAATAACAGGCAGGTGAGGATCAAAAAGGCAAAGAGATCAGCGTCAAGTGAAACATACTCTCCCGGCATTTTAAAACACACATAAGAATCCACAAAATATGAGCATGTCATTTAAGCATGGAAAAATGAGTAAGAGGGAGCACAAAGGAAAGAAAGAAAATTAAGCTGTAAGGAGGAAAAAGAGGCAAGTAATAATGGGAAACATAAATGGGGATTGGGGATAATGATCTGCTGGCAAAAGAAGAAATACCCGTTTTAAAACAATAAAGGTTTTTCAGGTGGAATGAGGTTAACAGTTGAAATGAAGGCAGCAGTCAAAAGAAGGTCATGAATTAAGTGGACTAGACTGAGCCAGTTGTTTCCTTGCAAGTCCAGGTCTGAGCAAAGGAAAAACAGTGGGGAAAAATCATTTGGTTAAAAAATAATAATCAAGGATAGGCAAAAGAGTCTGGTCAGCACTGTGTAGATAGGAAGAAAGCAGGCCACAGGTAAATGTGGGGAAGTGATGGATGAAGGATAAAGGCAGTGGAGCTGTATCTTCTTACATCAGCAGATGTCAACCCTGGCTGCACTCTGGAATTACCTGGGCAGTTCAAAAACATACCTATGCCCCTCTTGAGACAAGTGAGCTGGCATGTCTGGGGGCTGGGGCCCAAGCACAACATTTCTTCTGCTCCAGTGAGCAGCCAGGGTGGAGACCCACTGCTTTGCCCATCCAGAGTAACAGTGTGAGGTCCCCTGTGTTGAGGTTAGCAGGCCCAAACAGGCACTTGCACCTGAAGCTCTCCAATAACTGTGGTCAAAGTCATTTTCTTATTTTAACTTGGCAGATAAGTTACTTGATTTTCCATTTGACACTAAGAGCTTTAAAATTCAGAAAGGAGAAAGTTTTCTCACTTAATTATTGTAAATATTTGTAACCATCTCTAAATAGAAATCCAATGTAGTAGTGCTCTTCACACTGATATCAATTCACCTAGCCACAAAATAAAAACTAGCTACACTGAGAAATGAAATGTCTTATTTAGATCATAAAATATCTGTGGATTCTTTTTCTAAAGTAAATTATAGTTGATTTACAATGTTGTTTTAGTGTCTGGTGTACAGCAAAGTGATTTCATTTTATAGATATATATATATAGTAAAATGAAGTCGCTCAGTTGTGTCTGACTCTTTGCGACCCCACAGATTGCAGCTTACCGGGCTCCTCCATCCATGGGATTTTCCAGGCAAGAGTACTGGAGTGGGTTGCCATTTCCTTCTCCAGAGGATCTTCCCGAGCCAGGGATCGAACCCAGATCTCCCACATTGTAGGCAGATGCTTTACTGTCTGAGCCGCCTGGGAAGTCATATATATATTCATATATATATATATATATATATATATATATATATATATATATAAAATTACATATGTATGTACTATATATTTTTATATATGTAATATATATATATACATATTTCTTCCATTACAGTTTATTACATGAAATTGAACAGTTCCCTGTGCCATACAGTAGGACTTTGTTGTTTATCTATTTTGTATATAGTGGTGTGCATCTGCTAATCTCAAACTCCTCATTTATCCGTCCCCTACCCTCTACACCGTTGGCAACCATAAGTTGGTTCTCTATGTCTGTGAGTCTGTTTCTGTTTTGTAAAGAAGTTCATCTGTGTCACATTTCCCATACCACACGTAAGTGATATCATATGGCATTTGTCTTTCGCTCTCTGACTGACTTCATTTGGTATGACAATCTCTAGGTCCACCCATGATGATGCAAATGGCATTATTTCATTCTTTTTACAGCTGAGTAATATTCCATTGCATATACGTACCACATCTTTATCCATTCACCTGTCAATGGACACGTAGGTTGCTCCCTTGTTGTGGCTATTGTCAATAGTGCTACAACAAACGTTGGGATTGTAGATGTATCTTTCTGAATTAGGATTTTCTCTGGATATATGCCCAGGAGAGGGATTGCTGGATCATACAGCAACTCTAGTTTTAGTTTTTAAGATACCTAGATTATTTTTCTTTCATTTCTGCCTTACATCAGTGGTTCTCAACTAGGGGCAGTTTTGTCCCCTCAGAGGACACTGGGCAATGTCTCAGACATTTTTTGATTGTCATAACTGGGGACATGCTACTGGCAACTAGTGACGAGAGTCCAGGGATGCTGCTAACAGCTTAAAATGCACAGGACAGCGCTGGCAGCCTCAAAGAACAATTCAGCTCAAAATATCAACGGTGCCAAGGCTGAGAAACCCTGCTCCAAACAATAAAGTTAATGTTTCCACCAATAATAACTAATATACACTGCCTTCCAATCTCAACACAAATGAAACAATTTTCAACATGCACAAATTATATGCCAAAATAAAGACAAACAAGAAAACCTCCCACAGAACATTAAACCACTAATAAAATCATTTTGTGGGTTTACCACACAGTTAAAGATGGAGGACTAGAGAATCAGTATGCTGAAATGAAAACTGGGTTTCAAATTGAATTTGACTGTTGGAGTTTACATTCAAACTAGCTGAAAGTCCTTTAAATGAAGACTTCTAAACAGCACACTTTATTATCAATATTTAACAAATGGTGCCTGAAATAATATATCCACATTGAACATTACATTTTAAACTCCTCACATCATATATTTGTAGAAAAAAATGAAGTTTTTTAAAGCCATACACTTATATTTATTTCTACCAGACCACTTAGTAAATGTACTCATTTTATAGAAATAAAAGTGAATCTGAGATAGTAAGATGATTTTCAGGACTGCAAAGCAAGTAGATATTGAGAAGTAATACGACTCCAAATATGGACAGTGGGTGTGGCTAGAGGTGAAGAAAAAGTCTTACCTGGCTTGAAGACTAATCAAGCCAGGTAACTAATCAGTTATCTCCAGTCCCTGATCTGTGGTAACAATAATTCTAAAATGTGAAACAAAGACTATTTTAGAGGAAGATTTACAAATTATTAAGACTATTTGTAGTATGTCAGAAAACACTGAAACACGACTGGGTGTTCTAAAACAAGCAATTTAAATAATTGATGAAATCAAGTACTTGGTACACGTGTTCATGCTCAGTAGAGTCCAACTCTTTGTGACCCCGTGGACTGTAGCCAGCCAGGCTCCTCTGTCCATGGGATTCCGGGCAAGAATACTGGAGTGGGTTGCCATTTCCTCCTCCAGGGGATCTTCCCAACCCAGATATCAAACCCAAGTCTCCTGCAGCTCCTGCATTGGCAGGCAATTACTGTGCTACCTGGGAAGCCCCGAGTACCTGACAGTTATTCATTATTGAGGGTCTATAAATGGGAAATACCAATCCATTGGTTGTCAAACTTGGCCCCACAGTCTACTCTGATCAACTGAAGATTGGAGGTGCTTTTTTTAAAATGATGCCTGGGCTCTTCCCAAGAACAAATGAACCAGAATCTCCAGAAGTGAAGATTCTCCTGACCTTGGGCATGATATTGTACAGCATATCTCAAACTTCAACGTGTATATAGATTATCTAAGGATCTTACCACAATGCAATTCTGATTAAGTGAGTCTGGATGTGCCTGAGGTTTTGCATTTCTTGATACTAATAGTTCTGGTCTAAGGGCCACACTCTGGATACAGAAGTGCAGAAAGTTTTCTGGATTCTAATTTGCAGCCAGCATTGAGAACCATCAGTGGTTGAGCCCCTAGCTTTGGGCTGGGTGCTATGTGGGCATAGAGATGAAACAGAAATTTTTTTTAAAAAGCGTTCCTCAAGTAAGGAATTACTCCATCCTAAATTAGAGCTTTCACTGTTATGCAATCCACATACCTTTATCTTAGCTTCCAGTGTGGGCTAAAACAACCCAGTTACTCCTTTGGAAGGGCAGCCATTCCATGTTGATTTTATATCAACACAGGCAACAATCCTCAGACTTAGCATTTGCTGTTTTCTGTTCCAGAATGCTCTGATTTCAGCAGAGTTCTACATGGTAGGCTCCTTTTCATTATTCAGGTCTTCTTTCAAGGTACTACTCTCAACCCTACACCATCATTCTCATTTCCTTATCCTGTTTTTCTTCTTCAGGTATTGATTATTGATTAACTCATCAATAATAATAACTGATTAGTGAGCTCAAAGAAACCCACAGCCATTCCAAGCCCTGATGAAACATGAAGGTATCCTTACTGTTCATCAGCAGAGGAGTGTTGAGGGAGAGAAATATTACAGGGATAGCAAGTAATAAATGATCTTAGAAAACAAACTGGCTCATATTTGGGGGGAGTCTTTACATTTATACAATAACCTCTCATCAATTATCTCATTCAATGCTCAGGAAAAACTTATGAAGTAGAGTGGGGATTACCCCCATTCTCAAATGGGAAAACTGAGCTTTGAGATGCCACAGAGCATCTCAAAAATAACAGAAATAGAAACAAAGACCTCTGGATTCCAGGGTCCCTTAGCTTCACCTAGATGCCTTCTTTATTTGTTCAACATGCTCTGAAGAACCAAGGATACAATCCTAAGAATACACACACATTTGAAATGAATATTCAGAAAGTAAATTTTACCCCATTACCATCTAGAATGGGCTTCCCTTGTAGCTCAGTCGGTAAAGAATCTGCCTGCAGTTCAGGAGACTTGGGTTTGATCCCTGGGTTGGGAAGATCCCCTGCAGAAGGAAATGGCAACCCATTCCAGTATCCTTGCCTGGAAAATCTCATGGACACAGGAGCCTGGTGGGCTGCAGTCCATGAGGTTGCAAAGAGTCGGGCATGACTGAGCCACTAACACTTACTTACACCATCTAGAATGAGAAAGTAAGGGCGACAAGCCCCATCCAACTAGTGTGTTCATCACACTCCTTACTTTCTCCTGTGATTGCTGATGGGGCCATTTCCATTGCCTAAGTGTAAAGTACTAGGAATTTTCTGAAAAAGACACTGCCAAATTCATGAAATAGTCAGTCCCCTTGTGTTATTCATGATTTTAAAGCAATCAAGGATTTTTTTTTTATTTAAAGGAAATGGAATTTCATATTTTTACGGATTCTAAAATTTATAAAAGCTGAGCACTAAAAGAGATCATATAATGATTACAAATCTGTCAGAGAACAATTTAAGCTTTTGAAATCGTGACTTGTTCCTACTTGAAAGTGAAAGTGAAGTCACTCAGTCGTGTCCAACTCTTTGCGACCCAGTAGACTGTAGCCCACCAGGCTCCTCTGTCCATGGGATTCTCCAGGCAAGAATACTGGAGTGGGTTGCCATTTCCTTCTCCAGGGGATCTTCCTGACTGAGGGATCGAACCCGGGTCTCACGCATTGCAGGCAGACACTTTAACCTCTGAGCTACCAGGGAACCCGTTCCTACTTAAAAAATAATAATGTTTGTTTTAAAAAATAATGAAGTAAAGAAAAGCAAAAACCAAAACACCAGAAATTGACTGTGAAAAGAGGAAATCCTTTATAGTTCCACTCCCTAAAGAAAGTCAGTGTAGTAGAAGGAAATGGCAACCCACTCCAGTTTCTTGCCTGGGAAATCTCTTGGAGAGAGGAGCCTGGTGGGCTACAGTCCAAGGGGTTGCGGGAGTTTGGGCTGCACTAAACCATCATCATCAACCTGCTTTTAAAAATCATTAGACAGCAAAAGAGACACTGATGTATAGAACAGTCTTATGGACTCTGTGGGAGAGGGAGAGGGTGGGAAGATTTGGGAGAATGGCAATGAAACATGTAAAATATCATGTAGGAAACGAGTTGCCAGTCCAGATTCGATGCATGATGCTGGATGCTTGGGGCTGGTGCACTGGGACGGCCCAGAGGGATGGTATGGGGAGGGAGGAGGGAGGAGGGTTCGGGATGGGGAACACATGTATACCTGTGGCGGATTCATTTTGATATTTGGCAAAACTAATACAATTATGTAAAGTTTAAAAATAAAATAAAATTAGAGGAAAAAAAAAAAAAATCATTAGAAAGCCAAACAAGGTGTTTTTGAAAAAACATTGCTGAGTTTACCTCTATACTCTTTGTTGTTTTGACCAAAATACAAAATACCAAAATGGTTTGTTTCAAATGTTAAATCTTATAAAGAGACTCATTTCCATTTCAAAGTAACAATAAAGAGAAAGATACTGGGAGGAAAAAAAGAGAATGTAGAAACTGTTTATGATTGCCCTCTTAGGTCATCTTTTTAAATAAACTCATGATTTCACTGAAAAAAAAAGCCAAACAAGGACAATTTGAAATATTGGTCAACAGAGCTTTCTTTAATGGAAACCATGCACTCCCCAACCCCCATTAAGAAGACATTTCCAATAACAATTTTCCCTAAAGTAAAAAAAAAAAAAGAAAAGAAAAGAAAGCCAGCGTAAATAAAAATGACAGAAATAATGATAAAGCTTTATAGAAAATTGAATCTTGGAGAGATTAAGTAACTTATTTAAGGTCACAACTTTGAGTAGTAAACCTAAGATTTCAGCTGAGAGTTGTTTGAGTCCAGAGCCTGAATTCTAATTCAAGGTATTTTTACTCTGTTTTTAAGCTAAGAAAACTGTATTTTTAATACTGATGAACACTAACTCAAAAGAGCTTCTTTATAACTGCCAGAATATCTTTGCAATTGAGTGATAATTCCAGAAAGTGTACTTGGTAGTAACTGAAATCAAATATGAAGCTCATGTAGACTTTTAGAAATAGAGTGTAAACTTTCTTAGGAGGTGGAGCAAATGGTTGATCTGGAAGTGCCAAATGGTATGTGGGCAAATGTTGAAAATGGGGATCCTTTGCAATTCACTTGGGTTACCTTTCCATTCTAAACGGAAATTTGAGGTAAAATGAATGCGTACTCACAGATAAGAACAGTAGAGATTATTTCCCCTGCACAAACCTCATATGAATCTTTGCCTGAAAGTGTACATTTATGTGCGATATCATGGATGAACCTCAAAAACATGAAACTGTGTGAATGAAGTGAGTCACAAAAAGGTCATATATTTTATTAGTCCACTTATTTGAAATGTCCACAAAAGGCAAAACTATTCAGGTAGAAAGTAGGTTAGCAGTTGCCAGGGGCTGGGGGTGGGAAGAGGGTGTGAATGCAAATGGGCAGGAGCAATCACATTGGGGTGACGGAAATGTTTTAAAGAAGATTGCAGGGCTGTCTGCACAACTGTGTACATTTGTTAAAAGTCATTGAATTGTACACTTAAATGGTGAATTTTGTGATATGCAGCTAATATGTTAATAAAATTATTTTAAAAGTATGCATTAATAAGAGAATCAAAAAGTACTTACTTGCAAATGAGGAAAATACACTCAAACTTAAGATAAATCATTTACCATTATATCTTTTTCCTTTCTAGGGCATTCCCTTAAAAAAATCAAAATACAATAAATGACAACACCACCAATTATTTTTTTCGCTACTTACTTAGGATTTACAGTGATCTGACCAAGCGTTCATCTGTGGTTGATATAGAAACATCCCATTGATCTAGACACCAGACTTCTAAGAAATTCAACTTTCTAAAATCAGAAGTAAAACAGACATCTGAACAACTATCAGGATTGCTTACATAATTTATGGGGCCCTGAGCAAAATGAAAATGCAGGACCTCTTGCTCAAAAAGTATTCAGAATTTCAAGATGGTGACTGTGGAGCATTTCACCATGCGTGAAGCCCTTCTGGGCACTGGGCCCTGAGTGACTGCTCAGATCTCATGCCCATGAAGCCAGTCCTAGCAATCAAACTAGTTGTCATAAAAGATCTGGGCAAAGGCTGTACTCACAAACTTTATTCTATTAATATTACAGAACTCCACAAACTCTCATTTGTTTTTCTTCAATACGCATACCTAGTGAACTTGTTTCTCTAAGTCACAGGCTGTAATCAGAGTCAAAAAATAGAAGTGAGGAATGCTTTCAAAAGGAAGAAGCCTCCTGATGGGAAACATGAAGAAAGAGACACTAAAAGCAAACACAGATATATGAATCATGAAAATGAGGCCAAGGAAGAGTGACTTTTTCCTTCACATCCTCTGTTTGTAAAAAGGCTGACATATAATACAGTTTAGAGATATTTATCCAAAACAAAAGTGAGGACTGAGTGGGGCAGTAGTGTGCTGGCAAAATGCTTAATAATTAACTCTGGGGGAAAGCCCTGATTTGCAGCCTTTGTCAATTTCCATGGTATAAATACTCCCATTGGGGCAGACTTCAGGGTACCAAGGTGGGGAAACAGAACATGGAGCTGGAAAGAGATACACACGATTGGTTTTCCACGCAGTACAAGCCAGCTCCAGCACACTGATGAAATGGGGGAAACATCAGGTGCTACAGAAAGTAAAAATACAAGACAGACCCAAGGCTCAGGAGGAGAAATAAAATTCAGTTCTGTTTCCTAATAAAACATTTTGTTCTAAGAGTTAGCAAAGAAAGAGATGGTAACTGTTGCTATTTGTTAAAAAGGGATTTTAATTCCAGTGGCAAAATCATCATGGATAATCAAAAACTGACTACATAACTATTTCTCTTGTCATTTTCCTCCCCAAAATAATTATCTCTGAATGATTTCACAGTTAAAGATTGTATGCTTAAAGACAATCAATTGTGAAAAGAGCTGAATGCTATGCCAGTGATATGGTTTTTTAAAAAATAGTATTTGTTTTTAAAAAGAAGAGCATAGCCCAGTAAAAATATTTCCTCTTTTCTGTTCTAATGGTTTAACCTATGAATCACCCTGTAGGAGTATTATCATATCAGAAACATGGAACTCATACTTTTTATAGCAAAAGCATACGACTTTACTATCAGTTTTAGTGTTAGTTTAGTTTTAGCTTCCAATAGAATACAGGGTAGTCTTCCCTAGTGACTCAGATGGTAAAGAGTCTGCCTGCAGTGAGGGAGACCCAGGTTCAATCCGTGGGTCAGTAAGATCCTCTGGAGAAGGGAACGGCAACCCACTCCAGTATTCTTGCCTAGAAAATTCCATGGACGGAGGAGCCTGGTGGGCCCCAATCCATGGGGTTTTAAAGAGTTGGACACGACTGAGAGACTAACACACACACAGACAAGAGGGTAAATGGGCTATTGAAAAGTAAACATTTCAAAACACAATAGGTTATGTTGAGAATCACTAACCTACACTACAGCTCCCATCTCAGGAGAACTCTAGAACCTCTTAAAAGTCAAGGGAACTCAAACCGGGTCTCTGTGACAACCTAGAGGGGTAGGATGGGGTGGGAGGTGGGAGGGAGGCTCAAGAGAGAGGGGACATATGAACACCTATGGCTGATCCATATTGATCCATATTGATGTATGGCAGAAACCAACACAATATTGGAATTATCCTTCAATTAAAAATACATAAATTAAGAAAAAAAAGGACAAGAAGTCAACCAAATTCTGGCTCTGAGCATGACGCCACACAAGACACTTCCTTGATGGTGTCCAAGAGAGGAGCCATCTTGCTCACCCAATGCCCCACGTTTCTCCAACCCCTTCTCAGTTGTCCTTTTATTTAGAGGTGACAAAAGACAATCCTGAGTGATCGCCCCTCTTATAGTAACTGCTCGCTCCTCCAAAGTGAACAGAGGTTAAAGTGATCTTGTTCTGTGTGCGTGTTAAGTCACTTCAGTCATGTCTGACTCTTTGTGACCCCATGGACTGTAGCCCGCCAGGCTCTTCTATCCATGGGGATTCTCTAAGCAAGAATACTGGAGCGGGTTGTCATTTCTTTTTCCAGGGGATCTTCCCAGCCCAGGGATCGAACCTGCATCTCTTATGTCTATTGGTAGGCGGGTTCTTTACCACTAGTGCCACCTAAATCTTGTGATAAACTGTAGTCAGTCCACTTATTCTTTCAAAAGTATATATTGAGTGCTTATTATAACCAGGCCTGTTCTGGGACTCATAATTTTGTCATTCTTGGTAGATACTGATCCAGTATCTAAATTCAGAGACAGCACTTGGAAGGCAAGGTAATATACTATGCACCTAGCAGCCCATTTAAAAATAAGTTCTGGAATGAATTCCAAAATGAGAAACACTGACATATTAAAGAAGCATATACAGCTGCGATTATACTCATTACATCTGTTTAACATAAGCTCTATTAAAAAAAAATATATCTCAGAGCCTGTCTAGAAATTTTAGTTTCAATCCAGTGTCTTCTCTGCCTTTATAACTTACTGTCATGAGCGCACGTGATGTCCTACTTAATTTTACATCCTTTAGGCATAGAAGATTTGATAACACTCATTATTTTAGCCCACTAAAATACACACACACACACACATACATACCACCACCACCATACCACACACCCTAAATAATTAGTTGAGGGGGAACTACTGCCAGTAGGAACTGCTCATAAATGGGGCCCATCTTTGGGAAGCCACTGCCCAGTAGATAAATAGAGGTTTGTCATTCTTGGGAGAAGTTGGTAATACAAACCACCGCCATGAGATACCCCTGCATGTCAGAACCATGACAAGAAGAGCTGCCTCCAAAGCACAAAAGTTACTGTCGGGTTGCCCAACTGTAGACAGGTTCAAGGTCTTTGAACCTCTCTTCCATAATCCATGCTTGGCCTCTAGAGAAAGAGTGACATTGTTGATCTTTCAACATACCAAGAAGAAAGAACAATAACTCCCAAGAATACTAGTAGCATAGAAGTTCCCAAAAGTTTGAGAAAGGAGGATTGGGGATGGGGAGCTCACATCATTATCAAGGCCATGGAGACACACAGGAAAGGGTACCCTGCAAGGGGCTACATATGTATGTGTGTGTATAATATATACACATACATGCATATGTGCATAACATACAATATGAAAAGATGTAATATGAAAATGTCATACATATGTTCTATAATGTGAAATGTTACAATGTATATATTTTATCTCACATACTTAATTTCATTGCTGTCCTAGACTGTATGAAAGTTCCTGCAGCCAGCTGCCCTCTGAAACCTGGAATAATGTCAGGCCCAACAGAATCCTCATCTTTATTCAACTTGATGAGTGTGTTATTTGAGAGACAGACTAGAGTAAGCACTCTAGTGGGAGATTGCATGGGATTACACAAATTACCTGGCTGACCTCAAGCAAGTTACTGAAACTCTCCGTTTCCTCATCTATAAAATGGGGACAATAATTGTGTGTGTTCTCTAGGGTTTTTATCAAGATTAAAGAGGTTAGTGGCTGTAAAAACCCTAAACCAGTGCTTGGTAAATAGTAAGTGTTTTGTAAGTGCTAATAAAACCTTGAACCCATGGGAGAATCTTATTGTTCTTGTATGTTCACAGAGTCAATATGAATTTCACTCATCTATGTTTAATATGAACACACAATTCACTCTTAATTTTTCTTTGGAATAAACAAACCTCTTTTAAGAGTCCAAACAAATCACAGAAGAATTTTTAAGTCAGTTTTAAAATTGATATGATTTACAAACTGGAATAGAAGTGCCAATCTCTCTCCTTGAACACATCAAGTGATCAACATCTTCTTCCTAAATGCAAGCCAGTTCCATCCACACATTCTCTGGCATTGCTGATTTGACGTTTTTATATTAGGTAATTAAGAAATCAAATGAAAACAATTTGATACTACTGTTAAATCACTAAAAGACACACTATAAGATGTGTTTTAATGATCATATTCTTATACTTAGATAATTGTACTTTCATATGGCAATAACAAGTCTTTTATTTCAATAGTCTGTAGTTTGATTCTTTTCATTCTTTACATGATTTAGGGATTCCAAATATCTTAATTTCTCTTGACTGGTAGTTGAAGAAAGAAAAGCATGAAACCAGACTGACTGCAGGTGAAAGCAATATATGGACAATTTATTGTTGAATCCAGAGGACTTAAACTTTTAGAAGGTTCCTTGTCTCTCTTTAGCCTAGAGTCTCAAACAGCTTTTATACTGACAAGTCAACAGATTAACATTCTTGATGATTCACTGTTTCAAAATAACTCACATTGTACTTCCAAAGTTACTGCTAGAAATATTGCTGGCATTTATTTTCTTAAGCATATTTGCTAAGTGGTACTGAAACACAAAAGCCCAAGAGAAAAATCAGACCTTCTACATTTGGACAAAAGGAGGACACACACAGAGTTCTGTTCTTTCTCTAAAATAGGATGGATTAAATAATAGGCTTGAGTGGTGTTTTTAAGTATGACATTGTGGGAGGGAGATAATCAATATGAATTCTGAGAAGCAAAGGCTGTTCCTTGAATAGGCGGTCATTACCACACCTGTCGCTCAGAAATGGGTTATTGTGATTGTATGCACCTCCTCCACAAAACAGAGCTTTTTCATATTCGTAGCCTTAGGACTTAGTTCTTGGCACCCAGTAGGAAATTAAGAAACATTTCCTAAGATGATGACTGAACACATGGATCGCTGTCTTGAGAAGCTTGTAGTCGAATTTGGGAAGTGAGACTAACATGTGTGAGGGAGTTCGTCCTGAAGGCAAAAAGTGACATCAACAGGCTTGTGCAGCTCAAAATGTCCAAGAGGATCTGGACACATCAGAACCTTTATATGCCACTGGTGGGAATGGAAAATGGTGCAGCCACTTTGGAAAACAGTCTGGCAGTTTCTTAAATGGATAAACATAGAGTATGACCCAGCAATTCCACTCCTAGGTATATTTCATTTCAAGAGAAATGAAAACATATGTCTATACAAAATTTCGAATATGAATCCCCTTAGCAGCCTTATACATAATAGTCAAAGAGTGGAAAAACCCAAATGTCCATCAACTGATAAATGTCCATCAACTGTTTATCCATGAATGGATAAACAAATGTGGTATATCCATATATACCATTCAGCCATAAAAAGAAATGAAGTTCTGATACATGTTACAGCATGGATCAACCTTGGATCAACCTTACACTAAGTGAAAAAAAGGCAAACACATATTGCATATTTCCATTTATATGAAGTATCTAGAGGCAGAAAGTAGGTTAGTGGTTCTCAGGAGTGGAAGTGGGTGTATTGAAGGGAAATGGCAGGGAGCTGACTGCTAATGGAAGCCACATTGCTTTTTCAGGTGATGAGCAAATGTTCTCAAATATGTGGTTATGGACGCACAGCTCTGTGAATGTACTAAAACCCATTGTATTGCCCACTTTAAAATTGTGTATGTAATGGTATGTGAATTCCATTTTTTTAAAGATGCCAAAGAGACATGGGTACAGGAATTCAGCAGAGAGAGAAATCAAGTTTAGAAGACCTACAGAGACTTCCAGGAGAATGAGAAAGCTGAGCTAGGTCTCAGGAACGCATTGGATTTAGGTGGGAGGAGGGAGGGCATTTTGGATGAAAGGAAGAAGATGGCAAAGTGAGGCTAGTCATTGTTCCAATCATGGAAAGAAAGGCCAACACACGTTGTGACATGATTGTCAGTGAATTTGTGCTTTCCCTCACTAAAAGTACATCTGCCTCTACTTCAGGTGGAATTCATAGCCAAAGAACAGGCAGCCAAAATGCAAACCATGGAAGCCTCTATTTTCACTCCTATGGCTTAGTATTTTAAGACACTAACTTTTAGATTTCTACATTAGACTCAATGTTTAACACTAACCTAGCTTGACCTTTCACTGTATAATGATACTTGTCTTATGACTGTGCAGTGTTCTATTTCTTTCCCAATATGTGAGGGTCTGAATTTCAAGAAGGGGATGTCTATGTATATGGGGGGACAGCAATTGCAGTTACTAGTCAGGAGATTTGGAAATCCCTTGTGCTGTTTGTTTTGATAAGTTTTCAATAGTTTACTATTCAACATTAGAGGTCATGCCTCCACTTGGAATCAGCTCCGTTCAGGAGACTGTATCATGGTGTTGCATAGCAGAATGCTATTTAAAAATAACAATCTCAGCACATTCATCAACATTCCAAAAATACTCTGCTTGGCTCTAATGGCAGGATCTGAGAACACGCTGGTCATGATGACCATAAACTTTGGGAGGGATTCTTCCTGAAAAACAGCTCGGTGGGGCAAGAGACAAAAAGTATGATATTTCTGGGATCAGAAGGACATCTAAGGGAAGCTAAGCCAGCCTCATACCCAGTGCACAAATTCCTTCTGACAATTGTTATAGGTAGGCATCACCTTGACTTTAACACTCACAGTTTTATGTCCAGCCAGCACAAAACTGGACAGTTTTTACCTAGACAATCTTAATAGCCTAGCCAAAACCTTGAATGAAAAGAGACTATATAAACTCTAGAAAAATACATGTCTAGAGTGGGTTTCTCAATCTCACACCCTTATCATTTAGGGCTGGATAATTCTTTGTGGTGGAAGCTGGTCTGTGCATTGTAGATATTTAGCCAGCATCACTGATCTTGAACCAATATGCCCCAGTAACATACCACCCCTACTCCACTAGTGAAAACCAAAAATGTCTCCAGACATTTCCAAATGTCCCCTGGTGGGGCAGGGGGCAAAACTGATTGAGTGAGAACCAACTGTCTAGTATGTAAATGACACTGGGTGAGCAGATTTACCAGGGTACATCTATTAGGCATGTATTATTAATATTTAATGAATTCTTTTGAAACTTTACATGTTTAAGTGATTTTTAAGGGTATTTCTCTATAAGCTGGCATACTATGGAATGCTGATACCCTCTCAGACCACAACCAGCAACTGTTTCTAAAAAACAAAAACTGCCCTGGCTGCAAAAAGGCAAAGTAATCAACATTTCCCTGCATGTGGTGGAAGTATCATCACGGGTTTTGTTTCATCTGTACACATGAACATTGACACTATGGGTAGTCACTATGAGTAGGATGACAATAAACAGGCAACCCTGTCTATTTCAAAATTAAAAAAAATTCAGTCAGTTCTTGAGAAACTCAATCAACCATTTATCTTAAAACTATATGCTAAAAGATTACCATCCGCTTTTATTCCAACGTCTCTGAATGTTTCCCAAACATTAAAGACTGTGAGTCATGCTTCAAGCCCATGTCTAATTTAAGCAAAACTTTATATAGCAAATGAATTAACAAAATAGATGAGCTCTCTCTCCATTTTACAGGAGGAAACGCATCATACAACTCGGGTTTTATGACACAGGAGTCGCCTCTTCCTTAGGATGACTTTGTCTGAAATTGTGTTTGTATCAAGAGGTCTAGCAACCGCTGGCTCACTCTGTGAGTATCAGCTCCAAGATGCTGCCCTGGCAACCGAACCACACTTGCAATGTAACAAACCCTGAAACTGGAAGCAAAAAGAGTCTTGCATCTAAGCGCTGGATCTGAATGTTTCACACACGAGCGCTGTTTGAACTATCTATTCCTCTTTCGCCTGCCACTTCCCTTCTTCCCAGGGCCCTATTACATAAAGGCTTAGGTGTTCTGGGGAATAAGTGGGCGTCAATTGTGGCAGGGTGTGGGAGGATGCCTAGGTTACCTCCTGTATTACACACTCTATTTAGGAGGTGGGCAATTCCTATTTATATAACCCCTGATGAAGATACACCCCAGCAATTTGGGAGTAGGGGGATGGCCAAAACAAGTACGTAATGTCACTTGAACACCTTGTGCTAAGTGCAAATCTGATTACTGCCTTCATCTTCTTAGAAAGGAACAGGTATCACTGCAAACAATAGTTTGCGGTGGCTGCTCAGTGCAGGAAAGCCAGGGGGCTGAAATTCAAAGCCAAGTGGGACACCAGCAGAGAAAAGTAGCTAGGCTTTGCCACGCAACATGAAAACATGGCTCCACCCGCACCGTACCTACCAAGATTCTAGATCCTGAGTGCTTCAGTGGGAGAACAGAAACGCAGTCCTGGGGTGCCCAGAGCTGGTCTGTAGGGTGGGAGAGAGTGCAGAAGCCCACTGATTGATATGAAAACTTCCACAGCAGAGAACTGAGTCAAATCTGTTGCCTTTGGGGTTCTAATTCAGTCCTCTAAAGCCTTAGTATCAAATATAGTAGCCACTGGCCTTTGTGGCTATTCAGTGTTTGAAATGTGGCTAGTCGCAATTAAAACGTGCTGCTGCTAAGTCGCTTCAGTCGTGTCCAACTCTGTGCGACCCCAGAGATGGCAGCCCACCAGGCTCCCCCGTCCCTGGGATTCTCCAGGCAAGAACACTGGAGTGGGTTGCCATTTCCTTCTCCAATGCATGAAAGTGAAAAGTGAAAGTGAAGCCGCTCAGTCGTGTCCGACTCTTCGCTACCCCATGGACTGCAGCCCACCAGGCTCCTCCGTCCATGGGATTTTCCAGGCAAGAGTGCTGGAGTGGGGTGCCATTGCCTTCTCCTAAAACGTGCTAGGAGTGCAAAATACATGCCATAGTTCAAAGATTGAAATGAAATATACATACATACATGTCTCCTTACTAATTTTACTACTGACTGCATATCAAAATGGTAATAGTTCAGATGTCTTAGGTGAAACAAAATATATTACTGTTTCTTTTTACCTTTTTCTAGAAAACTTATTTAAACATGAAAATTTTAAATTACCTATGTGGTTTGAGTTACATTTCTACTGGATAGTGCTGGTCTGAAAGCTGAATGTTACTTTAAGGCATGATTTATGTTGAGCTCGGAGATGCTTTCATAAGAAAGTGTTGCTTGACTGAGCTTGGCTATCTACTGCAAAATGTTAACTTCAAACATCCTTGAAAACTAAAATTTCATTCACTGCCTCCTTGGCAAAATCTGTCAGATAAACAAATCTGCTGTTTTGAGACATGAAAGCAATGGTTAACAATGTAAGTAAATTTTCTTCCTTTGCAGACATACTTAAACCATGTTAAAGTAGAGATGAAACAGGCTCTAACATTGAAACAGACCTATAATTAGGTGCTAATGTTGAATATCCTGCAATGTTTCAAAAAGACACATAGATGGAGAAAGGCCAGGCCTATACAAGGCAGGAGAGGAGAAAATGTTGAATATATGAATGCAAATATGTTACAGATATCTGAGTTCAAATACTCTATGCTTTCCAGGTACTACTTGCTTTTTGGTCTCTCCTTTCCATCTTCACCACCACCACCTGGCCGATTCACGGGGTCAGAGGCAAAGCCATTCTCTTCATCTCTCAGATGAGCCTCTCCACCCTTGGCATCTCCCATTGTTCAGCTGTATTGTACCCCACCAATGGAAACCACCCTAACTTTTGGCTCCAGAACCTGCCATAGTCATAAGGAGTCTTCAGGTTGGCAACAAGGTCACCCTTGCGTCAAAGCCTTCAAGTTTAACTCCACATATCCCACCTGAGCAAGAGTCCGAAGATGAACATGAGGCTCATTAAGCGTCAAGACTTCCAATCTAGTCAAGTCAATCTTCAGTCTTTTTAATGGAATGTATAGATTAAAATATAAAATATAAAATAACCCTTTGCATTTGTTCAATTTATCTAAAAACCATTCGGTGTAGTTAGAATTCAATGAAAGCAACAGTGCCTGCCAACAGGAACCAAAATTTCTTTTCAGTTTGTAAGTTTTATGCCCCTGAAAGCCTCTTCTTAAGAAATTTTGTATTTGTGGGTGGTTATAAATTTTTTTTCTAATCTAGACCTCAAAGAAAATGTGGTCAAAGGATACTGCTATGGGTAACCTCAGGAAGGAAAAATGTCTCTAAAAATATTTTTTAAAAAGAGTAGGTCACAGCTCTTAAGGCCCAGTACAGCAAATCCTCAGTGACCCTGGATCATCTGGGAATGAGTCATTCCAGATAAGCACACATCCTGGATAGCCCAAAGTTTATGCTCTAACCATCTTCTTGGAAGAGCTTTCATTTTTCTGCTTTAATAATGATGATAATTAAGTCAATAGCAAAAGAATCAAGGGTATCATTTCCCCTTGGGAAGATGAGAAACAGTCTCACATGAAGGAGTCTGAATCTGGACTTTGGAGTCAGCTAACAGAAACTCAAACCCTAGTGCCAGCATTTACTACCCCTGTGAGTCTGGGCAAGTCACTTAGCCTCCACAAACCTCAGTTTCCTCACCTACAGAGTGGGATAAAGAACCCCCACTAGACAGCTGTTCTTATGATTAGAAAGCACACATAAAGGCACAGAGTAAAAGGTTCGATACAGAGGACGTATGTGGAGAAACATCTTTTTTTCTCTTTGATCTTCTGGCAACAGAAGACTAAACTGGACCTCAGCAGAGGAGGGCGATCCTTGAACAACTGAGAGCAAGCAAGAATGCATTTTCCAAGATATTAGTCTTTCTTCCTTTAGAGGGCCTTGGTACTGTTTGGCCTAGGGCATTCTGACTGAGCTTGCTATAAACACACACACACACACACACACACACACACACACACACACACACAAAGTAAACACATACAAACACCCCCCCCACACACACACACCCCGTCACCGCAACTACCACACCAGTTAAATAGATTATGCTACATTTGCCTACAAATGTCCACATAAAATGCATCCTCGTTTCCTGTGGTTGGCAGTCAGGGTTGCTCCCAGCATGTTGGCCCTGATTAATGTGTGGGATATGTGGGTTTGGGGCACTAAAATATACACAAGTTTTCAGTGAGGGGCCACACTATGCTCTCGTCAACAGCCCTTGCTCATTCTGTTTGTTTCTCACAACATAAAATAAACTGCCTGTCATGTATATTTTGAGTAAACTGAGAAGTTTCTTAAGTACATGTATGGCAAACCAACTCATAAATATTGGGCTAGCAAAAAATTCATTCGAGTTTTTCCATAACGCAAATGAAATTTTTGGTCAATCCAATAGATAACTGAGGAGCTTTTGTTCCATAGGTAAATGTGCTTAGACAATTACCTTACCTTATTACATCATTCAAGTCTGGCATTGGTTGGCTTTATCATCTTTATAACTACCTGATAAAGATAAAATTCACATACTATATAATTCATGCATTTCAAATGTTCAATTCAATAGTTTTTAGTATGTTCATGGAGTTTTGTAACCATCACTACAACCATTTTAGAGCGTTTTTGTCACCTCCAAAAGAAACCTCGTAAATATTAATAGTCACTCTCCATTGTCTCCCACACAGTCCTAGGGAAGCAACAATCTACTTTCTGGATTTGCCTATTCTGGACATTTCAAAATAAATGAAATCATACAACGTGACTTTTTGTGTCTGGCTTCTCTCACTTAGATTGATATTTTCAAGGTTCATCCATGCTGTAGCATGGAACAGTACTTCATTCTTTTTATTGCGGACTAATATTCCATTATGTGGGTATATCAACTTTTATTTACTCATTCATTAGTTAATGGACATTTTGATTGCTTCTACTTTTTGACCACTATGAATAATGTTGCTATAAACCTTCATATACAAGTTTGTATATGTATACACATTTCACTGCTCTTGGGTAGATATCTAGATGTGGAACTGATGAGTCATATGGTAATTTTATATTTAACGTTTTGAGGAACTGCCAGACTGTTTTCCAAGTGGCAGTACCATTTTACATTCCCACCAGCAGGGTATGAGGGTTCCAATTTTCCCATCTTCTTACCAACACTTGTTATTATCTGTCATTTTGACTATTATCATCCTAGAAGTTATAAGATGGTTCATCCCTGTGGTTTTGATTTGCATTTCTCTGATGGCTAATGATTTTGAGCATGTCTTCATGTCCTTATTGGCCAACTGTATGCATGTTACATATGCTTACTGGCCATTTGGAGGTAAATGGGGTGGAGGTATATGATGAAATTCAACAGAATTGTGAAGGAATCAGATATAGGAATGTATCCTATAGTTCTTTCCTTTTTTTTTAAATTTCTGTTAACACAGTGAATGTCCTAAGGAATTTGTGAGTAACTGTACTCCTGAGACTGGAATTTGTGAGCTAACCATAAATGGCTTAACCAAAACATGATGAAATGCTTTTCAACAAAATGTTGGAGGAAGCAGTGAGATTAATAACTAAAGAAAACAAATGACTTCAATAACATCACTTTTTTTAAAAAGCTATAAAAATAGAGCTATACATCATCCATCCATTGGGCGAAGGTATTATCACTGGTTCTTGCATCAAAGATTAAGACCCCAAGCTGGTAACCTGTCAAGCAGAATCTACTGAAGTGACACAGTGTATGGGGGTGGGAGGAATGGGATGATTAATAGCAAAAATAACAACCAACTTCTCACTGCACACTAACTGACAAGCATTGTTGTAAACAGTGAGGCAAGCACTGTGTAAGTTTCACCTACAATATCTGTTGTCCTTGCCACAACTCTAAGATTTTTTTTACTTGCTGTTCTTTGCAGTGGTTTGCTTATCTGTTACTGAGAAGAGCAACACAATTCTTTCCATGCCCACATTCATCTCTGCTGAGGTTAGCAGCCGCTGGAGGCTCCTAGAGCACAAACTTCCCTCCAGGTAATAAAAACCCACCCTTACCAATATCTGATTGGTCCAGGGATGTTGACTGACTAATAGTCACTGAATCAGTAGGGGCCTATGAAGAGACATGCTGACATCATTCTCTTTGCACAGATGCCACTACTCAAACTGAACTAACTAATGGGATTTTCTCTGTTCCTAGTTACCTGAGAGATGTAGTAATTGCTGTTCAGTGGGTGACAGAGCAGGAGGAGCCAGGAACAGTCAGAAGTAGACATTAAAGTAGTAGAATCCCAAAGTGAGTGAGTGAGTGAAAGTTGCTCAGTCGTGTCCAACTCCTTGTGACCCCACAGACTGTATGTAGCCTGCTAGGCTCCTCTGTCCATGGAATTCTCCAGGTCAGAACAATGGAGTGGGTAGCTGTTCCATTCTCCAGAGGATCTTCCCAACCCAGGGATAGAATCCAGGTCTCCTACATTGCAGGTGGATTTTTTACCATCTGAGACACCAGGGAAGCCCAGAATCCCACAGTAGTCATCCATGAATTCTTCCTATTGGGGTTGACAAGATATCCTGGTCTGGAGATCCTGTAGATATTCTGGCAATAAAGAATCTTCTATCTTGAGTATCCAAAGGTTCTAACACAACTTCATCGTGTCTTGTTTTATGGATGAGGAAATTGATCACAGCACACACACACACATACACCATTACACTGTTTAAAAATTTTTCAATAGCTTCTTCTTGGTCCTAGGCTATAATCTAATATTCTTATTCTGTGGCCTACAAGACCCTGTCATTCTTTTTGCCCACGCCCACCCACTTCTCAAAATGTTTCTTATGTTCTCTCCCCCTTATTCACTCTGAACTTTCTTCATTCAGCTATTTGAACCTGCTATTCCTCTTTGTTCAGGGTCTTTGCACAAACTATTCCTTCTTTCTGGAGGGCTTTCTCCCTCTCCTGGCCAACCTAATGCCTCTTCAGCCTGGATATCTTGCCATAAACATCACTTCTCCAGGCATAAAAGATATATGTGCCACAACCAGGGCGATCTGGTTCAATAGCCCTCAGAAAAGAGAAGGGGTGGGTGTCTCTGAATTGCACCCCATGATTCACTGGAAGGGCTTCCCTGGTGGCTCAGATAGTAAAGAATCTGCCTGCAGTGCAGAAGACCCAGGTTTAATCCCTGGGTCAGGAAGATCCCCTGGATGAGGAAATGGTAACCCACTCCAGTACTCTTGCCTGGAGAATTCCATGGACAGAGCAGCCTGGCAGGCTACAGTCCATGGGGTCAAAAAAGAGCTGGACATGACTGAGTGACTAAAACTTCCACTTTCACATTCACTGGAAACCTAAGTCAAGTGTTCACTCAGGAGCATGAGCAGGGACCTGTGGCCACACACCTTCTGGCCTTCTCAGGGTCTTGCTGCCAAAAGCTAGGGCTAGAGAGCCGTGGAGCTTCAGGGCCCCTGTCACATCCTCCCATGAGGCTGCAAACGTAGCACTGGGCCTTCGTACTCACAGACACACAGACCTAGGCGAGGGGAGGAGGAAGGACCCTCGGGCGTGCACTTCACTTTCTGTAATGGATACTGCTGGGATGCAGTAGAATTTTATTTTATTAAGGATACTGCTTTAAATACATACTGATTTTGTGATTGCTAAAAGAGCACTACAGGAAATAGTGTTGTAAAGCAAACAATCACCTAATGTGTCCTTGTTTAAAACGGACATTGTAACAAAACTAAGATAGTACTTCGCTTAGAAAGTTGAATTTCTTAGAAGTCTAGAGTGTCTAGTTCAGTAGGATGTTTCTGTGTTAACCACAAATGTATGCTTGGTCAGATTTCTGTGAACCCCAAATAAGGAATAAAAAATGGGGCTTTGTCTCGTTTCTTACATTTTTATTTTTCTAGGTGGGTGGTCTAGAAGGGAAAAAGATGTACCATAATTTTACTAATGTATTTAAAGTTTGGCTGTGTCAGACTGATTTCAGTCCTTCATTTGCAAGTGTATACTTTCTGATTCTTTTATCCAGGCCTACTCTTTACAAACAACTTTACTGAGATGTACTTTGCCTATCATAAAATTCACTTATAAATTTACCAAAATCTGCAACCACCACCACAGTCTGGATTGAGCACATCTCAGTCACCCTAATAACATTCCTGGTGACCATAAGGAGTCATTTCCCCTTTTCCATTCCTAGCCTCAGGCAACCACTAATCTACTTTCTATCTCTAGAGATTTGTGGAAAGTATTATATCTTCACACACATATATGTAATATAAATCAAAAATACATCTCTTCTTTAACAAAATCCTACTTATACACCAAGATTTTGCTGTTTTCAATGTTTAAAGTTTTTTTAGTAACAAATAAATGAAAGGTTGCAAAGAAACCTCTGAAAAACAGTCCTACAAACAACATGTTTTTCCACTGTAAAATACTACTTTAAAGCTTATGACAACCAACCAACAGACAGCATTTTTCCATCATGCAATGTTTTCCTCATTAAAGTCAAAAGTGTCCATTTTACTCTCTTCCAGTATTCCTATCCCCTCAACCCCAATCAAACTCTTCACAGGTTTAAAAGAGTTTATAGCACATATCCTTAACTTCATTTGCAGACAAAACCCTGGAGAAATTTAGTCTCCTCCAAATTTGGATCACGAGCTGGAGCAAGCAAATGAAACTTCCCCAAATGACATCCTGTTCCATAGCTTTTAAGAGCTATGATAAAGTTTCTAGACTCTCTTTAAAGATATTCTGGAAATTCATCAGACTAGTCATAAAGCCACTAACTTCCTTAGCAACCCGGTAATATTGTGAGCTTTCCAAGTTAATTATAGATCTTGTTATTTTAAGGAACAATCATTAATTGAGATCTTTTAATTAAATTAACAAGAGGTTATGAAATAGGTTCTACAAAATAACCCTTTGCCCCTTTAACAACCAATGAAAAAAATTCTTATCATGGTAAGTTAAAGAATTGACCATTGGTCAACATGACAAATGTATGAAATTAAGTCATTTCCCCATAACTCTCCAGCCCAGCACAATTGTGAAAGTAGATAAATCACATTTCATTTGGGCTTGTACCACCCAATTTACTGCCCTAGAACACAACAGCCTTGTTCAGGCCAATTCACAGACTTCTGACAGGAGCCTTCACAGGCCCCCAGTTTGCCAGTTTCTGAGTCTAGTACACTGGCTCTCACAAGGGTGCTGACCTGCTTTCTATTTTCAACTGGAATTTCCTCCTCTGGGGTGACAGGATCCCCACCCTCAGTGGCATTCACCTGGTTTTCTGTTCAGTGCCCCTGTTCTACAGCTTGCCCCTCGCTCTGGAACTGAAGGGAATTCCAGGCTCGCCTCTTGCAGAGTCCAATGACAGGAACACTCATGGACATTATGCTTCACGTATGGTGGGAATCAGGTTTTGTGAGCATCCCAAGTTCCTCTTAGGAGACACCAAAGTGATATTTACTCAGGAAGTTGCTGGGATCTAAGACAAGACCTGCAGGAAATGATAGCAGGGAGGCCAGGTTGTAGGGCTAAAGCTGTAAAGACATCTCCATTCAAAGGGTCACAAGAATGTGGAAGAGTCAGCCAAAAGAAACATCCCAAAGCATAAGATGGGGCCACATCCCTTGGCAAAACACAGGCTGCCCTGGAGGACCAACAGCTCTCTCACCGCCCAGCTCTTGTGGCTGCACTCAGCAAGCTATATAGAGTTTAAAGAGTTTAAAGAAAAGGGCACTGGTGTTTTTAGGGTCAGCCCTTGGAGGCCCTTTACATTCCTTGCTCTGAGGGAGTTCTGGACAGATTAATGTAAAAATCGCAAATGCAAAACAAGAGCCAGCACTTTAAACCAAGGAGTAAATGACATTTTTCCGAGTTCAACTCTCCATTTTGAAGGGGTAAGAATAGCAAAGTTTGCGAAAATTTTTCTGCCTAGAATGTTTACAAAATAAGGTATGTGCTTAGTCTCTCATTCGTGTCCAACTCTTTGTGATCCTATGGACTATAGCCCACCAGGCTCCTCTGTCCATGGGACTCTCTAGGCAAGAATACTGGAGTGGGTTGCCATGCCCTCCTCCAGGGGATCTCCCGACCCAGAAACTGAACTGGGGTCTCCTGCACTGCAGGCGGATTCTTTACCAGCTGAGCTACGAGGGAAAATATGAGACAAAACAATTTTTAACTTAAAACTTGCAGAGGATTTTCTGGTGACTTAGAGAAGGAGACGGAGAAGATAGATAGGTTTTAGACACTATAAGCTATATGTGAATGCATCTTACTTTTTAATTAAGAGGAAGTCTGAGAGTAGAAACTAGATATTATCCTTTTTTGAAATTTTCCTTTAGCACTGGACTCACATCTGGTTCTCCACACATTCTAGTGAATAAATGAATGTTCAGTGCTATTTTGCCCTTATCTGAACACACTCAATTTTCTTCTCCATACGGACCATATGTGTCCCCTTTCTTTTGCCCTCTCTCTTATATAACAGTGGGCTTTCCTTGTGGCTTCAGACGGTAAAGAATCTGCCTGCAATGCAGGAGACTGGGGTTCAATCCCTGGGTCAGGAAGCTCCCCTAGAGAAGAGAAGGGCTACCCACTCCAGTATTGTTGCCTGAAGAATCCATGGACAGAGGAACCTGGCAGGCTATAGTCCATGGGGTCACCAAGAGTTGGACACGGCTGAGTCACTAACACTAACACACTTATATAACAGTAGATCTATCTACAGCATCTGTGGTCATTTGAGACACAGCTTCAGACCAGAAATCCAAAAACTTTTTGGGTAAAGAGCCAGACAGAAAATATTTTAGAGTTTGCATGCCATGGAGTCTGTCGCAACTACTCAACTCTGCTGGTGTAACCTGAAAGCAGTCATAGTTGATATGTAAATGAAAGGGCATGGCTATTTTCATGGACACAAAATTTTTATTGCATATAATGTTCACATGTGATGAACTAGTCTTCTTTGCATTTTTTCCCACTATTTCAAAATGCAATACTTATCTATTCTTACCTTGCAGGCTGTTAAAAAAAAAAAAAAAAAAAAGCAGGCAGCAGCCCAGATTTGGTCCATGGGCCGTAGTTTGCTGGCCTTCAACTTAGACAACTGAGTGACTGTGATATGGTGGGTGCTCTACTAGGTATGACCACCTACAGAGCAAACTGAAAAACAAAATGGGATTTGGCAACTGTTCAGTCAGTTGATTTGCTAGAGGAAGACAGGGCAAAGGTTTTAAATTCAGAGAGGAAATTCTGTGTGTGTGCATTATTTTTAATTTAGTTTATCCATGTACATAGCAAAGTTGATCAAACTCATCAGCTAATTTCCAAATGTTGGCTCTGATTTGTTTGAACTACGGTATTTATATTTGTTTCTTCTTATTGTAAATGACCTCATCCACAATCTCAGAAGACGGTTTTAAAAACGGGAGCCAAATTTATAAATCTTTGTAAAGTGACACTAGTAAATTAAAACGAATTAAAAAATCTCCCGGGAGGTGAATGTTTTCCTTTTAATATATTGAGGAACCAGTGTTGCTAAGCCCAAGGAAACAGAGGAAGACTGTGACGATTCTGTTTAAATGTTAATAGATTCAGTCTATTTCTATAATATTCCCTCAATATCTATTCAGTATGTATCCAATCAATGTGGATTTGTGGAGACTGGTATCAGAAGGATCTTCCCATTATCCTGCCTCTCTTGCTTAATTAGGTCATAAGGAAATACATATTGATACATAACAGAAAGGAATCATTGAGCAAATAGGAAAAAATTGAGATAGATTTGCATCTTCTTAAACATGTCAGTATTTTCAAAATTTGATTACATACTGTGGGAAAGTGAATGATTCGCCCTATTTCTTCACCCCTTACTGTGCTCACACCCCTGCCATGCCCCATCATGGAGGAAGTATATTTCCTTACTCAGTGACATTAGGCTTGGTCATGACTTGCCTTGGTCATGGTAGATGGGTAGAGATGAGAGTGTGCCTGAGCTCAGCCTGCGCATTAAGAATCCTTAGTCAATTCCACTTGTCATATTGTGCATCCGCACTTCTCCAAATTAATGCTGCCCCACCAACCTAGGTCCTAGAATAAACACATGTAGAATGGAATCGTCAAGAAGTCAAGCCCTGTAGGGCTGGCAGCTTGACCTCAGGTCCAGCAGTTGAGTTCTGCCAGATAAAGCCACACGTCTGTGACAGTAAGTGATGGGTGTTTTAAACCATTGATTTTCAAAGTAGCTTTTTTATGCAGCAATTTAGTGTGGCAATAGCTAACTGAAAGAAACACAATTCTACATTTTCGATAACACAGCATAAAGCACCATTTTGTGTGTCTGTGTGCACATGTGTATGCATGGCAGGAGTTCTCTATTTCATTCCTTTTTAATGATATCCAAAATAAAATAGTGTCCCCCAGTGAAGAAATCTCCTGGAAGGCCCCGTAGCTCTTCACACCCAGGTTTTTCCTACAGTCTCTACAAGGGGATATGAAGGACCCACAGGGTAATGAGGGCTTTCCCTGCCTACTGAATTGAAAGCAATAGGTTGGTCTAAGAATGTCAAGGTTTTAAAAAATATTTTCCGTTTCTAATAAAGATCAAGGCAAATCATATAAAACTGATAATTAGTAAAAACTAATAATTTAAGTATCCAATAAGAGTGGGCCTATGTTAGAAGAATCAGACAGCATCAGCTCTTTTTACAACTTTTTTTTTAAATAGTGGGAACCAAATAAGTGCAGGAAGTCTTTTGAACTGTGTCCCGAATGATAAGGTTTCACTCTGCAGCCATCCTGAATAAAAACAGCTATTAAGGTTTTTTTTGAACCAGCTAATCTTGATAAGGTTCAACCGTTTCCCCAAGAGAGGTCTATGAACTGCCACTCCCTTCGAATCGAATGAATAAAAATTCATGTGTACCATTAACATCAGGGTTTATACAACAATTGTGCTGCCCAACTGGGTCATGGCTACTGCAAATGCATGTGGGACTTGTGTTTATCCTTGTTCATAAATACCTTTGGACGGTACAGTGCCTGCTCTCCCGTACCTTTCCCAGGCGGCTGCAAGTTCAACCATGCAGTTGTCATTCCTGAAATGGATGTTCCATTAGAACAGCCATGCAGAGAAGGAGCATGGAGCATTCATGCAGGAGCTAAATTCTGTGCTGTTTCAATCAAAAGCACTTTGCTAAAGAAAACACAACAGTTGGAATTACAAAATAACCACAATGCTCAGCTAAAAATACCAAACAGGATGTTCTTCATTTGTGGTTGTATATGTTACTAACAACAAGAACTCCAAAACCCTCTCTGATCTCATTGTCAATTCATCTTAACTTTCTTCTGTTAGGTCTCTGGACCTTTCTGACATAAATGATCGATGGAGATAGGAATGTTCCCACTGTGCCAGAAGGACAGAGGAAGTAATTTAAAAGGTGGCATTTTATGAAGAACGGGTCAGTGGTTGCCCGGATTAGAGAAGGAGGTAGGAGGTAGTGTGGGTGTGGCTACAGAGGGGTAGATGAGAGAGCTCTTCTGTGGCGATGAAACAGTCACATATCTTCAGTGTGGTGGCAGATACGCCAATCTAGACATGTGATAGAATTGCCCGCACATCTCTCAGTCTCTCTCTCCTTCCTCCTGACTGTCCCTCCATCCCTCACAAAATACAAAGGAATGCATGTAAAAAACTGGTGAATCATGAACAAGGTCTATAGTCAGGTTGACAGCATTATACCAATGTGAATTTCCTGATTTTGAAACTGTACTGTAATTATGGAAGATGCTATCATTGAGGGAAGCTGGATAAAGGGTACATGGTCTATCTTGGTTTTACTCTACTTTTGCAACTTCCTACGACTCTAGAATATTTACAAAATAAAAAGCTTTTAAAACTGTCATTTTAAAGGTAACATCCCAACCCAGTGTCATTTTGCAGTCAGCCACCATGCAGTGGTTCAAGCACTGAGACTTGGCAATCAAACCAATGAGGACTTGAGTTCCGGTTCCACTGCTTACTAGCTGTTGTGACCTTGAAAGAGATCCAAACTCAGTGCCTTAGTTTCCTCATCCTGTAAGTGGGAGTGATAATAGGACCTACCTAACAGGGGTCTTTAAAGGATTAAATGAGATACTACAGGCAATATGTCCAGAGTTCATGGAAAGCATTCAGTAAGTATTGGCTGTTATTATTATTAAGATGGTAAATCAGTCTAAGTACTTCTAAGAGCATTAAGTTCTTGATTAATTTGGCTGACATTCAAGAACACACCAAGTGCCAGGCACATGCCTCATGTGACCAAGGAGATGGAGTCTAGACATGGGCCCTGGTTCTGGTCTCTGTCTCTTTGGATTTTTCAGTTCTATAATGAATATGATCTTTAAAGATGCAATTTACATGTATGATGGATGTTATGAAAGTGGAAACACAGGGGCCTTGAGGAGGAACTAACTTAAGAATGAAAGGCCCTTTCTGCAGTCAAGGTTGAAATGGGAGCTTTCTCTCTGCTAAATTACTGGAGTACAGTCTTCAGCTGCAAGCACTCCTTTACCAACAGACAGAAATGAGAATAAAGCACAGGTTAACCCATTGGTGTTGATGTATAACTTTAAGGGTTAAAACTCTTTACCCATCAACCAGAAAAAAACTAAATCCATTCTTCCTTTATCATTCTTTAGAAAAGACATTAAAGTATCCCCAGGGTTATAGAGGAAAAGGAATTTATTATAGTTTGAGTTTGTATTAATAAATTTAGATCAAAGCATTTCTGAATTAAGTATGGAGTTTCTTGATTTTAAATTAATTACAATACCTATGTAAATACATCACTGTATAATGAAAGTAACAAGCTTTGAATATTAAAGGCATGCACATCATATACAGATGGAGTTGGCATGACACATTACTAGCTTAAATATGGTAATATAGATAACCCATGGGGAGAGGAAAGAGCCATTGTAAGCAGTTTGGGAGTCCTCTATATACTCAGGAATTTAGGGTCTTTCATAATGCAATTAAACTTCAAACAAGACTGACATGCATATGATGAATTTTCTGTTTGCCAATTCTCCCCCACGTCTACCAAAACAAAGCAAACAATGTCCTCCCTTCTCTGCATTGGCCTTTGCCCTCTGAAACTGATCTCAGTGGATTTTGTTGGATTTAGTACTAGAAGGAGATGAGTGAGCAGAAGACCAAGAGGTCAGAATATTCATCTCTCATCCCACTCCATCCCTGCTTCTCTATATCTTGCCCTTGCTGCAGTCCTCACTGGGTACCTTTCCAGGGTCCCTTCCTGTGAGGTGGGTCGTCAACAAGAGGTTTTGGACCCTCTCTGTCTCCCTGCAGTCACGGCTTCCCCACTGCTAATTTCTATGTACCTTACCGCCCCTTGCTGATTCTGGTTAATAGTCCTTTCCTTAAATTAGGCATTTTTGAGTGTCGCATCTGTTTCCTGTCACATTCTTATGGATACAATGCCCTTCTCTGTGAGTCAGTAGCTAAGGTGGGAGAACACCTTATCTTTTGAGATTGAAGTTAAGACTGTGGTTTACATTCTGCTCAGACCATCAAACTGACATCATAATGGGACTGTTACAGGTCATGTGCATAAATACTCACATAAATAATAATAGGTGTGACCATTTTCAAATTCCCTCAGCAAACCTGACATCCCATTTTCTTGCTAAACGATTATTACTCTGTGGATTGAATTAAAACAGCACTAAATTAAAACGGCACTGCTAAGTAAGGACTACAGAGCGATGTCCAAGAGTCCTGCCCTGATGGGCAGAGCTCATGCCCTGTGTTCCCTGGCACAGGGGAGCTCAGCAAATACACAACCAAACTGCTCCGCACACTGGTGACATACTTTTAGCCTCTTTATTTCACTTGGATGGACACCTTTCTTTACCAAGATCTCAGTCAGCTATAGAAAGGGGTCATTCAAAAAATATTTTAAAAATTGATTCATCTGAACATCTTTTGCTGTTTCCATGGCAACTTTTCCCCAAAGCCATAACTCTAAATTCCTCTGAAAACTTCATCTCAGAAATCTAATGTATTTGGCACTCCAAACACTCAAATTTTACTATACAAATTTAACTTGGAAGAATTCTAAGAGTGTGTCAAACAACCAAAAAAAAGGAGAGAAAATCCTGACCGGTTTTTATTTTCATTTCAAAGGATCATGACATCTTTCAAGGAAAGAGCCCTCATCAACACTGCTCATATTTGAGTAAAGTAGTCTCGTTCTTTGTGTATAATTTACCCAAACTGAGATGTATCCCACAGCCACATCCAAGCAGTCACCATAAAGACAGAGAAAGCAGTACCATATAAGGATGGGTGGTAGTCCTTATTGTTTCATTTGATCTATCTTTAAGTTTTTAAGTATTCAGAAAGTACTTAAGAATAAAACAAATCAGAATAGTTGGTCTTTTGAAAATAAGATTAGAACCAGAAAATCTGAGAAGGTACATTAAAAGATATTAAATAACTGTATTCATTTGTAAACCTTGCTGATCTTAGTCCAAAATTTTGCAAGCTCCTAAGACTTTTAAAACTATTTACTCCCCCATTACTTCAGAACTTACAATCTAAGACAGGCCATGCTAAATAACATTCACCAATGTGGCCAGGGCTTGAGAAGGGGCCCCACAATCCTTGTCAGTGACAGATAGAATGCCAACACACCTGCCACCCTGGGCTGATTGGGAGTTTTGTGGGTTTTTTTTTTTTTTTGCAGTTGACATTTGTTCATTTATTAACCCTTCATCATGCAAACTGCTATTTCAAGGCAATATATCATATAGAATTATCGGCCAATAGTCCATATCTCCGACTATGAAATTCCTAATGGGAGACCTTCTCTCTTCCCTTTAAAATTAACATGAAATCATATGGCCTGTTCCAGCCAATCAGTTGCTGCCATGTAAGACTTTGCCACTCCAAGAAGTAATATAGAGAAACAAGGATAGTTAGAAACCATTTAAGTCTGAGTACAAATCATAGGATGATGAAGATCATAGAAAATCATATAATTTTTAAAATTTTGAAAAGGAATTAAGCGCTTATTCTGTTAAATCCAATGCCTTTGAGTCAGTTTGCCTCCTTAGCAATAGCAGTGGGCAATGACTCAAGTCTGACTGATCTTGTCACTCTGTCCTCCTGTGTTGGCGAGGGGCCCACATTGGACCAAGGAGGTGTGTCTTGACTGGGAGATTTTTAACCAGGATGGAATTGAGAGAGAAGAGCTGGGAGAAGCTAACTTTCTCCTTCTCACTTTTGTTTTTCTTTCAGTGCCTTTGCATTTCCCCCAGAGCAGGCCAGTCTGTATCACATCCTCAACAAGTGATTGTTGGAGAGTGACAGACCCTAGCTCTCCACTCACCTACAGTCATGGACCCAACATCCAAGCATGCAGGTTTTCGGAGAATTCCTCACATCAGTTGGGAGATGATGATCACTAATTCTAGAGCATCACCGACTCGATGGACATGAGTTTGAGCAGGCTCTGGGAATTGGTGATGAACAGGGAAGCCTGGTGTGCTGCAGTCCATGGAGTCACAAAGAGTTGGACACGACTGAGTGACTGAACTGAACTGAACTGAAATGAATTCTAGAGCCAGGACTACCATGTTTAATAAACTGCTATCTCAGAATAGAGGTAGTGAACTGAGACAAGATCGTTAAATGCTGATGCATCAAGAAGTCACCTGAAGGCTGACACAAGAGAGAAGACGGGAAACGTTTAAAAACAAGATCCAAGATGACAAAGGGCATCAGGAGTTGAGGAGTGAAGAAGAAAAGCCCAAGGCAGTGAGGCTTCTAGAAGGTCCACCATCACCCTTCCCCCACAGTGTGAAACATGATGCTCATAGTCATGACTCACTCACATCTGGAAGAGGTAAGTCACATTTTGGCTCACTCTTAAACAGCAGGGAAAGACATACAATTCATTTGAGAGAGCACAATACAAAATGAACCTCACAAACAGAAAGATGTTGATGTCTACAGAGATAAATCTAAGGCAAGGTTTCTTAATTTCAGCACTACTGACTTTGGCAATGGACAATCCTGTTAGGCTGTGCTGTGCACGATGTTGAGCAGCAACTCAGGTCTCTAACTACTAGATGCCAGTAGCATCCTTTGCCAGTTGTGACAACCAACAATGCCTCCAGGCATTTCTCAGTGTCCCCTGGTTGAGAACCACTGGCTTAGATTACCTAGAAAACAGATGCTAAGGGACATTTTTGCCCTCATGCTATGGGAGAGGAAGCATTCTTATGCCTCCTGTACTCTTAGTGCATTCAGCTGAAATGAAAATGCCAGGTTACAAAACAAAAGACCTCTCTGAAAACTGGTACTCCATTACCTCAGAGTCACCTCAGGAGAAGCCCTACGTTGAAATCTCTGGATCCCCTTACCGCTGAATCTAGACTTTGTAGAGGCTTCTTGAACAGTACGTGGTCCACCATGTATTTCAATCAATTGGTGGTTTCCAAACATGGCTGCTGTCAGAATCACTGATGCCAAGCGTCAGCCTTGAAGATTCTCATTTAGTGGAAATTGGGTGAAGCCCTCAAGCCAGTATGTTCTGCATTCACCAGCTGATGATGAGTGAAGTTTTGAATCCACTGTGGATTGTGACGTGTATAGGTGAAACCACTCAAGTAGCCAAATTCATTTCCTCATAGATGTTTATTGTGTGCCCATCCTGTAGCAGGACCCATTCTAGACAGTGGGAATATCATGGGAAAAGAATGATGAGGTCCTTGCCCTGAACGTAGGGAGTCTAACGCGTATAATATAATACCAAGTAGTGGAGCAGACAACGAATGCAGCATCTGGTGTGCTATGATCAATGGTAATTGATGGACTCAGAAGCACTTTGGAGAGAGCAGTCGAGGAAGTGAGTTTTTTCCCCCACAACTTATAGGATATATAGAGAGAGACCCACACAACATCCAAGGCAGAAGAGACAGCAGGAACAAAGGTCCAGGGAAGGAAAGAGCTGGTCACATTTGAGGAACTGAAAGTACACTGATGTGGCTGAGCAGTGTCAAGCTGAGGGAGGGTGTTAGGAACCAGGTAGATTTATGTAGGAAGACTTGGAAGGCCAAGGTCATAGATGAAGGTATTAGTCTAAGTGTAATGGAAACCAGTCAAAGAGCTTTAAGCACTGAAATGACACAATCTCATTTTTTAAAAAAGATCTCAACTGGTCCCACAACTGGACTATAGGGTTACCATGTTGTCTTAGTGAGGATGATGGCTGCTGTGTGTTCGGGTATAGATGACAGCAGCGCAGGTGGAAAGAGGAGGATGAATTTGGAGAGTGCTGTGAAAACAGACCTGGCAGGGCCAGATTCAAGGTGGGGCATGCAGGAAAGGGAGGGCTTCAGGATGACCCCTAGGTGTCTGGCTTGGGCAGCTCACCAAGTCACCGACCATTTACTGAGGCAGGAAAGGCCAAGAGTGATACAGGTGAGGGGCAGGTGAGAAACCAAACACCCAGTGAAGAGCACATACAACTGGACAATAATATCACGACCAAGCTGAGACTCAAGTGTATTTGGTTCAGAGTCATCACCAGGTGGGGAACAGGAAAAGTAAATAATACAAGTTTATGATCAGAAAGGACTGAGACCAAGGGTAGTATCTGTTTTCTTATGATTAACAGATATTTCTGCTACACAACATGCAACAGAAATCTGATTGTTTATCAACCAGCAGTGGTGCTTAACAAGTGTTTTGAGGGACTTTCCTGGTGGCCCAGTGGTTAAGAGTCTATCTGTCAATGAGGGGAACATGGGTTCGATCTTTGGTCTGAGAACTAGGATCCCACATGCTGCGGGGCAACTGAGACTGTGCACAACTATTGAGCCCGCATGCCCTAGAGCCTGTGCTCCACAAGAGAAGCCACCACAGTGAGAAGACCGCACCCAACAACTAGGGAGTAGCCCCTGCTTGCCACAACTAGAGCAAGCCCACAGGCAGCAACAGAGTCTGTACACTGCAACGAAGACCCAGCTGTAAATAACTAAATAAATAACATTAAAAAAATGAAGTGTTTTGAAGGATGGGAGATGTGGCTTCCTAAGATGATGAGAGTTCCAAACCAAAGAGTTTATATTCAGGAAAAACTTGGGGCAGCAGAAAAGAAAGTTTGTTGGGAGGTGGGGATGGGGAATGGAAAAGGTATCCATGATTAGTAGAGGTGTTAATTAAGGTGATTCAATAATCTCCCTCTGATTTGTAACTTGCAAAATCTGGGCTTTTGTGAGGAGACAAATGAGTAGCAAGCAGAGTATTATAAAAGTGAATTCTGAGCCATGCAGCAGGCCAGTACAAATTCCGCTGAATTTCCTAAGATGTCGATACTGGCAGAACTGATGGATGATAACTGATCCATATCAGCTCAGTGCTGCAAAGGTGCCCAGTTCTGGGTGTCTTTGGAATTACCAAAGAATAGCCTGTAATCAGGGGCTTCCCCGGCAGCTCAGCAGTAAAGAATCCACCCGGAATGCAGAGAGACGGGTTCAATCCCTGGGTCGGGAAGATCCCCTGAGGAAGGCATGGGAACCCACTCCAGTATTCTTGCCTGGAGAATCCCACGGACAGAGGAGCCTGGTGGGCTGCAGTTCACAGGGTCACAAAGAATCAGACACGACTGAAGCAACTGAGCACACACACACGCGTCCTGTAACCAACACCACTGAATTATTAAGTAGACTTAATGGCTTTAAAGTCTTTCAAAATCAAATGTTCATAGAAAGCAAACTTGGAAACTTTCATAATAAGACCTCAACAGATTTGGGTGAGGAAAGGCTCCCTGCCAGGGTAAGCAGCTTAGCCCTTCCAGTGGGTTCCTTAGGGAGGAGGAACCATAAGTAGAGCAAGGAAAGAGTCAGCGGTTAGTAACGAGGCTGTGGTCAAGAGCACAGAGGATAGGGGACTGCACCAAATAGGAAGTGATGTCAGCAACAGAGAAGCTCAGAAGTGGACCAGTCAAGGGACAAAAATGGCTGCATCTTGACATCTGGACTTCATGGGGGGATGTCCCAAATCAGAGCCTAAGCCCCTTGCTTTTTGCCACACCTCAGTGAACAGAAGACACGTAACCCATCTGTAGACTTATCTTTACAGGCAGCAACATGAAACCTTATTGTTTCTCTTTCACAAAAAAGAGGGTGAAAATAAGTGAGTGCCTCCAGGGAGATGCTGGAGATAACAGTATTCCATAAGGTGTTCCAAGACGCCTCTGATAATTTGTTCTAAAATTAATATTCAGTGTAGTGATTCTACTGAAGTCACCATACTCAATTGCACAGATTGTCATGAAATTAGGCATTTGTCACAAGACCTTGGTAGATGATCAAGGTTTGCAATATTCTCTTTGGAGTTAATGCAAGAAAGCATATGAGGAAAGATGCTTTCCTCATCTTTTCCCAGATTAAGGTAATCTTTAACTCAGGCCAAGCGATCTGACTTTTGGGGGCCCAACAAGAGTGGGAGAACACTGCTAAGGCCACGATCAGTGAAACTAGGCTGACTCATTATTATACCCCCAGCACTCGGGATGCATTTGAGGCTCTCTCTGAATCTCTGTGTTGGTCTTTCTCTGAAGTTCTGCATGTTCTTTGAATAGAATATATATAATATTCAGAAGATGTACTCTGTCTTCTCTTTCTCAGTCTCGCTACACAGTAAATGTTACATTTTCTTAAAAATATACATGAAAATTAGATAGACCAGGGGGTCTCCATGGGAGCAATCTTGCCCTCTACGGGACATTTGGCCCTGTCTGGAGATACATTTGGTTATCACAAGTTGGGGTGGGTGGGGCTATGGTACAGGTATCTTGTAGGTGGATATCAAGGATTCTGCTAAACATTGTACAGAGTACAGGACAGCCCCACAACAAAGAACAATCCTACTCAAAACACTCATTTTGCTGAGGCTGAGAAACGCAAGACAAAATGGCATTCAACTTAATGGATGTGTAATTTTGGGGTTTTGTCTATAGCAGTCCAATTAAAGAGCTATCTGGCTGTGTAATTCAATGATATGAAGGGTCACATTAAGTCACTGAAAGTAGGATATTTGATTGTTGGTTTATTATAGTGACAAAAGAGGAAGAAGGGAGGAGAATTTGGCTCTTCTAACTCAATTTTCTGAGTCAAATGAGCTCTGTGGGATCAGGGCATGTGCATAAAACTCTCTGTTCTGTCACTAACTCCACCTGTGCCACCCTGAACTCCACCACTCTAAACTTGGATTTCTTCAACCACCAAATAGAAAACCTAACCGCCCAGCTGGACTTGAGGCTGAAATTGACAGAGACAGTGTCCAAACACTTTGCAACGTGTTTAAGACAATAACAGTGAGAAGCTGCAGTTTCTCTAGGAGTGCTGCCAGGCAAGCACTGATTTGTGCATGTCATCCTTGACCCTCTATCAGTTCAGTTCAGTCGCTCAGTCGTGTCTGACTCTTTGTGAGCCCATGAATTGCAGCACGCCAGGCCTCCCTGTCCATCACCAACTCCCGGAGTTCACCCAAACTCATGTCCATCAAGTCGGTGATGCCATCCAGCCATCTCATCCTCTGTCGTCCCCTTCTCCTCCTGCCCCCAATCCCTCCCAGCATCAGTCTTTTCCAATGAGTCGACTCTTCGCATGAGGTGGCCAAAGTGCTGGAGTTTCAGCTTTAGCATCAGTCCTTCCAAAGAACACCCAGGACTGATCTTCAGAATGGACTGGTTGGATGTCCTTGCAGTCCAAGGGACTCTCAAGAGTCTTCTCCAACACCACAGTTCAAAAGCATCCATTCTTCGGGGCTCAGCTTTCTTCACAGTCCAACTCTCACATCCATACATGACCACTGGAAAAAACCATAGCCTTGACTAGACGGACCTTTGTTGGCAAAGTAATGTCTCTGCTTTTGAATATGCTATCTAGGTTGGTCAAAACTTTCCTTCCAAGGAGTGTCTTTTATTTTCATGGTTGCACTCACTATCTGCAGTGATTTTGGAGCCCAAAAAACCCTCTATAGCCTCTCCAAATGCAGTCTGGCTAGTTCAGTGTCTTAAGCATCTCTAAAATATGCTGACTGCACTCAACCTCCAGCTCAGTTGAGGTAGAGAGCGTCTCCTTCATCTCTCCCTGGTCCAAATGCCAGGAAGCGTGCACTTTGACACCTCCTCACCTGGGACCAAAGCAGGATTTTCAAAATACGAAGTTTACCAAGTCACCAAAAGGCATCAAAGGATGACACCCAGCTGGGAGGATGGAGTCACCATAAACTCCATGTGGGAAAACCGTGGGAGGAAAGGTTGGGAGGAAAATGTTGGCTGCATTTTTGTTTTGATGATAAAACAAGACAGTTGTGCTATACTTCAGGAAAGTGCTAACTGGTTTTATAAATGCAGGATGCTCTTCTCTGTTTAAGTGTTTTGTATTTCTCTCTTTGTCACTATTAGGACCGTTTGAAAAGATGAGTGAAGAACTCATAGCAATTCCTAAGATTTTCACTATTTCATCATCTTTGGAAAAATGGCCGAATACCTGGCCCACAAAAATGTTTGATGAACATTTGAGTAAAAGGTGAGCCACTGATTTCTTAAATACAGTGTCCCCTTGGCCAAATGAAAAAAAAAGCACTGAAGAAAGAGTATTACTTGCCCCTGGATTAGATTTCAGAGGAGGCAAGAGGTACTGAGGACACCTGAGGATAATTCTTTTCTAGAAGATGAAGACAAAAAAAAAAAAAAACAGCCTCCAGGACTCCAGGTATATACACATGGGCA